>NC_069683.1:26663798-26989579 GCF_023699985.2 Odocoileus virginianus
GGCAAATAAAAAGTTCTCAAAGGAAACTAAAAGTGCTACTCCAGTGAACACGTGAATGATAAAAAAACCAACAACTTTATTGCTGACACTGAGAAAGTTTGAGTAGTCTGGATAGAAGATCCAACTAGCCAGAACATTCCCTTAAGCCAAAACGTAATCTAGACTAAGGACCTGTGTGTGCTAAGTCACTGCAGTCATGTCTGACTCTGTGTGATCCCATGGACTACAGCCCACCAGGCTCCTCTGCCCATAGGATTCTCCAGGCAAGAACACTGGAGTGGGTTGCTGTGGCCTCCTCCAGGGGATCTTCCTTACCCAGGGATTTAAACCTGTGTCTCTTATGTCTAACTTGTATTGGTAGGCAGGTTCTTTACCACTAGTGTCATCTGGGAAGTCCAGACTAAGGACCTAACTCTCTTTAATCCTATGAAAGCTGAGAAAGATGAGGAAGCTATAGAAGAAAAGTTTGAAGCTAACAGAGGTTGTTGGTTCAAGCTGATAACAAGTGCTGATACAGAAGCGGTAACAAGTTATCCAGAAGATGTAGCTCAAATGAAGGCAGTTACACTAAACTACAGATTTTCAAGATATTATAGATAAACAGCCTTATATTGGCAGAAGATATTATCTAGGGCACTCATAACTAAAAGAGAAGTCAATGCCTGGCTTCAAAACTTCAAAGGACAAGCTGATTCTATTGTTAGGGGCTAATACAGTTCGGAGAAGGCAATGGCACCCCACTCCAGTACTCTTGCCTAGAAAATCCCATGGATGGAGGAGCCTGGTAGACTGCAGTCCATGGGGTCTCTAAGAGTTGGACACGACTGTGCAACTTCACTTTCACGCATTGGAAAAGGAAATGGCAACCCACTCCAGTGTTCTTGCCTGGAGAATCCCAGGGACAGGGGAGCCTGGTGGGCTGCTGTCTATGGGGTCGCACAGAGTCGGACACAACTGAAGTGACTTAGCTAGCTAGCTAGCTAATACAGTTGGTGATTTTAAGCTAAGACAATGCTCATTTACCATTTTGGAAATTCTAGGGATCTTAAGAATTATGCTAAATCTACTCTGCCAGTAGAGTAGATTGAACAACAAAACACGGATGACAGCACATCTGTTCACAACATGGTTTACTGAATATTTTAAGCCCACTGTTGAAACCCTGTGCTCAGAAAAAAAAAAAAAAAGAAATTCCTTCCAAAATATTACTGCCCATTGACAATCACCTGGTCACCTAAAAGCTCTTGAAGGAGATGCACAAGGATATTAATATTGTCGTCATGCTTGCTAACACAACACCCATTCTGCAGCCCATAAAGCAAGGAATAATTTCGAATTTCAGGTCCTATCAAGAAATACATTTCATAAGGCTATAATTGCCATAGGTAGTGATTCTTCTAATGGATCTGGGCAAAGGAAATTGAAAACCTTCTGGAAAGGATTCATCATCCTAGATGCCATCAACAACATTTATGATTCATGGAAAGAGGTCAACATACTAACATCAATAGGAGTTTGTGGGAAGTTGATTCCAACCCTCATGGATGACTTGGAAGGGTTCAAGACTCTAGTGGAGGGATTAACTGCAGATGTGGTGGAAACAGCAAGTGAAATAGAACCTGAAGATATGACTGAATTGCTACAATCTCATGACAAAACAGACAAGCAATTGCTTCTTATGAATGAGCAAAAAGTGGTTTTCTGAGACAGAGTTCATTCTTGGTAAAGATGCTGTGAAGACTGTTGTAACAAAGGATTTAGAATATTACATAAACTTAGCTGATAAAGCATTAGTAGGATCTGAGAAGACTGATTTCAACTTTGAAAGATGTTCTACTGGGTGTAAAATGTTACCAAACCTTATTGTGTGCTACAAAAAAATTATTTGTGAGAGTCAACTGATGCAGCAAATGTCATTGTTGTCTTAGTTTGAGAAATTGACACAGCCACCCCAACCTTCAGCAACAACCACCTTGATCAGTCAGTGGCCTTCAACACAGAGGCAAGACAAGACCCTCTATCAGCTGAAGGCTCAGATGACAGCACTTTTAGCAATAAAGTGTTTTTTAATTAATGTATGTACATTCATTTTTAGACATAATGTTATCGTATACTTAATGGATAACAGTACACTGTAAACATAAATTTTATATGTACCAGGAAATCATATAATTCACGTGACTCAATTTATTGAGATATTTGCTTTATTGCAGTGGCCTGGAACCAAACAGAGTGTTGAGTGAACATCAACATTTTAGGAATCAGTGAACTAAAATGGACTGGAATAGGCGAAATTAATTCAGATGACTGCTATATAATCAACAACTGTGGGCAAGCATCCCTTAGAAGAAACGAAGTAGCCCTCACAGTCAACAAAACGGTGTGAAATGCAGTACTTGGGTGCAATATCAAAAACAACAGAATGACCTCTGTTCATTTCCAAGGCAAACAATTCATCATCACACTAATCCAAGTCTATGCCCCAACCACTAATGCCGAAGAAGCTGAAGTTGAACAGTTCTATGAAGATCTATGAGACTTTCTAGAACTAACACCAAAAAAGATGTCCTTTTCATCACAGGGGGCTGGAATGCAAAAGTAGGAAGTCAAGAGATAGCTGGAGTAAAAGCCAAGTTTGGCCTTGAGTACAAAATGAAGCAGGTCAAAGGCTAACAGAGTTTTGTCAAGAGAATACACTGGTCATAGCAAACACCCTCTTCCAACAACACATGAGATGACTCTACACATGGACATCACCAGAGGATCAACATGGAAATCAGACTGCTTGTATTCTTTGCACTTGAAGATGGAGAAGCTCTATATAGTCAGCAAAAACAAGACTGGGAGCTGACTGTGATTCATGGATTCCTTATTGCAAAATTCAGACTTAAACTGAAGAAAGTAGGGAACCTACCAAGCCAGTAAGGTATGACCTAAATTAAATCCCTAATGATTATACAGTGGAAGTGAGAAATACATTCAGGGGATTAGATTTGATAGACAGAGTGCCTGAAGAACTATGGATGTTCGTGACACTGTACAAGAGGCAGTGATCAAGACCATCCCCAAGAAAAAGAAATGCAAAAAGGCAAAATTGCTGTCTGATGAGGCCTTACAAATAGCTGAACAAGAGAAGTAAAAGGCAAAGGAGGAAAGCAAAGATATACCCATCTGAATGAAGAGTTCCAAAGAACAGCAAGGAGAGATAAGAAAGCCTTCCTAAGTGAACAATGCAAAGGAACAGAGGAAAACAATGGAATGGGAAAAACTAGAGATCTCTTCACGAAAATCAGAGCTATTAAGGGAACATTTCATTCAAAGATGGGCACAATAAAGGACAGAAATGGTATGGACCTAACAGAAGCAGAAGATATTAAGAAGTGGCAAGAATACACAGAAAAACTATACTAAAAAGATCTTTATGACCCAGATAACCACCATGGTGTGATCACTCAGCTAAAGCCAGACATCCTGGAGTGCAAAGCTGAGAGGGCCTTAGTTAGGAAGCATCACTATGAACAAAGCTACTGGAGGTGATGGAATTCCAGCTGAACTATTTCAAATCCTAAAAGATGATGCTGTTAATATGCTGTACTCAATATGCCAGCAAATTTGGAAAGCCCAGCAGTGGCCTCAGGACTAGAAAAGGTCAATTTTCATTACAAACCCAAAGAAGGGCAATGCCAGAGAATGTTTAAACTACTGCACACTTGCCCTCATTTTACATGCTAGCAAAGTAATCCTCAAAATTCTCTAAGCTATACTTCAAGAGTTCATGAATCGAGAACTTCCAGATGTTCAAGCTGGATTTGGAAAAGGCAGAGGAACCAGAGATCAAATTGCCAACATGTAGAAAAAGCAAAAGAGTTCCAGAAAAACATCTACTTTTGTTTCATTGACTACACCTTTGACTTTATGGCCTTTGAATGTATGGATCACAACAAACTGTGGAAAACTCTTAGAGAGATGGGAATACCAAACAACCTGACCTGCCTCCTGAGAAATCTATATGCAGGTCAAGAAGCAACAGTTAGAACTGGACATGGAACAACAGACTGGTTCCAAATCGGGAAAGGAGTACGTCAAGGCTGTATTTTTTTTTCCCTTTAGTTTTTATTAGTTGGAGGCTAATTACTTTACAATATTGTAGTGGTTTTTGTTATACATTGACATGAATCAGCCATGGATTTACATGTGTTCCCCATCCCGATCCCCGCTCCCACCTCCCTCCCCATCCCATCCCTCTGGGTCATCCCAGTGCACCAGCCCTGAGCACTTGTCTCATGCATCCAACCTGGACTGGCGATCTGTTTCACACTTCATAATATACATGTTTCAATGCTATTCTCCCAGATCATCCCACCCTCGCCTTCTCTCATAGAGTCCAAAAGTCTGTTCTATACATCTGTATCCCTTTTTCTGTCTTGCATATAGGGTTATCGTTACCATCTTTCTAAATTCCATATATATGCATTAGTATACTGTCTTGGTGTTTATCTTTCTGGCTTACTTCACTCTGTATAATGGGCACTAAGTATATTGTCACTCTGCTTATTTAACTTATATGCAGAGTTCATCATGAGAAATGCTGGGCTGGATGAAGCAAAAGCTGGAATCAAGATTTCTGGGAGAAACATCAATAACCTCAGATATGCAGATGACACCACCCTTATGGCAGAAAGTGAGGAGGAACTAAGAGCTTCTTGACGAAGGCGAAAGAAGGTGAAAAAGCTGACTTAAAACTCAACATTCAGAAAACTAAGATCATGGCATCCAGTCCCATCATGGCAAATAGATGGGGAAACAATGAAAACAGTGACAGACTTTATTTTCTTAGGCTCCAAAATCACTGCAGATGGTGACTGCAGCCATGAAATGAAAATATCCTTGCTCCTTGGAAGAATAGCTATGACCAACCTAGACATAATATTAAAAGGCAGGGACATTACTTTACTGACAAATGTCCATCCAGTCAAAATATGTTTTTTTCAGTAGTGATGTATGGATGTGAGAGTTGGACCCTAAAGAAGGCTGAGCACTGAAGCACTGATGCTTTTGAACTGTGGTGCTGTAGAAGACTCTTGAGAGTCCCTTGGACTGCAAGGAGATCAAAACATTCAATCCTAATGGAAATCAATCCTAAATATTCATTAAGAGTACTGATTTTGAAGCTGAAACTCCAATATCTTGGCCACCTGATGAGACGAGCTGACTCATTAGAAAAGACCCTTATGCTGGGAAAGACTGAAAGCAGGAGAAGGGGACGGCAGAGGACGAGATGGTTGGATGGCATCACTGACTCAATGGACATGAGTTTGAGCATGCTCTGGGAGATGGTGAAGGACCGGAGGGCGTAGCGTGCTGCAATCCATGGGGTTGCAGAGTCAGACATCACTGAGCAACTGAATAACAATCATTATTGTAGATTCTTTATGTATATTACTGGTTTAAATCTTTATAACTACCCTATGAAATAGATATTTAGTTACTAAATGCCTAGAACAGAGTTGGCATATAGTTGTTCTTGTTGTTTAGTCATTAAGTCTGGTCCAACTCCTTGCGACCCCATGAACTGCAGAATGCCATGCTCCTCTGTTCTCCACTATCTCCTGGTGTTTGCTCATATTCATGCCCATTGAGTCAGTGATGCTATCTAACCACTTCATCCTTTGCAGCCCCATTTTTCTTCTGTCTTCAATCTTTCCCAGCATCAGGGTCTTTTTCAATGAGCTGGCTTTTTGCATCTAGTGGCTAAAATATTGGAGCTTCAGCTTCAGTATCAATCCTTCCAATGGACAGTCAAGGTTGATTTCTTTTAGGATTGACTGGTTTGATCTCCTTGCAATCCTAGGGATACTCAAGAGTCTTCTCCAGCACCACAATTTGAAAGCATCAATTTTTCGGTGCTCAGCCTTCTTTATGGTCCAACTCTTAATTCCATACAGGTATTTAATATTTATGAATAAATGATGATTTGTACCTATTCTGCAGATAAGGAAACAAGTTCCTAAACTATAGAGCTGGCTCAGAGTCACAGAACTAATATGTAGCAGAGTCAGAATTCAAACCCAGGAAATTACCTCATCAGCAGAGTCTACATAGTTAACCCTTCTCTCTTCTGCATGTGTAACACAAACGCCGCCTTTTCTCTAAAGATACAATCTATTATTGCTGTATATATGCAATAGAAAGATTAGGAAATATTTGAAAAGGTAACTTTAGCTTTCTTATTTACCCAGTTTTCAAAGTATATATAGAGTGTGTCATAGTTTCCTGTCACTACCAGAATGTTACTTAATTTCTGAGCCTCATTTTCCAGGGCTAAGAATGATTTCTCGCTTTACAGAGTTAAATAAATGGACATAAAGTGATTAGAACAGTGTCTGATACACAGTAATGTGTATTAGCTAGTGTTATTCCTTAATGTTCACCTAAAATGTCATTCTCTTATCATGAAAGAGAACAGTTCATACCAAAGTAATTACTGTTAACTACCTTGCAACCTGTATGACACCCAGAGGACAGCTAAACAGTTACCCACATCAACAAAAATCAATGTTCATTACAAATTATACTCTTTTGATTTTTACTCACAACACCGCCAGATGTTTTCAAAAAATTTCTCTTATTAACTAAATACCTTTTCAATAATTAAGATCATTTTGTAGTATAGTCAAAAGACCTATCTAAAGAATTGTTCTTATCTCCCTTCTTTTTTGATTGGTAATTTTCTTCCCTATAGCTCAGGAACCCTTTTCTACTTTCTTTTTCAAGATGCTAAAATGTATTACGTAAGAAGCTTAATGGTAATCTACACATATATAATAATCACTTAAAATCAAGAGAATCTCTGAATGCCCATATAACTGTCAAAGGCATTTTGTACCCTTCCAACCTTAAGAACAGCAGCAACCTATACAATTTTGCCTCAAATTACATGGATTTTCTTTAAGATTATGAAACATATTGCAACAGCAGCATATAATTTTCCAACACAATAATTCTTTTGCAGTTGAAAGGCATCCTGTAATATTATTAGCATCAACGGGAAAAGGCCCCCAATTTTCACTGTGACAAAGCTTTTGGGGGGGAAGCTTTTTTCTCAGTAAACAGCAATTTTCACATGCATAACTGTAAAAAATATGGGATAACATAACTAATCATTCTTGACCCTAGACCATTACAAAGCAATGAATTATCACTCAACTTACATTAAAAAAAAAACAAAACTAGAAAATAGTTTAAAATTTGATTCATAAGGAAAAAAGAAGAGCAATGTATTTTTATTAATACTTAAGTCCCTACTGGCTTCCCAGGTAGCCAATGGTTAAGAATCCGCCTGTCAATGTAGGAGATGCAAGAGAAGCAAGTTCGATCCCTGGGTTGTTAAAATCCCCTGCAGAAGGAAATGGTAACCCACTCTAGTATTCTTCCCTGGAAAATTCCATACAGTGCATGGGGTCACAAAGAGTCGGACACAACTGAGCTACTGAGCACACATAAAGTCCCTATTAATAAAACACTGCTGGAGGACTTCCCTGGTGGTTTAATGGTTAAGACTCTGCCTTCCAATGCAGGGCACGTGGGTTCAATGCCTGGTCAGGGAACTAGATCCCACATGACACCAGGCAACTAAGTCTGTGCCTCACAATGAAGACCTAGCACAGCCCCCTCCCCACCACCAAAATAAAAAAAATACTGCTGGGAAATACTGATTCAATTACCTTTATTTTTATATAGTAATTCATTAGGCAACAGACTTAATGGTATGTGAAGTAAATGTCTTTTTCAAACTAATTTTGTGCTTTATATGTTTCTTTAATGCATTCTAAAAGATCACAATTAGTTAATAAGAATTTTTCAGAATCAGGACCTTGAGTAAGTACTACATTTACAAAAACTAAAATACGGAAACAGTATTTACTAAATCAACATGTATTGTAAACTTAGCAGCCTGCGATTTAGCAATATTTTATCCCAACAACTAATTATGTAGGAGGTGTTAAATTCAAAGTCTTCTGAACTTGGAAAAGTGCATGTAATAAATGCTCCTTTTTACAAAATTAGATACAGAATAGTATTTGTCAAATGTAATTTTATTCTCCAACTGTTCGATGACATTGCTGAAAAACAGACTTAAGAAAATACATGGTAATTCAAATTAGAAAGCAAGATTATAAACTTTAAAAGTGTTTTTGAAAAAAAAACTGATAAGCATGGTAAGTAGTATGGTTTTCCCTTATAATTTTCTCCTTCTCAACTCTATTGGAAATTCTGAACTTAGACAGAATAAAAATAAGTTTTATCTCCATACACCATATATAATCTAGATCCCTTCAAAATTAAAACAGAGAATAGTAATTATGTCTGACCTCTGTACTACTTCATTAACTGTACATGAATAAGGCTTCCACTGAAATCCAAAAAACTGAAAATTATGCCTCTGAACAACTGTAAACCCTTCTGGATGGCAATTATGAAAAGTCTGATATAATGGGAGAGACTTGAGGGGCAGAGGATATGTGATCAAGCCTAGCTTTTACACCTTACTAATTGTGTGTTTCAGGCAAATCACTTGACTATAACTAAGAATTGGTTTGTTCAGCTGCACATATTAAGATAATATTACCTACCTTATGGGACTGCTGAGAGGATAACACCAGATAAGATTTAAAAGCATTTATAAAGTGTGAAATATAAACTAGTATAAAACACTACATGAAAAAAAAAGGGCGGGGGGAGGGGGGGAGAAAGTGTTGGTCACTCCGTCATGTCTGACTTTGCAACCCCATGGATTACAGCCCACCAGGCTCCTCTGTCCATGGAATTCTCCAGGCAAGAATACTGGAGTGGGTGGACACTCTCTTCTCCAAGGGATCTTCCCGGCCCAGGAATCAAACCCAGGTCTCCTGCATTGACTCTGCAGGCAGAGTCTTTACTGACTGAGCCATTGAGTAAGAGTTCATCGGGTGAGGCAGGGGAAGGGGCACAGCGGACTAGGGAGAGAGGGCAGTGGCAGGAACAAGGCCTCACTCTAGCAGGTTTAAGGGAGAAAATAGGAAGAGAGAGATTGGAGAAAGGAAGCAGAGGCAATTTTTGAAACAGTTTTTGCTGCAAAGAACAAAAGAGTTGGGGCAAGAGGTGGCGGAAAGGTGTTCAGAAAAAGGGTATTTTCAAAGATGGGAGAAATAATGGCATATTATAATGCAGAAAGGAATAATGCAGGAGAATAAGTCAGATTCTAGAAATTCAACCATTTCTTTAAACAGGAAGTTGAGTGGTAAAGAATTCACCTGCCAATGCAGGAGACACAGGTTTGATCCCTGGTCTGGGAGGGCCCACAAGATGCAGAGCAACAAGACCCTTGCATGCGCCATAATTACTGCAGCCCGCGCCCTAGAGCCTGTGCTCAGCCACAAAAGAAGATACTGCAATGAGAAGCACGTGTGCCACAACTAGAGAGTAGCCCCCACTCGTTGCAACTAGAGAAAAGCCCAAGCAGCAACGAAGACCTAGCACAGTCAATAAATTAATTATTTAAATAAAAAAAAGTAGGGAGCTGATGACTCAAAGAAACCCAATGAACCAAAATCCAACTGAAAAGACCCTAGAAGAGAGGGGGAAAAAAGCCATCACTGTTTTGACCTTTGGCAGCAGAAGCAGGAAATCAATACTGACACAGATAAGAAGAAAATGAACTTAAAAGACCAGACACAGACTGGCACAACAAACCCTGCCACCCCAAACACAACAGAGTCTGCACTCATTCGCTAACTCCACCCTACAGGCCTTTGCCAAGTGTTCACAAGAAGGAATACACACAAGGCAGGAGAGCCAAGAGTCACCCACAAGGCGCAAGCACAAGTGGCTTACTCAAGTCAGAGGCAGGACTGAAGCCGTACAGAATCCCTGGAAGGAATCTAGAGTTCACCGTGAGTACCAGGCAGCAGTCATCCACAACTCAGCAAAGAAACGGGAAGACTGAGACAGACCATTCCTAATATGAAGTTCAAGGGCAGGGCAGGAGAGCTGAGACAAATCCTAGTGGGATTCAGATCCCAAGTTCTGCTCCAGGGGCAGATCTGATCCTGCTCAAATCACCTGAAGCCCAAGGTGAAATGAAACACAAAAGCAATATAGCAAGCAAAAAAACTCAGCTCAATTACAGACTAGAATGACTCAGACCGCTACACATGTTGCCTTACAAAGAAGGCACCTGCCCATCCCTGAGAATATATTCTTTAGTTCAATCTCTACTTTTCAAACAATTTTGGCATTGGAAAGAAAATTATAAGACATGCAAAGAAGCAAGAGAATTTGCTCCACCATGAAGAAAGGACACAGAACTGAAATAGGAAGGAAGCAGGGCACAACCTTTGAAAGAATGACATAGCTCTTGAAAGTGAAAGTGAAAGTGAAGTCGCTCAGTCATGTCCGACTCTCAGCAACCCCATGGACTGCAGCTTGCCAGGCTCCTCTGTCCATGGGATTTTCCAGGCAAGAATACTGAAGTGGGGTGCCATTGTCTTCCCCGCATAGCTCTTGAGGATACCACAAAAACTGGTTAGAACTGATTAGGCCCCAGATGGAGAAGATTTGACTTCCAATAGACCCTGAGCCTCATTACATTTATTGTAATATATTAGCAAGCTATATGACATATCCACCTGTGCCATGACAGTTCCAAGGCTAAGCATAAAAGGCCAAAAAAGTAGTTGGTGGTGCAGTTCCTGAATACCAGCCCTTACTTGAAATGGTTGGAATAATCCTCCCACTTACTAGCCTATGAAATTACTCAGCCCATAAAAACTCACCATACCACAGTTCTGGGTTGCTCTCATCTTTTGAGATGGACCGCATTCTGTCTTACACAATGTGTATCTCCCAGGGCCTCTTGCTAGCTGAGATGGACCACACTCTGTCTATGGAGTGTGTATCTCTCTCAATAAATCCACCTCTTACCTATCACTTTGCCTCTCACTGAATTCCTTCTGTACTGAGACAAAAAGAACCTGAGCTTCATTAAGTCCTGAGACCTGGTATGCAATTTCAATTAAAAGACAGTGGATTCAAGGCCCAGTCCATGGGTTCAAGTCCCAGCTGAGTTGTGCAATTTCAGAACCAGACTCAGAGACAGATGTTAGACCCAGATGTTAGAATTATCAGACAGGGACTTTAAAAAGACTGTATTTAGAGGAACTACTGGAAGTGGAACACAACACTAGAAAGGAAAAGATGAAACAAAGATGAAAGCTATATAAAAAAAAGTCAGGATAAATGCTAGATACAAAAATTGGATAATAAAGAGAAATAATTTTTTTAATGAGTTTATCAGGAGATGGACAAAGCAGAAGAGAAAACAAAACCAGTGAACTTAAAGACAGGTTCACAGCAATTATGCAAACTGAAATAAAAATCGGGAAAAAAAAAAAAAAAACTACAGGAAAAAAGAAGAGAGCAACCAATACCTGCAGTACAATCTTATATGGTATCAGAATCCCAAAGAGAAGAACGAATGAAGCAGAAGAGAAAAAAAAGTGAAGACATAATGGCTGAAAACATTCCAAAACAAACTAAAGAAAGATACTAACCAAAAATCCAAGAAACTCAGTTAACCCTACATAGGATAAACGCAGAGTAATCACATCTTAGGCAAATGTCAGAGAAACCACTCAAATCACAAGATAAAGAAAAAATTTTGAAATCATCCAAAGGGAAAGCACACAGGACAGTCCTGGTGGCGGGTTATGATATGGCCCGTGCATCTTCACACATGCCGAGCTACCTTCACCCGCCACCTGGGCCTGGCCAATTCATCCTTCCTCTGTCCCTTTGCTTAGCTGGCCACTGACTATGACAAGCATTTCTGGGCAAAGCTCACAGTTACTGCTTTTTTTTTTTTCCTTCTTTGGACTAAAACTGAAACAGACTGTTTTCTGCAGTGGTTTCTGTAGCGGCACTGAGCCAGAATACCCCAGTGCTTTCTCTCGGTGGCAGAGGGCGCTGAGCTGGTAGTCAGCCCACTACTCACGCAAGGAAACTGAGGCCTGTGGAGAGGCGACTCCAGACAGGTGAGGACTCCGAGCCCCACCAGCTCCAGCACCCAGCAGGTCCCAGATCCCTGCGGCCTCCGCCTTTGGGATAGTTCTAGCAAGTCCCTGGGCTGCTGGCAGGACTTCTGGCTCTGAAATGGGTTGCGAGATCCACCTCCTTCTCCTAAGACAGCGAGCACCTAGAGCCGCTTCCCAAATAGGCCTGTTCCTTTCACACCTGTTGGATCCCACCAAAAAAAAGATACCCCACGTCCAAGGGCAAAGGAGAAGCCCCAGCAAGATAGGAGGAGGGGCGAACTCGTGTTTAGAATCAAACCCCATACCCACCAGAGATGCTCGGAGGGCTCAAACAAACCTTGTGTGCACCAGGACTCAGAGACCCCACAGGGACTGAGCCAGAACTGTGTTTGAGCATCTCCTGCGGAGATACAGGTCAGCAGTGCCCTGCTGCAGGGGCAGGGGCCCTGGGTGCAGCAGACCTGGGTGTGGCATAAGCCCTCTTGGAGGAGGTCGCCATTAACCCAACCACAGAGCCACCAGAACTTACACAGGACTGGGGAAAACAGACTCCTGGAGGGCACAAACAAAACTTTGTGCACACCAGAACCCAGGAGAAAGTGACCCCACAAGAGACAGACCCAGACCTGCCCGTGAGTGTCCAGGAGTCTCCAGCGGAGGCGTGGGTTGGCACTGGCCTGAGGTAGGGTTGGGGGCACTGACGGCAGCAGTGCAAGCATGGGACCTTTCTAAGGAGGTCAGTTATCTTCACTGAGTGAGTGAAGTCGCTCAGTCGTGTCTGACTCTTTGTGACCCCACGGACTGTAGCCCACCAGGCTCCTCCATCTATGGAATTTCCTAGGCAAGAGTACTGCAGTGGGTTGCCATTTCCTTCTCAAGGGGATCTTCCCCACCCAGGGATTGAACCTGGGTCTCCTGCATCCTGGGCAGATGCTGAGCCACCAGGGAATCCCTTCCCCTCAGTCAGTCTCTCCCATAAGGAAGCTTCCATAAGCCTCTTATCCTTCTCCATCAGAGGGCAGATAGAATGAAAACCACAATCACAGAAAACTAACCAATCTGATCACATGGACCACAGCCTTGTCTAACTCAAGGAAACTATAAGCCATGCCGTGTAGGGCCACCCAAGAAGGACCTGTCATGGTGGACAGTTCTGACAAAATGTGGTCCACTGGAGAAGGGAATGGCAAACCACTTCAGTGTTCTTGTCTTGAGAACCCCATGAACAGTTTGAAAGGCAGAAAGATAGGACACTGAATGATGAACTCCCTGGGTCAGTAGGTGTCCAATATGCTACTGGAGAAGAGTAGAGAAATAACTCCAGAAAGAATGAAGAGACAGAGTCAAAGCAAAAACAACGCCCAGTTGTTGACTGGTGTTGGAAGTAAAGTCTGATGCTATAAAGAACAAAGTTGCATAGGAACCTAGAATGTCAGGTCCACGAATCAAGGTAAATTAGAAGTGGTGAAAACAGGAGATAGCAAGGGTGAACATCAACATTTTAGGAATCAGTGAACTAAACTGGACTGGAATGGGTGAATTTAATTCAGATGACCATTATATCCACTACTCTTGGCAAGAATCCATCAGAAGAAATGGAGTAGCCATCACAGTCAACAAAGGAGTCCTAAATGCAATACTTGGATGCAATCTCAAAAAGAACAGAATGATCTCTGTTCATTTCCAAGGCAAACCATTCAATATCACGGTAGTCCAAGTCTATGCCCCAATCAGTAATGCTGAAGAAGCTGAAGTTGAATGGTTCTATGAAGACCTATAAGACCTTCTAGAACTAACACCCAAAAAAGATGTCCTTTTCATTACAGGGGACTGGAATGCAAAAGTAGGAAGTCAAGAGATATCGGGAGTAACAGGCAAATTCAGCCTTGGAGTACAAAATGAAGCAGGTCAAAGGCTAACAGAGTTTTGCCAAGGGAACACACTGGTCATAGCAAACACCCTCTTCCAACAACACAAGAGAAGACTCTACACATGGACATCACCAGATGGTCAATACTGAAATCAGATTAATTATATTCTTTGCAGTCAAAGATGGAGAAGCTCTATACAATAAGCAAAAATAAGACCAGGAGCTGACTGTGACTCAGATCATGAACTCCTTATTGCCAAATTCAGACTTAAATTGAAGAAAATAGGGAAAACCACTAAATGATTGAGGTATGACCTAAATCAAATCCCTTATGATTATACAGTGGAAGTGACAAATAGATTCAAGGGATTAGATCTGATAGACACAATGCTTGAAGAACTATGGACAGAGGTTTGTGACACAGTACAGCAGGCAGTGTTCAAGACCATTCCCAAAAAAAGAAATGCAGAAAGGCAAAATCATTGTCTGAGGAGGCCTTACAAATATCTGAGAAAAGAAAAGATGCTAAAGGCAAAGGAGAAAAGAAAAGATGCTAAAGGCAAAGGAGAAAAGAAAAGATATACTCATTTGAATGCAGAGTCCCAAAGAAGAGCAAGGAGAGATAAGAAAGCCTTCCTCAGTGGTCAGTGCAAAGAAATAGAGGAAAACAATGAAATGGGAAAGACTAGAGATCTCTTCAAGAAAATCAGATACCAAGGGAACATTTCATGCAAAGATGGGCATAATAAAGGACAGAAATGGTATGGACCTAACAGAAGCAGAAGATATTAAGAAGAGGTGGCAAGAAACACAGAAAAACTATACAAAAAAAGATCTTCATGACCCAGATAATCATGATGGTGTGATTACTCACCTAGAGCCAGACATCCTGGAATGCAAAGTCAAGTGGGCCTTAGGAAGCATCACTACAAACAAAGCTAGTGGAGGTGATGGAATTCCAGTTGAGCTATTTCAAATCCTAAAAGATGATGCTGTGAAAGTGCTGCACTCAATATGCCAGCAAATTTGGAAAACTCAGCAGTGGCCACAGAACTGGAAAAGGTCAGTTTTCATTCCAATCCCAAAGAAGGGCATGCCAAAGAATTTTCAAACTACCACACAATTGAATTCATCTCATACACTAGCAAAAAAAATGCCCCAAATTCTCCAAGCCAGGCTTCAACAGTACGTGAAGCATGAACTTCCAGATGTTCAAGCTGGATTTAGAAAAAGCAGAGGAATCAGAGATCATATTGCCAACATCTGTTGCATCATCAAAAAAGCAAGAGAGTTCCAGAAATTCATCTACTTTGCTTTATTGACTATGCCAAAGCCTTTGATTGTGTGGATCACACAAAACTGTGGAAAATTCTTAAAGAGATGGGACTACCAGACCACCTGACCTACCTCCTAAGAAATCTGTATGCAGGTCAAGAACCAACAGTTAGAACTGGACATGGAACAACAGACTAGCTCCAATTTGGGAAAGGAATACGTCAAGGTTGTATATTGTCATCCTGTTTATTTAACTTATATGCAGAGTATATCATGAGAAATGCTGGGCTATATGAAGCACAAACTGGAAGCAAGATTCCCAGGAGAAATATCAATAACCTCAGATATGTAGATGACACAGCCCCTATGGCAGAAAATGAAGAACTGAAGAGCCTCTTGATGAAAGTGAAAGAGGAGAGTAAAAAAGTTGGCTTAAAACTCAACATTCAGGAAACAAAGACCATGGCATCCGGTCTCATCACTTCATGGCAAACAGATGTGGAAACAATGGAAACAGTGAGAAACTTTATCTTTTGGGGCTCCAAAATCACTGCAGATGGTGACTACAGCCATGAAATTAAAAGACACTTGCTCCTTGGAAGAAAAGTGATGACCAACCTAGACAGCATATTAAAAAGCAGAGACATTACTTTGCCAACAAAGATCCATCTAGTCAAAGCTATGATTTTTCCAGCAGACACGTATGGATGTGAGAACTGGACTATAAAGAAAGCTGAGCACTGAAGAATTGATGCTTTTGAACTGTGATGTCGGAGAAGACTCTTGAGAGTCCCTTGGACTACATGGAGATCCAACCAGTCCATCCTACAGGTAATCAGTCCTGACTACTCATTGGAAGGACTGATGCTCAAGCTGAAACTCCAATACTTTGGCCACCTGATGCAAAGTACTGACTCATTTGAAAAGACCCTGCTGGGAAAGATTGAAGTTGGGAGGAGAAGGGGACGACAGAGGATGAGATGGTTGGATGGCATCACTGACTCAATGGACATGAGTTTGGGTAAGCTACAGGAGTTGGTGATGGACAGGGAGGCCTGGTGTGCTGCAGTCCATGGGGTTGCAAAGATTCGGACACTGACTGAGCGACTGAACTGAACTGAAGGGTAAGAAAGGTGTGTGGCTACAGAAATATCAAAGTAGACTTCAGGAAGAATACTGTCAGAAATACAAAGGGGAAATTCATAATGATCAAAGGTTCAAATTCATAGAGACATAATCTTTATGCACACACACATATATATTCACCCAATAAAAATGATCCCAAACAAATAAAACAAAATTAGCAAAACTAAAGAGGAAAACACAAATCCACAATCACAGTTGAAGATGTTATGTCCTTCTCTCAGAAAATGATAAAAATTGTCCAAAAAATATTAATAAGGATATAAAGTATTTGAATACTATCAACTTGATCTAACAGACATTTATAGAACACTATATTCAATAAAAGCCAAATACATATTTTTCAAGGGCATGGGAATATTCACTAAGATAGATCATATGCTAGGCCATAAAATGTTTTAATTAACATAAAGGAATGAAATCATACCAAATGTATTTTCTAATCACAACAGAATTATATTAGAAATCAATAATAGTTCTGAATATTTTCCAATGTCTAGAAATTAAACAGTGTACTTCCTAGTAGCCCACAGGTCAAAGAAAACTATTATAGGAGAAACTTTTATATAATTTGAGTATACACATATCGAAATTTGTAGAATGCAGTTAAAGCAGTTTTCCTAACTTAGAGTGAAATTTATAGCTTTAAGTGACTATGTTAAGATTGTAAGACAGGTGTACTTTCAATGATGAATGGCTCCACATTAATAAACCAGGAAAATAAAAGCAAATAAGTAGAAGAAAGGATATTACAAAATTAAAAACAGAAATCAAGTGAAGAGAAATGAATAAATGATACAAAAATGTCAACAAAGTAAAAGTTTGTTCTTCGCAAACAAGATTAAAGAAATACAAAAAACTCTAGTGAGCCTCATCAGGAAAAAATAAATAGAAAACACAAATTACCAATATAAAGAATCAAAGGGAAAACATAACTACATAATTTATAGCAGTAAAGGACTAATAAGGAAACAGTATGAACATTTTGGAGTGGGTTGCCATTTGCTTCTCCAGGAGATCTTCCCAACGCAGGGATCAAACCTGGGTCTCCCACATTGCAGGCAGACTCTCGACCCTCTGAGCCACCAGGGACGCCCTGAAGTATGTTAGACTTCTTAAATGAAATGGACAAATTCTTGAAAAAATGTAATTCACTTATGTTGACAAAACAGAAAATAGAAACTCTAAACAGCCCTATAGCCTCTAAAAATAAACACATAACTGCAAAATTTCCCACAAAGAGAAGTTCAGACCCAGTTTAATTCCAGAGTAAATTATATTAAACATTTAAATAATTAACAATAGCAATCTTACACAAACTTTTTCAGAAAAGAGAGAAAATGGAGTCATTTCCCAATTATTTTTGGAGCTGGAATAACCATACTAAATGTAAACACTGAGGCTTCTGTGGTGGCTTAGATGGTACATGCAAGCAATCTAAATTAACCAAAATAAAATTTAAAAGTAGAATAAGATTATTTAACTATATGTGACTTAAGTAGTACCTACTTGGGAACCTATAGTAATCCAGACAAAAGTATTAGTAAAAGGATAAACAAATATATTAAACAGAATATAGTCCAAAAATAGATTCATCTTGCCAAGACAATCCAATGGAGAGAGGAAAATCTTTTCAACAAATGATGAACACTGGATATCCTTACTGAGGGAAAACCAAAAACATGACTTCCTATATCACAGGACACACAATTCCCGGGCAGCACAGCAGTAAAGAATCCACCTGCCAATGTAGGAGATGCAAGAGACGCGGGTTTAATCTCTGGGTTGGAAAGATCCCCTGGAATAGGAAATGGCAATCCACTCCAGTATTCCTGCCTGAAAAATTCCATGGCCAGAGGAGCCTGGTGGGCTCTAGTTCATGAGGTCGCAAAGAGTTGGACACGACTGAGCACGCATGCATGCGAAGGTAAAAGCAAACTACATATCTTCTAGAAGAAAACATAGGAGATTCTTTTCATGATCTTCCTAGAGAAGACACAGAAAGCACTAATCATAAAACAAAAATCTGATAAATTGCAATTCACCAAAACAAAAAACTTCTCCTCAAAAAATACCATTAGGAAAATGAGCTGGCAAGCCACAGACTAGGAGAAAATACATACATTTATCTATATACAAGATCAAGGAAACATGTAATTTTTTCAAAGAGACTTCACGAAAAAAAATTATACAAATGGCTAAAATCACATTAAAACTGAGCTTAACACCATCAGTCATGAGAGAAATACAAAACCACAATGAGATATCACTATGAACATAGGAAAACTATGCAGTGCAGTGGTTGTCAATGAGATAGGGAGGTTTGCAATTTTTACAACCAGGAGACATTTTTAGTTGTTACCGGCATCTAGAATGCTGAGAAGCATCCTACAATGCACAGGATAACCCCACAGAAAAATTATCCTGCCCAAAATGTCAATGGTGGCAAAACTGAAAAACTCCTAAGAGATTAATTTAAAGAGACTTAATAGCATCAAGTGTTGGGGAAGATGTAGAGCAACCGGAACTCTGGGATACATTACTAGAGGGGATGCAAAACGGTTCATTCACTTTGTTTGACATTTGACAGATATTACTATACTAAGTGCAAATAACGTCTTGTCAAATTAAATGCCAAATGGCTTACAGGGCCATGCATGATCTAAAGCCAGTGTACTTCTCCAGTCTCATATCTCTGTTAACTGAGGCACAGAATGATACGGTACTAAAATAATTTTCCAAAACGTTTACTTGATTTTATTGACAGAAATCTTAAAAATCCTGAGACAAAAGAAACCTTAACATCATTTAGCTCAACTTATTACCTAGAGCAGGGATAATAATATATTCTTGACAGTGAAACATCTACTGTCTCACACTGTTATGGCAAAATCTCACAGATCTATCTAATAAAAACTTGAGAAACAACTCATATTATAAAAGTAATGATCCTCTATTCTTTTCATAAACTGAGTTAACTGGAGGTTATTATAGTTACTGATTTCCTTAAGAAACCTCACAATATAAACTGAAAAAATTAATATGGTAGTTTAGAAAGATACTATCTCTTTATAAATACCACAACCCATTTCACAAAGGAATGAAATCAGTGAAAAACAAGTCTTTAACTGGCCTAAATCAGTATTATTCAATAAAGATATAATGTAAACTATAAATGCAAGCCATATATGCAATGTTTACAAAGCAGATTGATGAAGTCAATTTTGATAATACATTTAGGGTATATGCGACCCTATGAACTGTAGTCTGCCAGGCTCCTCTGTCCATGGAATTCTCCAGGCAAGAATACTGGAGTGGACTGCCATTCCCTTCTCCAGGGGATCTTCCCAACCCAGGGATCAAATCTAGGTCTCCTGCCTTGCAGGATGATTCTTTACCATCTGAGCCACCAGGGAAGCCTGGCAATTTTGATAGTATGTTTACTGTATATGTATAAAATATGTAAAACAGCCAATATATCCAAAACATTATCACTTCAGTATTAAATAAACATAAAAATTTTAGATTATTTTATATTCTTTTTCTGTACTAAGCCTCCAAAACCCAATGTCTGTTTTATTCTTATTGCACACCTCATTTTTGACTAGCCAAATTTCAGGTGCATAATAGCCACACGTAGCTAGTGTTTACTGGATGCTAATGTTGCTTACTACATGACACACTTCAAGGAAATTCACACGGATTATTTCATTTAATACTCCCTGAGGTTGCTCAGTGGTAAAGAATCTGTCTGCCAATGCAGGAGATGCAGGTTTGATCCATGGGCACGGAAGATACCCTGGAGAAGGAAACGGCAACCCACTCCAGTATTTCTTGCCTGGAAAATTCCATGGATAGAGGAGCCTGGCAGGCTACAATTCGTGCTCACAAAGAATGGAACATGACTTTAGCTAACACAAAGAAAATATAGGGGAAAATAACTTGCCCGAGTTCCCAAGATTAACTAGTGGTAGAATCAGGATTTTAAACCAATCAGCATGACTCAGATATGGTCCAAATCACTATGCAATTCCACTTCAAATCAACTTTTTTCTTTTACACTACTACTGAAACTTTCAATTAACCAAATTAATACTTATGATTCCTGCTTTGATATCACATATTCATGGTACAGAAACCTGTATTTCTGGTCACATAAAAAAAAACCCTATTTTCCCCCTGCAACACAGAATCGAAAACAAAAGACTTACCATTAAAATGAGTTTTTGATACTTTTGTTTTAGGTCTGACACACTTGCAGATGGGTCTGCTTCCAGAATGCTGTACCAATCCTTTTTTGGTATCTGCTCAAACGCCATCATCCCTTGAACAAGAAGTGGTCCTTTTCAGATCAGCGGAATAGAAATGTTGACGACAATTCATTACAGTTTGTGTATATCTGGGAAATAACTAGGTACAGCTTCCCTAAGTTCTGTAACATTAAGTCATGATACTAATGCAAGCCTGAAAAAGCAATTATTTTCATTTGAAACGCCCCAAGAATTTCACGTTTAAGTATACAGAAAAGTGTGGGAAAATCTGTTAGATTTTTCATGATATACGCTTATATCTTAAATGAACGAATATACAACAGCGTAAGAAAAAAAATTTTTCCATAATGAACCCGAGCGGTGGATGACTCTTTAAGAAAGGTGTTTCTGCTAGTCTCTTGGTAAAAGGGACACACAGTTAAGTACTCACTAAACACACTAGAGTTTAATAAGTGTTTATAAAATGAACAAATATTCTTAAAAAGCAAAACGAGGAATTAAAGTCAATTTGGGAGCATTTCCTCTTAATATCTTCAGTTCACTTCTTGTCTTTCAGGTTATCTTCAAAGAATAACATGCCAAAAGCCAGTCAGCACTGGCAGGTGGAGAGCAACAGCCCCTCAATTACTGGACAGGCACTCAGACCTCGCAAAGAGCTCCTGAAACTGTTCAAGGGAAGACGTGACAGCCCTCCCGAACCGAAGAGAACCCGCCAGGAGCCCCAGAACCAGGCAACTTCTTCCCACAGCCGCAAACTCAACGAGACATCCGGGGCTTCCTCAAAATTGGGACTCGGAAATCCACTGCACTCATGGTGCGCTGTGTCGCCCAGTCACAGACTCGTACCCTCTCCCGGATCCACTCGATCGCAAACTTACCAACACTAGAGCCACTAGAGCCCACTCCGAGCCTGCATTCTGCCAAACCTCGGAACCAGCTTCTGCTTCCGCCGGAAGTCACTGCCCTAACGCAGTCAAGTTTCCAGCCGAGCCACAATGGCGAGGGCACCGATCGGAAGCGCCGCTCCGCCCTCTGGACGCGGTCGCTATGGTAACCCATTCGCCTCTACCTCAGGAGTTTACCAACAGTAAGTGCGGGCGCGGTGGGAAAAGGCTTCCTTCGCCTCGTTCTAACTCGCTGTTGTCCTGGCTCTCAGACTGTCGTTTCTCTGCTCTTTCTCAGCGAGTACCCCCAGCACCCCCCTCCAAGCTTCCTCCGCCTTCCCCAAAACCCCCCACATAACCTACCCACTGCAGCTCCTTGTCCTTTCCCGGTTGACGAGTGCAGTACCCTGACGGGGGATGAGGGGTGGGGGGCTACGGTGGGGATTAGAGCGGGTGGGGGTCGATGAGAAGGGTGACAAGAACTGATTCCTCCCTTCTCCCTAGACTTCCTTTGGAACGTTTTCATTCCAAAACTAAGAGAACTAAAACCTATGCTGAGTACAAAGTTTTTGTGTATATATATATATATATATATATATAATTTTTTTTTTCCGAAAGAGATGTTCTTTTAGATTTTACTTTAGTGGGTAGCCATGTCCTTTTCAAGGGGATCTTCCCAACCGAGGGATTGAACCCAGGTCTCCCGTACTGCAGGTGAATTCTTTACCATCTGAGACACGAAGGTAGCCCAAGAATATTTTAGTAGGTAGCCTAGTCTCTCTCCAGGGAATCTTCCCAACCCTGGAATCAAACTGGGATCTCCTGCATTGCTGGCAGATTGTTTACCAGCGAACTGCTTTTTGGAAGAGATGTTCAACTTATTTCTTTTAGACTTTAGAAACCAACTTGAAAAATGAAAACTTTTCAAAGTCCTTTCACACTCTTAGCAAGTCTTCCTATTCGCAGGGCAGCAATGACATCGTTCAAACTCACAGAAAAAGCAAAATAAAACGCTCACTTTGAGGTAGTTATTGGGCATTCCAAATGGGCACTTTCCTCTCCCTGTCATTCGTCCTGTTGTTCCCTTTTACTGTCAAATCTCTGTGCTGCTCACCTTAGATTTGTTGCAGAGAAGCCAATTCTGATACCATGTTCATACTGTTTCTTTGACTTATTTTCACTGCTTCTGTTATAATCGTACAGAATGATGGCCAGCCTTAAAGAATCCTGCCCCTCTGCCTGACCGTTAAACTAGAGTGCCTTTGTTCAGAACCCTGTCCACTTGCAGCTGGCAGGAAGGAAGAAATTAACAAAACCTCTGCCTGAGGTTTGCCATTCTGGGAGATGTTTGCAATATTAATGGCTTTTTTAACTTTGCCTCCTCACCTTCCCCCATGTCTGATCTATAAAAGAACCTGGCATCCAGACCCTGTAAGATGGTTATTCTGAGGTGCTAGCCTGCCATCTCCATCAGCTGGCTCCCCAATTACAGTCTCTTCCTTGCCTCAGCCTCTCATCTCTTGGATTGGTGCCTGTTTGTGGCAAGCAGAGCGAGCTTGGACTCGATAACATATTGACTATTCTTTCTTGCATTTTACCTGGAGGTCAAAACTGTTTCTTTATTCTCCACAGCGTGATATAAATTTCACTTGGAAATGTTAAGGTAGTTTTGTTGATGTTACTCCTTAGATTTATTTTCCTTTTTTTTTTTTTTTAATCTTCTACCAAATATCCATTTGAGAAGCAGTTGAGACAAACCCTAAGCACACTGAAAAAGATACTTTGATAAGGTCAGTCATTTATTGATGGTTCCCTGGTAGCTCAGCTGGTAAAGAATGGATCTGCAATACAGGAGACCAGGGTTTGATCCCTGGGTGAGGAAGATCCCCTGGAGAAGGAAATGGCTACCCACTCCAGTGTTCTTGCCTGGAGAATTCCATTGACAGAGGAGACTGGCAGGCTACAGTCCATGGGGCCACAAAGAGTTGCACACGATTGAGCGACTTTCACCAAACTATAACTGAATAACTGAATGATACAGAAAAGTTTAAAAATCTAAAAGGAAAAGTATAGTTTAGGTTCTTCATAGGATTTTGTCATGTTTAAAGGCAGACACAGTCACCTTTATATCAATACTAAGTGAGAAGATCTGATTTTCACGCTTGGTTCCAACATTCTGTGTGGCCCTAAGTATACCTAAAATGACAGAACTGTGTTATTCTGAAGACCTCCTTATACAGTACTATCAGAATGGCACCACTTTAAATTTCTCTGGCCCTCAAACTTCCTTTTACCACCGCATAGATGTTCTTTGTATAGATAATTATACTCAAGCCCTTCAGTTTTTTATAGAAAGAGCACTTTATTTTGATTTATGATTGTATTAATGTATTGTGTTATCTCTTTTACTGCTTTTTTGAACAAAATTCTAATCATAGTATCTCAACTTTCGTGTATTTATTTTTTTATATAGAAAGAGGTACACTTTTTTGTCCCCACCAAATCCCATGTGTTCTGTCATTTCATAATAACATTTTAGTTTACATATGTAAAGCATACTTTAGTTTGCAACTTTTTATCTCATCTCCATTAAGTCATTAGTCCTCCAAAATTACCAGTAATTAATTGATATTATCCAAATCTAGTGCTTGTTTACATTTCCCTAATTGTCTCAGAATTGTCTTTTTATGGTTGGTTTGCTTGAGTCAGAAACCAGAATCTACACAGTGCATTTGGTTATTCTCTCTTAAATATCTTTTAAGCTATAGCAGTCCCAATACTTCACTACTACCTTTTTTTCCCCTTTTTTTCTATTAGTTTATTGAAAAAACAGATCAGTTGTCTTAAAATCTGAACTTATCTGTTTATTTATATCAGAATCCACTTTTATTTTTATTTATTTTTTTATTAGTTGAAAGCTAATTACTTTACAATATTGTAGTGGTTTTTGCCATACATTGACATGAATCAGCCATGGATTTACATGTGTTCCCCATCCCGATCCCCCCTCCCGCCTCCCTCTCCATCCCATCCCTCTGGGTCTTCCCAGTGCACCAGCCCTGAGCACTTGTCTCATGCATCCAACCTGGGCTGGTGATCTGTTTCACCCTTGGTAGTATACATGTTTCAGTGCTGTTCTCTCAGAACATCCCACTCTCGCCTTCTCCCACAGAGTCCCAAAGTTTGTTCTGTACATCTGTGTCTCTTTTTCTGTTTTGCATATAGGGTTATTGTTACCATCTTTTTAAATTCCATATATATGCGTTAGTATACTGTATTGGTCTTTATCTTTCTGGCTTACTTCACCCTGTATAATGGGCTCCAGTTTCATCCATCTCATTAGAACTGGTTCAAATGAATTCCTTTTAATGGCTGAGTAATATTCCATAGTGTATATGTACCATAGCTTCCTTATCCATTCGTCTGCTGATGGGCATCTAGGTTGCTTCCATGTCCTGGCTATGATAAACAGTGCTGTGATGAACATTGGGGTGCACGTGTCTCTTTCAGATCTGGTTTCCTCGGTGTGTATGCCCAAGAGTGGGATTGCTGGGTCTTATGGAAGTTCTATTTCCAGTTTTTTAAGGAATCTCCAGACTGTTCTCCATAGTGGCTGTACTAGTTTGCATTCCCACCAACAGTGTAAGAGGGTTCCCTTTTCTCCCCACCCTCTCCAGCATTTATTGCTTGTAGACTTTTGGATAGCAGCCATCCTGACTGGCGTGTAATGGTACATCGTTGTGGTTTTGATTTGCATTTCTCTGATAATGAGTGATGTTGAGCATCTTTTCATGTGTTTGTTAGCCATCTGTATGTCTTCTCTGGAGAAATGTCTGTTTAGTTCTTTGGCCCATTTTTTGATTGGGTCATTTACTTTTCTGGAGTTGAGCTGCAGGAATTGCTTGTATATTTTTGAGAGTAATCCTTTGTCTGTTGCTTCATTTGCTATTATTTTCTCCCAACCTGAAGGCTGTCTTTTCACCTTGCTTATAGTTTCCTTTGTTGTGCAAAAGCTTTTAAGTTTCATTAGGTTCCATTTGTTTATTTTTGCTTTTATTTCCAATATTCTGGGATGTGGGTCATAGAGGATCCTGCTATGATTTATGTCGGAGAGTGTTTTGCTTAAGTTCTCCTCTAGGAGTTTTATAGTTTCTGGTCTTACATTTAGATCTTTAATCCATTTTGAGCAGAATCCACTTTTTAAAACACTTTTTACAGGAATCCTTGTTCATTAGTCTTCCTTCATTTTTTTTCTTTTTTAGAGCCCTACTGTTCAGTGGAAATACAATGTAAGCCACAAATGCAAACCACACACATGATTTTAAATTTCCTAGTAGCCATATTAGAAAAATAAAAAGAAACAGGTGAAATGATTTTAATAATATATTTATTTACCAGTGTATCCAGAGTATGCTCGTTTCAAAATGTAAATAATACAAAAGTTATTAATGAGATATTTTACATTCTTTCTTTCATACTAAGTCTTCAAAGGCTGGTGTGCATTTTACCTATACAACTCATCTCAATTTGGACTCTCCACTTTTCAAGTGCTCCACAGCCATGTCTTACTAGTGACTACTTTATCAATCACAGGTCTAGGGTATAAAGTCCAGCATTCCTCCCCAATATGATCCTAGTTTTCCAGCTTCATCACCTATTACCTTCATACATGAAGCAATTAAACAATTGAATATTTTCTTGGTATTTCATAATTTTATTCGGATGGGTCTCCTTGCTTATAACACCATAGCTCTTTTCTTCCTCCTACCAGTTTTACTCCTTCTTTAAGACCTATCTCTTCCATTAAGTATGTTATGATGGCCCAGTCCTTAGAAATTACCTTCTCCTCTCAGTTTTCACAGCAGTACGGGGTGTCCTCCTCTTTTGTACTTGTCCTATCCTACAGAGTATTGTTATACGCTTTAGAGGTGTGTTCTGATTTCCTAATTGCATTGTAAACTCTCTGAGTGTAAGAGCACCTCTCAGAGAAACTAAGCACCAGCTTTTATGCCACATTCTCTGGGGTTCTAAAGATGTATATCTATAATAGGTTTGTTTCTCACTGTTTTTAGAAGGTAATATATTTATTTTATGTAAAACCAATACAGTATAAATATAAACTATGTTAGCACAGTGGTTAAGAGCATGAACTCTGGGATCAGACTCATAGGTTTGAATCAAGATTCTGCCTCTTACTGGTTATGTGAAAACTTGAAGTTAATCTCTGCACCTTAGTTTCTTCCTCTGTAAAACTGAGATAATAATAGTATTTCCTTCAGAGGAATTTGTTGTGAGGATTAAATGAGGTAATGGTGTCTGAAAGTAGTAAGTACTCAGTAAAGAGTAGATTTTGTGGTTATTATTAATAATGAACTATTTGTTACTCGGTTTTGATACATCAGAATATTAGGAATTCATAACAGTATTTTAGGAATTTTTAAACAAAGCAAATGAAAGCCACAGACTATTGAATTTGAAAAATAAAACCAAACCCAAATGTTTGTTGAACTATAGTTTGCCAGATACGTTAAGCGCACAGACAGAAACCTCTTAATTCCTAAATCGTCAACATCTAGCATAAGTGAAATAGGCATACATCAAATATTTAATTTCAAGATGATTCATCAAGTGCTATATCTCGAGTTAGATGTAGATGCAGAGATACAGATACAGATGCAAATACAGATACAGCATACAGATACAGATACAGCAATCACATTCTTATTCAGTTTATTGCTTCAGCCCTTTGCCCATGTCCACTTACTCATGTCCACCATACATTAACAAATTCCTAATCATGAGATCACATTTGTGAATTATGCTTCTTACTTGTGGATATTTGCAAAACATTTACCATACTTCTAATAATTATTTCATATCCTAGGATTACATTTACTTGGCTCTTTCTACTAGTTTCATTACCAACTCTTCTTTCATATCCTTGATCTTATTTACCTCTGAAGTTTTAAGATTTTTCCTATCAGTTAACTAAGCTATATTTAAGTACTGCAATATTGTGGCTATATGAAAACTAGATGACCCCCTGTAGGGCAACCTGGAGTCTATTAGCTAGTAATGAATTAAAAACAAAAAATGACACAAGTACATAGTACATATATAGCCTTCATTCACCTATTCATTTACTCAACAAATATTTATTTTACATTGTTACAAAAAATACAAGACAGAGTTGGCTGTAGCTCTATCAAAATCTTTAAGTTTGTCTGGGTAGACAGGCAACTGAAATAACTGTGCAAAGTGCTCTGCCAGAAGAAATAAAGGTTAACTATGATAGTTAATAACTTGTGGTTATGAGAATAGAATAAGGCATATTACTTGAATGATTGAAATCCTTGAATCAAAATGAGGCTAATCCAGGAAGATATATGGAAGTGTTAAGTTTTAAATAACACTCTGACAGAGAGGAGAGATGAATGGCTAGAATTAGAGAAACTTCCTCATTTTCTTTCTTGGCCAATTATCATAAAGCTTTAGACAGTACTGAGAATCAGTTTTAATGAACATTCCTACCTCACCCTTTAGAAATGATTTTTCATTTTTTCATTTTTTCCCTTTCTCTGATTGTCTTCACTTGATCTATTCTCTCTTCTGTCTTTCAACAGTAATCATCAGTGGACATTCACTGGGTTTAAGCAAGTCAGCGCACTAAGCAGGGGACACCAAGGGGTAGATACTGTTCACTGTCACTACACCTGTGGCTGATTTTCCTGTGTGTTTAACTTCGGTTGTGTCAGTGTTTTTTCAAGCTGTTTTCAGATTTCTTAAAGATCTTCAGTTATTTGGAATTTTTGTTCTTGTCTTCCAAGCTTCTTCACATCTGATGTTTTAATTGTTCCATGAACCTATTAAAGACACTGAATATAATCCACCTTATGTTTCTCTTTAGTAATCATAATATATACCAACTTATTATTTCCCCATTCACTTTTTTTAATCCCTTTCTCATGTCTGATGATCACTCTGAAACCTTGTAATGATCTCTTCAAACCATGCAGTGATATGCATTAATATGCTCTAGCATTTTAGTCCTCCATTTTGGTTTCTTAAACCTGAATTTTTTTAAAGTTTATTTTATTTTTGTCATGTAATTGAATCACAGAAGAAAGGTTAATTTGAATGATCAAGGGGTGTTAATTTGTAGGTTAAAATGTGTTAAACAGTTGATATGAAGTCTGTTTAAGTCAATTAGAGTGTATAATGAAGATGTTTCTAGAGTGTTATGGAACCTTTTGAAGTCAACTTGGAATTCACTCCTGTGTGTCAACCATAGCACCTGGCTAAACATGCCATTGCATTTAGGTTCTTAAATTTGTGTATATTCCAATATATATGAATAGGTCTTAAAGAAATTTGACTTTAAGATTCTTATGTATTGCTATAGAAAATAAATTCGTGATTTAATTCATCATTAGCAAAATGAAAAACATGCTATGTAACACTGTTATCTTTGTTACTCTATTTTTTTCTAAAATAAAATGCAACTCAACTCAATAACCAAGAAAACATTTCTGCATTTTCTGTTTGTTTTTAAAACTAGATTAGTGTCATTATTGTTGAATTTTTTTTTTAATACTAAAGTACCCCATATTGAAAGGGACCATACAAAGACGTGTAAAATTTGATATACTCATTTAAAGGAGTGATTTCTTTTCCCCTCCAAAATTATTTGAAATAATATTATGAAACATTTTAGTGTTGGTACTATGTTTTAAATTTTCAAAATAGATAATGTTATTATGCAGACTTTAATGTTTATATACTCAGTTTCAATAGTTGAGTATAATTTTGTGTAATGATAGGTATATTTAAGATGAGTGAGGCTATGCAACTTCAGCAGTTCAAATCCACAGAGATATGAAGGTAAAAAAACAAATTTTAAAATAGATTCTTCCCTTAGCCTCAGGATTACTATAGAACTAGTTTTATTACTTGTGTCAGTTTACTAACAATAAACACATTTAGCATTTCAACTTCTTTCAGCCATTCATTTTAATTATTTAGAGAGTGATGAAAAACAACTCTTACATGCTAAAGGGATTTCTGCAATGATGGATTAGATGCCAAAATAATGAAACCACATAGCTTAAAAAATATACTGAAGAATAGATGTTTTCTGATGAATTTCCACAAAAAATCATATTTTTAAAATATTTTAAGCAACTCATAGCATTACTTTTTAATCAACTGTAGACATGGCATGAGTATAGTCTTTTGTTGCTCATTAGCAATTTCTTTAATGAGTTTTTTTGTGTGATAGATAGTTAAAGTAACAGACAAATGACAGATTGTTTGCCTTTAATGATTTCCCTGTTTCAAGCCCATTACAAAGCAATTAGAAATCTGACAGCATTTTCACTCTGCATTACTGATCATCTAAAGTGATGAGGAATGAGAGGTGATGAATATTAATTGTATATTTTCATATGATTATCATAAATTATTACCTTGTCTGATGTGCTGCAGGTGAAGCAGGAGCATAAGAGAAAGACAGATATATTAATTTGAAAGACTATATGACTTCTTTTAAATCTTTGTCTGTAGTGTAAATTCTGATCTGCAGTGTTAGTGTCCATGAATATTAAATTAATTCTCTTCAGTTTATAGCTACATTTGTGGTAACTAAAATAACTTTTCAGTACAAGAAAAGGAAAAATTATTTCATAGTACAATAGACATATATGTATTTAAGTTCAGAATTTTAAGAACTGATTTAGAAAATGAAATAGTGAATTTTGTTGATATACAGATATATCATTACAAAAAATATATACTTAGAATTAGATCTTATATTAGTCTGAGCTTAAAGTCAAGTGATCCTGCAAAATAAATAAGATAAGAAAGAGTAACCAGCTGTAAAAGATTTTTCTGAATCCTCTGGAACAGTTCTTTTAGTCTTAGTCCACTATATATCCTGTTTCCTCAGTTTCTTGCTTCAGGGAGATGAGGCTAAGCCAGTCATCAAGACTCAAGTGTATTGTTACTTGGTTCTCAGACTTGAGAGGTAGCAAAATTTGGTCCAGAAACTAGATAATAGTGTTTGGTATAGGAAGAATTGATAGGCATAAAGTATTTGTCATATTTAGAAGTGTATTTGGAACAATATACCAAAGTAAGTTATATTTTGATATCTCTAATTATAGGTATTAGCTGATAATCAATATGTACTTAATGAATAGAGCTGAATTGCCCTAGTAAAGCCATGTCTTGCTTCAGTCTTGTCTTTTGGACCTTTTGCTATGGATTGCTCTGTAGCATATCATCTCTCAGAGAAGCATGCCATCCTGGATCCATTTTTATTTATGAAGATCATAATTCACATGATAATATGACTATAAGTCAGTGAAAACTGACTTTTTGCATGCTGCTTAGGAATTATTCTCCTTACTTTATATTCAATTTTATATATATGAAATTAAACCAGCAGATCTTCACAGATGAACTTTTTGTGCTCTGGGAAGTTGAGGAGAGTCATCTGAAACTCATTACATGTTCACTCAGAGAAAAGTCAGATATCAGGATGATAAAAGCAAATTATCAGTAAAAAGCATTGAGACCCTATTGTTTGGTAGCCCAATTTAATATTTTTACTGGCTAAGCTTTTCAACTGTGTTATCATTTGTGTGATGCCCTCCCAGATTTTATTCTACAGAGCAGGCCCAACTAGTACATTTTATGGAATCAGAGTGGTAATTCCCATTGCCCTCAACTCCTTTTTGCTGATATTCTTTATCTCCTCTTAGTTCACATGTTAAGTTGATCCTTTGTATAGCCCAGCCAATTCTCCTTCTCTTTCTACTTCTCACATACTGCCAACCAACATACTTACTTGACTTTTGGCCAAAGTCTCCCTTTCTTTCTATAGAGAATTAGTTTAGAAATTTTACATATTTTTACTGTGACACAGAATAGCTAGATGTATATGAGTTTATAGGAAGCTGGGCTGTCAAACCACAGCATTACAAGCAAATCAACAGCTGAGGAAACAAATAGTCCTAAATTGTAAATCATAAATAGCTGTATCTTCTGTAGTTACCGTGCTCCTTGAAAACCTGGTTCATTTCCCCACACATTATCTTCTTTACAGTCTCCCTTTCTAACCAGATAGCAGCTATTCTTCACACTCTTCGAGTTCCAAGTGTTTTTATCTATATTTAAACACCACTTATGTTGTGATAAATGTTACTTATCATTTAGTCATAGAGGATCCTTTTCAGTCATTCGCAAAGCATCCCCACTTCCCTCTCAAAATTTCTGTCTAAAATGGGTTTATACCTTGTATCAGTACAATAGGCTTCCCAGCTGGCGCTGATGGTAACAAACCCGCCTGCCAGTGCAGGAGATGGTAAGAGATGAGGGTTCGATCCCTTGCATTGGACAGATCCCCTGGAGGAGAGCAGGGCAACCAATCCAATATTTTTGCCTGGAGAATCTCATGGACAGAGGAGCCTGGTGGGCTATAGTCCATAGGGTCACAAAGAGTCAGACACAGACTGAAGCGACTTTAGCACGCACGCGTGCACAAAATGACTTAGCACACATGCACGCCAATACAATGTCACTTAACTGAAGCAACAAGTCGTTTAATTCCCTAGGGAAATGAAAGGTCAGCAAGTTGGAAAGAGAACTAAGGAAAAAAATTTCTTTTTATTTAATTTCAGAGATTTCAGCAACTTGATGGAGCTAAAACATAAAGGAGGCCAAGATTCCTGCCTAGTCGTTAGAAAAGACGTTGACTCAGTCCTGAAATAGGCCCTCAAGAGAGAGGAGATATGTCAACATCTATTGGCTTAGCTTTAAAGACGATATTTGAATTATTTTCTTCCCAAGCCATTTACCCCTGCACTAGATTAGAGAATAGACTAAAAAGGCTTACAACACTTAAATAGATTACACTATTTACTTATTACTTGATAATGTGACCTGCCAGTCTATCAGAAAATGATATTAAGTTTATCTGGCATATTTGACTTTTCAGATACTGCACTGGTTGTTTTCTAATACCTCATGCCCTTCTAGGGGTTACTAATTGTTTAGTTTATTATTGCATGTTTCCAGGTTAAACTAAGCTGTCTAATTACCAAAATCATTTCCCCTTGTTTTAACGATAGGTATGTTCTCTCTTTTCCAATCTAAGGACATGTTCCCATCACTTTAAGGTGGTGAAAGCAGAAATAGTTAAAAGGATTGAGAGGGAAGAGAAATAAAAAGATAATATATCCTTTCTTCCCTTTGCAGTAGTTATATCATTCATCTCATCTATTCCTATAATATTTTAATTCATTCCTTGAATGACTTAGAGTTTAAATTTACTATCTCCCCAGGAAACAGATTTCTCTTTAATAAGAGTAAATTTTATCATGCATATTTGTGATGAGGAAGTTACTCTTGCAGACTAGTTCGTTATAGTCTATTATTTCTTTATCAAGGTGTTAGCACAAGGTGAACCCTTGTGTTGACCTCATATTTGGCACCCTGCCTAGAAGGTGATCTTTTAAATTTTGTAAATTTTCCAAGAGAATGTTCCACAATAGTTGTTATTGAAACAAATTGGAAGTATAAATTTATGTAATCAGATTTGAAGGATTTGTTTCCCACTGAGTTGAGCAGCTTTCCTGTTCTGTTTTGGTTGGTTTACCAAACCTTGCAGTAGATTCCAAACTTCACATGATGGTTTTTAGAACCACTTCTCTCTCTGGCTCTAGAAAATGTATCCTATCCCTCTTAAACTGGAAGTATAAAATCCAGAACACAAAATCAATATACTCCTGTGTCTTCTATGGTACCTGTAAACCAGAAATGGTATTTTAATAAAAGGAGAAAACTAAGAAAGGAAAGAACTTCTTAAATCCCAATTTAGCACTCAGGCACAAAGATTTTCAAATCATTTGTTCAAGTAGTAGCTCATGGGTTAGCATTAACTTTTGAAGTTTCTTTGTGATCAACTGGGCTTTCAGTTTTCCATGGTCAAGTGCTCCATTTAATGCATGTGAATAATAAACTTATGCAAAATAAAAGGAAATTTCATGCTTGGGAGGTAAAGAAGTTTATGTAGTTTTATCCTTACCTAAAGAACTGACTGTTAAAGTAACATAGAAAGGAAAGGAGTTTTTTTCCTGCCTTCATTTTGGAACATTGACTTACAAACCTTAAGACTTCCCATATAGCATTCAAAAACATTTTTGAGCCTGCTGCATTCTATGTGATAATCTTTCATTTCTAAAGAATTAGGTGTTTCTCTCTCTAAACAGGGAGCTAAAGCAAAGGTTGAATTCTTTTCCTATAAAATATGCATATTTATGGAAAGAAAGTGTATACATTTGAAAAACTGCATGTATTTTTATGCTCCTATTTACTTGTTACTATGGCAACCACCACACTGCCTAGTATTTATGTTGTCTAAGATTCAGAGTGCCTTTTCAAAAAAATAAATATGCCAGAACCATGTATTGTATTTACTTTGGTGTTTAGAAAAATATTTATTCTAATGCATATTTTTTAAGAAAAATAGCAATAAATAGTGTAAACTTCAGCCCAGCTTAAATAGTACCTTTTCCTGTAGTATGTTTTTGAAATCAAAACAATTACATTTTTCTTTTCCTTGTTATAAAAATCAGAGTGAAGAACAGAAATAATGAATTTTCAGAACTTATGAGTCAATCTTGAAAGGTAGTCTTTTGATTTTTTTCTTATTTTTATAACTATTTTGATTCACACCTAATTTCTGTAAATATAAAACATGAATACAGACAAAAATACTTAATGCTAGCTGTATAAATCAGAAAATGTGAATAGTTGGCATTTCTGATCACAGATGGTTCTTTATCTATGAATAAAAGATTTATATTTTGTACTTGAAAGGCACGGTTGCTATTATTTTTCTTGCTTTAATTATTTAAATTGTTTTCTGACATGTGTGATACATAAATATAATTTCTTAATGTTAAACATCAGAATGGAAATTATGAAGCATAAAATGAGACATGTTTCATGTCACGTATTACCTGTTAAGAAAAACTGCAATACAACATTTAAGTACAACAGAATAGTGAGCATATTGTCTCTGATACTTGTAAATAGGATGGATCTGCAGTTTCACAGTTTATGTTGACAGTATCTTTGTGGGAAATGTAATTATCAAATGAATTATAACATGTCCTAGCATTAAGATTATTAATAGTAATTTTAATTGCCTTTTTCAAGATAATTGGATATGTTATCATAAGTATATGGGAAAGGGGGCATTGGGCTAATTAGATATTTTGAACTCAGTTATCTTTAAAATACCTGAAAGTTTAACATATATCCTATATTTCAGGAATTTCTTCTTTTAATTAAATAGTTTCCTAAGTAGAATTAAAATAATTTGTGGCTCATAAAATGTCACTGATTATCACTTGGTATTCCTCCTTGAGTATTGGTACCATAAAAAATTTAAATAATGGTATTTATTTAATATTTATTTGAGGTAGGGATGACTTATAACATTATGTTAGTTTTAAGTGTGTGACATAGTGATTCAAAAATTTTATAGATGATATTTCATTTAGAGTTATTGGAAAATATTGGTTATGGGCCCTGTGCCATACAGTATATCCTTGTAGCTTATTTACTTTATACACAGTAGTTTATTCCCTGTCCCTATCTTACCCCAAATCCCTTCCATCTCCCCATTGGTAACACTAGTTTGTTCTCTATATCTGTCTCTTTCTATTTTGTTATATGCATTCATTTGTTTTAGATTAGACATACAAGTGGTAACATACAGTATTTGTCTTTCTTTGTCTGACTTATTTCACTACACATAACACCCTCCAGGTCCATAAAATCTCACTGATTATTCCAATATTCCTCCTTGGATCATGATCTGATGAAAACTCTATATAATGGTATTTATTAAATTAAATTTTCACTACCAGTTAGAAAATTATTCTTAAATTGGTAAGGCTAAGAAATAATATTTTATTCCAGTAATGAGTGCTGTTAGATTGGCTTTCATATACTATTTCTCTAGTTTTAGAAATTGGTAGAAATTCTACAAAGTAGTTCACCTTGGAGATACACATCAGCAGCTTTAAAATTGTTCAGCTACTTTAATCTGGAAAGTTAACTTCCACAGCGTGGTAAGGAGCTATTCAATTGTACGGTCAAATATGTGAGCAAAAATCAGAGCTTTATTTGCAGTACAAAGTATTTGGAACAACCAACTAAGATATTAAATAATTAAAATATCATGTTCTCAACAAATATTTAATAACATCATAATATTCTCATTAGGTGAACATAGCTGTATATGAACTGGTTTTAATATAGTCACACTTTTGTTTAAAGAGAAGTCTGTATCTCTGTAAAGTTGTTGACAAAAATCAGAAAAGAAATACTGAAAAGTTATAATGGTGGCTAACTCCAAGGGTAGGAGATTGTAAGGAATTTTATTTCTATACTTCTCTTTCCAGTCTTAATGTGGGGATTTCTGTAATAATTACAGTTATCATCATTCAAGTTGTTTTTAATAAGAAAAGTTAATTAAAATTGAGTACATACATTATAATAAAAATTCAGCTAGTGAAGGAACAATATTGTCTCATTCAACACTGAATTCATTGTCTTTTTTTTTTTTTTAACTCTGGAAACAGTTGGTGCTTAACAAATATTTGATGATTGAATGAATAGATGATGGGATCAGGAATTAGAAAAGTAGCTTTAGGGAAAACACATTTGGAGGGCTACCAAGATGCCTTGTTTACATTTTATTTATCATAACAATGAGTGATAATAATGTGATAAGAATTTAGAAGAACTGCTCTGCTAACCATAGTTCTGATAGTGTTCAGTTCAGTTCAGTCTCTCAGTCATGTCCAACTCTTTTGCGATCCCATGGACTGCAGTACGCTAGGCTTCCCTGTCCATCACCAACTCCCAGAGCCTGTTCAAACTCATGTCCATTGAGTTGGTGATGCCATCCAGCCATCTCATGCTCTGTCATCCCCTTTTCCTCCTGCCTTCAATCTTTCCCAGAAATCAGGGTCTTTTCTAAGAAGTCAGTTCTTTGCATCAGGTAGCCAAAGTATTGGAGTTTCAGCTTAAGCATTAATCCTTGCAATGAATATTCAGGACTGATTTCCTTTAGGATGGACTGGTTGGATCTCCTTGCAGTCCAAGGGACTCTGAAAGGTCTTTTCCAACACCACAGTTCAAAAACATCAATTCTTTGGTGCTCAGCTTTCCTTATAGTCCAACTCTCACATCCATGCATGACTACTGGAAAAATCATAGCTTTGACTAGACAGACTTTTGTTGGCAAAGTAATGTCTCTGCTTTTTAACATGCTGTCTAGGTTGCTCATATCTTTTCTTCCAAGGAGCAAGCGTCTTTTAATTTCATAGTTGCGGTCACCATCTGCAGTGATCAAATGAGATATCTAAAAGGGTGGCCTTCTAGGTGTCTCCTATAAGCTTGAGTGTAGCAGCAACTTACATGATCTCCTGAACCAGGGTCATTATCTATGCTGATAATATCTTATAGATCTGAGGGTGCAACAGCAGGATATAATGGCTTCTACTGTGGTTTGGAGACACTGTTTCAGCTTTGGAAGGAGACTAATGGCAACTAGCCTCATCTCACACACTAGCAAAGTAATGCTCAAAATCCTCCAAGCCAGACTTCAACAGTATGTGAACCAAGAACTTCCAGATGTTCAAGCTGGTTTTAGAAAAGGCAGAGGATCCAGAGATCAAATTGCCAACAGCCATTAGAGCATAGAAAAGGCAAGAGAGTTTCAGAAAAACATCCACTTTATTGACTATGCCAAAGCCTTTGACTGTGCAGATCTCAAGAAATTGCAAAATTCTTAGAGATGGGAATATCAGACCACATTACCTGCCTCTTGAGAACTCTGTAAGCAGGTCAAGAAGCAACAGTTAGAACCAGACATGGAACAACAGACTGGTTCCAAATTGGGAAAGGAGTATATCAAGGCTGTATATTGTCACCTTGCTTATTTAATTTATATGCAGAGTACATCATGTGAAATGCTGGGTTGGATGAAGCACAAGCTGGAATCAAGATTGCTGGGAGAAATATCAGTAACCTAAAATACACAGTTGACACCACCTGAAGGGAGAAAGTGAAAAAGAAACTAGAGAACCTCTTGATGAAAGGGGAGAGTGAAAAAGCTGGCTTAACACTCAACATTCAAAAAACGAAGATCATAGCATCTGGTCCCATCACTTCATGGCAAACAGATGGGGAAACAATGGAAACAGTGAGAGACTATTTTCTTGGGCTCCAAAATCACTGCAGATGGTGACTGCAGCCATGAAATTAAAAGGCACTTGCTCCTTGGAAAAAGAACTATGACAAATCTAGACAGCATATTAAAAAGCAGAGACATTCTTTGCTGATAAAGGTCCGTCTAGTCAAAGCTATGGTTTTTCCAGTAGTCATGTATGGATATGAGAGTTGGACTAAAAAGAAAACTGAGTACCAAAGAATTGGTGCTTTTGAACTGTGGTGTTGGAGAAGACTCTTGAGAGTCCCTTGGACTGCAAGGAGATCCAACCCAGTCCATCCTAAAGGAAATCAGTCCTGAATATTCTTTGGAAGGACTGATGCTGAAACTGAAACTCCAATACTTTGGCCACCTGATGTGAAGAACTGACTTCTTAGAAAAGAACCTGATGCTGGGAAAGATTGAAGGCAGGAGGAGAAGGGGATGACAGAGGATGAGATGGTTGGATGGCATCACCAACTTGATGGACATGAGTTTGAGCAAGCTCTGGGAGGTGTTGATGGACTGAAAAGCCTGGCATGCTGCAGTCCATGGGGTCGCAAAGAATTGGACACTGACTGAATGACTAAACTGAACTGAACGGCAGTTAAATCAGTATGGCCAAATCAGAGAGCAAGAAACATGATTCATCACTGCAGGAATAGTACATTACTCCTCAACAGATAGATACATACTGATTTGGAGCGATATGGCCAAAAAGTCTACCTAAGGATTTCCAAATATGTGTTACTTAGGACTGGTCTTTAGTAGCTACCTGACTCTTCTCCCATCAAATATGTACTAGTTCTCTGTGCTGGAAACTGCAGAACAATGACCTTCTGAAGTCTCCTCTAAAAACCGGACTTATTCTTTTAGAGCAGTTTAAGATTACAGCAAAATTGAGGGAAAGGTACAGAGATTTATCACGTAACCCCTACCCCTGATATGTACATAGCCTCCTCCTTTATTAATATCTACCAACAGAGTGTTGTGGTACATTTATTACAATTGATAAACCTACATTGACATTTCGTAATAATTAAGAGTCTATAGTTTACATTAGGGTTCTTTCATGGTGTTCAATTTTATGATTTAGACAAATGTATAATGACATGTATCTGTCAATTATGGTATTACACAGAGTATTTTTCATAGAAATCTCATATTCTGTATATTCATTCTATCACCACACCCCTGACCCCTGGCAATTACTGGTATTTTTTAAGGTCTCCACAGTTTTGCCATTTGCTATTTGATATTTCCAGAATGTCAGTAGTTGGAATCATATGGTGCATAGACTTTTCATATTGGCTTTTTTCACTTGAATACATTTAAGATCCCTCTGTATGTTTTCATGGCATTATAGCTCATTTTGGTTTCTTTTTTTTAGTGCTGAATGATATTTCATTACCTAGATAGAACATAGTTTGCTTATCTATTCATCTACTGAAGGACATCTTAGTTGCTTCAAAGTTTTATGGTTGCTTCAAAGCAGTTTTGAAGAAAGCTGCTATAAACATCCAAGTTCAGGTTTTGGTGTGGACATAAGTTTTCACATTATTTAGATAAATATCAAGAAGCATTATTTCTGAGTCATATGGTAAGAGTGTGTTTAGTTTTGTAAGAAACCACCCAGCTCTTCCAGTGTAGCTGTACTATTTTGCATTCCCACCAACAGTGAATGAGAGTTCCTGTTGCTTCACAGGATTTTGGCCATTCTAATAGGTGTGTAGTGGTATCTCAGTGTCATTTTAATTTGTATTTGCCTGCTGATACATAATGTGAAGCACTTTGTCATGTGCTTATTTGCCATCTGTATGTCTTCTTTGGTCAGATTTCTGTTAAGGTCTTTGGCCCATCTTAAAAGCAGGCTGTTTGTTTTCTTATTGTTGAGTTCTAAGAGTTCTTTGTAAATTTTGAATGTTATTCATTTATCAGACATGTTTGTTGCAAATATTTTCTCCCAGTCTGTGACTTGTCTTCTCATTCTCTTTTGTCTTTCACAGAGCAGAAGTTTTTAATTTTAATGAAGTCCAGTGGATTGGTTATTTCTTTGATGGATCATGCCTTGGTGTTGTATCTAAGAAGTCATTGACATACCCAAGGTCATCTAGGTTATCTTCTGTGTTATCTTCTAAGAGTGTTATAGTTCTGTGTTTTACATTTAGTTTTGTGATTCATTTTGAGCTAATTTATGTGAAGGGCATGAGGTCTGTGTTTAGATTCTCTCTCACTTTCTCTCTCTTTCTCTTTTTTTTTTTTTGCCTATGTGTGCACCACTGTTCCAGTACCATTAGTTGAAAAGACTATCTTTGTGCCATTGTTCTCCTTTGTCAAACTTTATGTGGGTCTATTTCTGGACTTTTGTAGTTTTCCTCATATAGATCTTGTACATATTTTGTTAGATTTATACCTCAGTATTTCATTTTTTTTTTTGAGTAGTGGGCAAATGTTTCTAATTTCACATTCTATTTGTTTGCAATTGGCTTTTGTATATTAACCTTGTATCTTGCAACTATGCTTTAATTGCACCTACAGCCTTTTAAGATGATGGCAATTCCACATTTCTTGTCTTGTTTTCTTGTGTCTTTCTTTCACTGCTCCTAGTATATCTAGCCTATTATTATAGAAGGCACCATATAATGTGAGTTTGAATATTCAGTTCAGCTGTATAAGATTTAAAAAATGATATAATGAAACAGAAGAAATGTTGAGTATAGGTAGTAAGTAAGCTAATAGCTTATGAAGTACAGATAACATTCACAGAGTGTAGTAAGTATAGATATGTGGGACTTCCCTGGTGGACTTGTGGTTAAGAATCCGTGCTTCCACTGCAGGGTACATGGTTCAATCCCTGGTCGGGAACTAAGATCTTGCATGCATGCCAAAAAATCATAGATATGTATAAGTCAGTAGTTTATGAAAGAAAGGCAGAATTCAGAAGATGTGCTAAACGTTACATAGTAATCAAGTTAGTAACCTATAAAATGTGCCAAGATAAACAGACTAAATGACATATATGATAGAATAGACAAGTTTTATTCAACAGAGAGGCAGACTAAGCCATGACCTTGCCAATTCAGGGCTGATTGCTGTGTCATCCCTAAACTGACCACCTACTGATAACATCCAGTATGGTCCCATTTTGGCCCAGAGATCTATGCCCAAGAAATACAAATAAAACCTGTAGCTCCTCACAAAGTTAATTCACAAGCTATAGCTTTGACCAGGCACAACTGCCTCTATGTCTCTCCCATTATTCTTTGGTACCTTCTGTCTGAGCCCCTGGCTCAAATCCCAACTCTGGTTTCCATAGCACACCATCATGGGGAAGGCTGATATGGGCAGAAAGAGCAAGATTTGGACAGTGTGACTGTGGCACTCATACCGTATCTTAAGTATGTTGAATTTGCTGCTTTCTTTCCCCTTGCTTATCACTGTATGTTTTAAATTTTTTTTTAGTAAATTGTGTGAATAGAGCATTTTAATTTGGTCTGTGAGCCCTCTGGGTTAGCTTGCTTGGTAATGTGTTCAGCAGCTACCCTTACATCAAGATAATTTTCCACTTGGCGGTACTCTTCACTTTGAACTTCAGTGATCCTCTCTCACAGTCTGAGATTTTAAGCAAATGCATCTGATCATAACTATCTGGCTGAGGGCTAATAACAAGCTATGAAGGAAGTGTTAAGTTATGGTGATTCTATGGCAATCATAAGCACTTTGTCCACAATGAAGGAATTAAGAGGACCAGTCTCTCGCCTCTGGAATGGGCCCTTCATAAGCAAACCCAGGAACACTGAGCAGATCCCAGTTTACCTGGGAAGAAGAGTAGGAGGTTGTCTATGTCAGCTGTCCTAGTTACATTCTCTCCTTGCTCAAAGCTGAAGTCAGAGGTACTTAGTGGCTCTAATAGTGACCTTTAAATAGTTTTGCTTATATATTCCCATGCATATTTTAAGTTGACATTTAAAATTTCCCATTATAAGCTTAAATAGTTGGAAAAGATGTAATTTTTGTTGTACTATGAATGCTGACATTTTAAAATTTAAAATTTAAACATTTTAAAATAAAACCATTACATTAGTCTTTTAAACATATCCAATAATATATAAGTTCCATATGGTTTTTAAGAAACATTTTAAGAACATTTTCAAACACAACAGGAAAAATAGTAGACTCCCATGTATTCTTTATCCAATATAAACAGCCATTAACATCTGCCATTCTTATCTATACTTTCCTTCACTTTTCTTCCTACAGTATTTTAGAGCAAACCTGAATAATACTTTATTTAAAAACAGTTTGGTTTGTATCTCTAACAGATATTTATTATAACAATACCTTTTATCCATATCCAATAAAATAATTAACCTTAATACCAATAGTATCCAGTTTGTGTTCAGATATCACCAGTTGCCTCAAAAATGTCTGTCTTATTAAAGTTGGTTTGTTCAAATCAGTATCTAAACAAGGTTTATGCATTGCCTTTGGCTGATACAATTCCTAAGTCTCTTTTCTTTTGTAACATTTTTCCCCTCCTCTTATTCTCTGTGCGATATCATTTAACATGTCTCTCTACCCTCCTCTATTTCTCACAAAGTAGATGTTAGATCTAAAAACTTGATTTCATTCAGTGTTTGTAGCATGAATGAATGCTTTATAGATTTTCCTGTATTTATAATCTCATTGAACTCACATAAGGAGAAACAATTTCTGGTTGTTTTACTTTAATGACATATTAATATGTTTCAGTGGCATAGGTGATATCAGTCAGATTCATCTATTATAAATTTCCCATCACTCTTTATCTAATAATGACAAACATTATCTGGACCCACTATTTCATTATGGTTTGCAATATGATGATTTGCTAATTCTATTATTCCATCTACATGTATTAACTATTGAAGAAGAATTTTCTCTCATCATCTAGTTGGTTATCCAGAATTATAGCCCATTGTAAGAAATCCCATGTATTGCAGCCTGCCAGGCTCTTCTGTCCATGGAATTCTCCACGCAAGAATACTGGAGTGGGTAGCTGCTGTTCCCTTCTTCAGGGGATCTTTCTGACCTAGGGATTGAATCTGGGTCTCCTGCATTGCAGGCAGGTTCTTTACCATATGAGCCTCCAGGGAAGCCCTTTAGGAAACCAGGAAAAGTATATTTATTATTTTTCAGAATAATAAATTGGTGCCCTAGCAAGCAACAAAGGTGAATGATGAAACAATAAAGTTATAAAACTTTATTTTAGTATTAATATGTAATGATGGATTTTTATACATTTAATGTTTCAATCTTTTACTTGATTGAAGTAAAAGCCACATGGCATGTGGGATCCTGGCTGTCTAAACCAGAGGCTGAACCCGTGCCCCCTGCAGTGGAAGCCTGCGGTCTTAACCACTGGACCACCAGGGAAGTCCTGATCTTTTCCTTTTTTTTTTTGTTCAGTGTTCAGAGTGCCCCATCTTTGCCCCCTGAAATTCCCTTCAAGTTGGTTCCCGTGTCCTTTTGGCATGCCCCACTTGGCTTTGATAGCTTCCTTGTTTTCTAACATGACAGGATGTCACATGTTCATGGCCTGAATGCTACTGGGATTTTGAGACAGTAAAAATATTAAAAAGCTTTTCTTCAACAGCTGTTATATCGTTCTTATTTCTCCTTAAACTTATCTCTACTCAATTTCTTTTTTTTATTGAAGTATAGTTAATCTACAATACTGTGTTAATTTTAGGTATATAGCAAAAGTATTTGGTTTTCCATATATATATACACCTTCTAGGAAAGCATATATATGGAGGCCAAAGATCTGGAAATTGGTTTGCTTGAAACTCTCCACACTTGCATGCCCCTTGGAAAGTCTCCATGTACAGTCAGTTATTGGTACTCAGAGCCCTGACTTGAAGACTGTCAAGCCTCTCCCCTTTAACAGTGGACACTTGGAACCTACTGTGTGACAAACGCATTGACTGTGTGAAGTGGCTACTATTCTTAACCCCGTTTTACAGACGATGGAACTGATGCATAGAGAGCTTACATGACTTGTCCAGAATGTCACACCCAGTAAGTGGGCAGCAGGAAGGGAAACCCAGACACTGTGGCTCCAGTGCCCAGGCTCGTGACCACTGTGATTTTCAGTGCTTAAAAAAAAAAAAAAAGAAAAACAGTGGAAGAGCAGATCTAGGCATATGAGAGGAGAACTTCTGTTCATGTAAAATTGCTAATGGATGGGAAGCAAAAAAAATAATGTTTTTTTCAGTGTATCAGTGAATAAACTCTACATGTGCTAACAAAACATAAAGTAGTACCTTTTTCTGTACTCTGCTAAAATGCCATAGTACTTCATGTCAGTAAAATTAAAATTAACACATTTTTATTTCTTTAATTTCTAATTAACAATTTGTTCTCATTTAATTAGTAATGTGCTGTAATCTTATCTAAAAACCTCTTATAGTCTGCATATTCTACTTAACCAGTTAAAACATTCTACTTTTAGTGAGGATGACACTGTTTTTACAGTAATATTACAGAAGAAATTTTGCACTTAATAATGGTAATGATTTCACACTTACATAACTCTTTACACCTAAAAGCATCCAGAAATTGTTTCACATGAAAAAAAAGAAGCTATAAACATCACTAAAATGATTACCTCTTTTGGTAAAGATTGAGATTGTAATATTCCCATTTACTAAATAAAAGAAAATTATTGCTATATTTTAAGAGGTATTTTTGAGTAGTTCAGTGCAATTTTTTAAAAAGTAATTGATTTATGTAATAAACACACCAGAATACTCAGGAGATTTCATTCTGCAAGGTGATTTACTTTCTAATCATAAGAATATCTCTCATTTTTTCTTTCAACTGTTTTTGCTTCGTTCTCAGTGGTGGAAGTTTACATTGTTCTTAAAACTAGCAATCCTAGAAAACAGAGCACTACTTAATTTTTTCCATCTAAACTCTGACTTAGCAACCCCTGTGTCTGGGGAAGGTACTTTTGATTGTCTAGCCTTGGACACACTCACTTCTAGGAAAGCATGGCCACATAATTCCCAACAGAATCAACAGGAAGGTAGCTTCCAAAAAAGGAAAGAGAAAAGGCAAAAAAAAAAAAAAAAAAAGGCATTGTGGTGTACTTTTCAATAACATATGCCTCATGTTGTTTGTGTAGTTAGCGATGTGTTCAGTTCAGTTCAGTCCAGTCGCTCAGGTGTGTCCAACTCTGGTTCATTGCGACCCAATGAACCACAGCACACCAGGCCCCCCTGTCCATCACCAACTCCCAGAGTTTACCCAAACTCATGTCCATTGTGGAGAAGGAAATGGCAACCCACTCCAGTACTCTTGCCTAGAGAATTCCGTGGACAGAGGAGCTTGGTGGGCTGCTGTCCATGTGATCACACAGAGTTGGACACAACTGAAGCAACTTAGCATGTATACAGGCGTTGGAGAAGGAAATAGCAACCCACTCCAGTATTCTTGCCTGGAGAATCCCAGGGGCAGAGGAGCCTGCTGGGCTGCCATCTGTGGGGTCACACAGAGTCAGACATGACTGAAGCAACTTAGCAGCAGCAGCAGCATGTCCATTGAGTCAGTGATGCCATCCAACCATCTCATCCTCTGTCATCCCCTTCTCCTCCTGCCCTCAATCTTTCCCAGCATCAGGGTCTTTTCAGATGAGTCAACTCTTCGCATCAGGTGGCCAAAGTATTGGAGTTTCAGCTTCAACATCAGTCCTTCTAATGAACACCCAGGACTGATCTCCTTTAGCATGGACTGGTTGGATCTCCTTGCAGTCCAAGGGTCTCTCAAGAGTCTTCTCCAACACCACAGTTCAAAAGCATCAATTCTTCTGCACTCAGCTTTCTTTATAGTCCAACTCTCACATCTATACATGATTACTGGAAAAACCATAGCCTTGACTAGACGGACTTTTGTTGGCAAAGTAATGTCTCTGCTTTTTAATATGCTGTCTAGGTTGGTCATAACTTTCCTTTCAAGTAATAAGCGTCTTTTAATTTCATGGCTGCAGTCACCATCTGCAGTGATTTTGGAGCCCCCCAAAATAAAATCAGCCATTGTTTACACTGTTTCCCCATCTATTTGCCATGAAGTGATGGGACCATGATCTTAGTTTTCTGAATGTTGAGCTTTAAGCCAGCTTTTTCACTCTCCTCTTTCACTTTCATCAAGAGGCTCTTTAGTTCCTCTTCACTTTCTGCCATAAGGGTGGTGTCATGTGCATATTTGAGATTATTGATATTTCTCCTGGAAATCTTGATTCCAGCTTGTGCTTCTTCCAGCCCAGCATTTCTCATGGTGTACTCTGCATATAAGTTAAATAAGCGGGGTGACAATATACAGCCTTGATATACTCCTTTTCCTATTTGGAACCAGTCTGTTGTTCCATGTCCAGTTCTAACTGTTGGTTCCTGACCTACATACAGATTTCTCAGGAGGCAGGTCAGGTGGTCTGGTATTCCCATCTCTTCCAGAATTTTCCACAGTTTATTATGATCCACACAGTCAAAGGCTTTAGCGTAGTCAATAAAGCAGAAATAGACGTTTTTCTGGAACTCTTTTGCTTTTTCAGTGATCCAGTGGACGTTGGCAATTTGATCTCTGGTTCTTCTAGCGATGTTTTAGCAAATAGCAAAATTAAAATACTTTGCAAAAAGTTATCATTTTTTCTTAAATAGTATTGTACTTATCAAAGACTTAAATTCATATTTTTGTCTTCCTTTAGGGTCTCATCTCTGCTCATTTCTAATGAGATTTCACATTTAGCAACCACTACATGATGGGAAGTAAATTGTGATTAGTGCCCAGCCTCAATTAATAATCCAGGAGGATTTTACACTTTTAAATTAAATGACATTCTTCCTCAGTTTGAGCTGAAAATGACAGAAGACCACAAAGTTCTACTTTCTCAGTCTCCTTTATCACCCTTGACTAAAGTCACAGACATATCACAGCAAAGCAATCCTGAAGACACCTTCAATGGGGATACCATTCGGTCAACTTACAAATACATTTCAAGTGCCTTACCAAGGTAAGAAGCAGCAACTTAAACTTTTTTATTATTCATTATTTCAGCAACTTAAACAATTCTGATGGAGATAAAAGTGCTTTAAAAGGTTAGCTCTTTTATGTAAATTCTCAGTATTTAGTAAAGACTGTATCAGTAAAAATTTGGAGATGTGATGGGCTGCCAAGGTTGTTGCCTAGGTTAGAACCCTTCCTTTTTTCTTTTCTGTTTTATGGGAATAAAAAAGATAGATGACTCAATAAACATAAATTATTCCTAGAGCCTGACTTGGACAGGTAGGATAGTGATGATAACAGTAATGGCAAGGGGCAGTATTTGCTATTTGCCAGTCACCATGCTAAGTGCTTAACCTGTATTACATTTATTTAGTTCTCAAAACAACTTTGAGAGGAATGTAAAGCAGACAGTGTTTTAGTCATCTCCATTTTACATATGAGGAAACAGAGACCTAGAGAGGTTAATTAATATCACAGAGCTGGTAGGTAAAGAAAGTGTGTTAGTTGCTCAGTCCTGTCTGATTCTTTGCAACCCCATGGACTATAGCCTGCCAGCCTCCTCTGTTCATGGGATTCTCCAGACAGGAATACTGGAGTGGGTTGCCATTTCCTTCTCCAGGGGATCTTCCTGACTCGGGAATTGGACCCAGGTCTCCCTCATTGCAGGCAGACTCTTTACAGTCTGAGCCACCAGGGTAAGTAGAGAAGGTAAAGTTTGAACCCAGATCGTTCTAACTCCACAGATAAAACTCTTAACTACTATACTCTACCACACTTCTCAGAAATATAGAGCAGAGGAGACAGAATTATTTTTCCTGTGTTTTTTTCTCAATTAGAAAGTAAAAGAACAGAGACTTTCCTGGTAGTCCAGCGGCTAAGACTCCATGCTCCCAGTGCAAGGGGCTTGAGTTCAATCCCTGGTCAGGGAACTAGATCCCACCTGCTGCAAGTTAGGAAAAAAAGGTCCCACCATAAATAAGACCTGGTGCAGCCAAATAAATAAATATTAAAAAAAGAAAAAAGAAAGTGAAAGAACAAAAAAGTGTCTGTCAGTTATTGATAAACTGTTGTCTGGCTAAATGTGATGCCATAGTTTTTATGTTTAAAAGGAAATGTAGATTATAAAAATATTGAAAAAGTATTCTTAAATTAGGGATTGTGTTAATCTCCTTAGATATGGTAGCTCCTATTTATATCTTTGAAGAGTTTGATTTTTTTTTTAATATGTCACTGTTTTTAGGTGAAAGTGAAATATAGATTTTCAGCTAACCTTTGTTTTTCCCTATTCCTCTAAGGTATGAGTGCATGTTAGCAATGTATGAGATCACTGACACAGTGTGCTAGCTACATGGCTAGATCATTTTTAGGAAATCATTACCCAGTGGTTATATTGTAGAGACATAATTTTCTCATGATAGTGTTCCTCCCTATAAGACAATGGAAAAAATTTCTAAATAGGATTTTTAAGTAATCCTTTATACAACTGCCAATGCTAATGTGTGTTTGCACATTTTTAAATTGCCTTTAGAATTTACTTTTACTAAGTTTCCTTTCCAAAATAGTAATAGGTTTACTTTTTTTTCTGTCTTTTGTGATATCTTTTATACAGCTTGTAATTTTATTTATTCAGTTTCTTTCTGTTCTTTGTCTGAGTCTCTAACTTTTGTTTTACTTGCCCTTTTTCTTTTAATGTGCCAGTCTTTGTTTTTCGTATTATACTTTTCCTACCACCTTCTTTTTTATAGTTTGTTTCATTGTACTTCTATTTCTTTGTTTGGATCCTAACTTCTTTTCTTTCACCATTGTCTGTTACCATCAACTTTGAATATGATATACCTAGAAAATGAAGTAATCTCTTCTTGACAGTTGAATAGAAAGTCAAAAGACAATGCCCTGAGGCCCTTTACTTTTATGAAAAAGAAAATGATGAGTTTCAACCTGAAGGGTCAAGTTCGTAAATGCTAGTGGTAATCTAAGATCCATTGGCATTAATATGATTATCAGAGAGGCAATTTTCTCTATGAGTAAAGATGTTTCCTCCCTGATTGAGGTTAAAACTTCTCTTGTCTCATCCCTTTTTCCCTTGCCACCTTTATTCCACCATCTTTTTGATCTTTTTTTTTTTCATTTATTTTTATTATCATCTTTTTTATCTTTTATGAGAAATAATTATTAAAGTATAGTCAGTTTGTTGTTCCTTTACTTATATAAAAGAGACTGTGCTATTCTTCACTATTTAACACATTGTATATTTTTACAAAACCTGTCCACATTAAATCCATTCTTTGTAACCATGCAGTGATGAATCACATTATTCTCATGTTATTATCTGTGGTATTAATTTACTTTTTATTACATTTACCTTATCCTTCTTTTCTTTCTTTCTTGTGTTCTTACAGTGGTTTGCCTGTCACTCTATGTTATATTTGTTTTTAACAAAGGAAAAACTGCTGTGCCAGGAGCCTTCCCCCCAAAAGGAAAACTAATCATCAGTAGTGTGAGTTCAGTGTATCATGCCCAAGAAGGACTGATCCTCCCATTTTATGACTTGCCACCAAAAGATCAGATGACTGGAGAAGTATAGCTTCATTCTTGTGGTTACTTCAAGGAAAGCAAATGATAGGGAACTTCTCCTACCCAGCTGTAGTCTGATGCATTCCCAGGTGACCTGAAACAGGGTATCAACCTTTGAAGCATGAAGCATAATCAATTATTTATTGGTAATAGGTATCTAGGGGCAGTTCTGCTATATTTGTGGAAGGTGTCTGAATGCTAAAAATGGACAATTTCCAAATTAAAATTGCATTTTTAAAAAGATATTTTTTATGTAGACCATTTTTAAAGTCTTCATTGAATTAGTTTATGGTATTGCTTCTGTTTTATGTCTTGGTGTTTTGGCTGTGAGGCTTGTGGGATCTTAACTCCCCAACCAAGGATTTAACCTGCACCCTCTGCACTAGAAAGTGAAGTCTTAAAAACTGGACTGCCAGGGAAGTCCCAAAATTTTATATCACAAAACTAACAGAATGTTCTGGACAGTTAGTATCTCTTTCTATCCCACGTATATTTTAATAATATTTAGCTGATGATCATCTAAGAATGTAATTTCATGATTATTATAGCAGAATGTTGTAGTGTCCGCTTGCAGCTGAGTGTAATATCAACTCTTAGTTCCCCAGAGGACAAATTATTGTTAGTATATTATATTAGGACTTAAATCAATTTTAAAAGTGAATCGCCAACATCTTTTTATTATAGATTATCTGGTTGCTGATTCACAGACAAATCTTGCTTTCGAGGAGACTAACAGTGCTTAATCTAGTCACTCACTTTTTTTTTTTTTGTATCATTTTAGTTATCTTGGCTATTTTGAATTGGAATGAGTCTTAGGCTCTTTTCGAAATATAAGTATTTGGTTATATCACCTTTTCTAGGGACAGTTTAAGTTTAGTAATCTCATAATTCCAAAGATGAGCTATTAGTTCCCACAATGGGATGAGCAGCAGAGTGAGGGGAAGGAAGCAGTAAGGAGTTAATGAAGCAAGCCAACACCTCCACTGTTTGCAACCTCCATTGCCCAACAAATTGCACTTTTCCTAATTCAAAACTTTTGTCAGATTTTTCCTTAAAGTCTTAAAAAAAGAAAACTCTGCAGATCCAAACATTAATATATTGCTGGTGGTGGTGGTTTAGTCGCTCAGTCGTGTTCAACTCTTGCAACCCCATAGACTGTAGCCCACCAGGTTCCTCCGTCCATGGGATTCTCCAGGCAAGAATACTGGAGTGGGTTGCCATTTCCTTCTCCAGGGGATCTTCCCAACCTAGGAATCGAACCCAGGTCTCCTGCATTGCTGGCAGATTCTTTACTGACTGAGCTATAGTTTAAAAATGTTGACGATATCATTTCTTTTTGAAAATTTGCATTTCCTCTGGAAAATCCTTATATTTCTATAATCGCCCCCAATTTTAGGTTTAAGATGTACCTTGTTTTTATTTGTACTTCTGCACAAGCAGAACTAATATTCATTTTTTCTTTTGAGTGGGATAATTTATGCCCTGATCCTGTACTCAGATGAGTCCTTTACAAATTGTATAAATTGTTTTTTTTTTTACATTTCCTTCTACAAAAGCAAGAAAGTTCAACTTAACAAACATTGAATATCTCCTTTAGGGTACATGTGTAATTTGAGCATAATACATTAGTTATTATTTAGTAATTGAGCTACAAATAAAAGTTGGGCTTATTGTGTTATAAAATAATTGAAAATTGCTCTGCAATCAAGGTATCTTTACCAATATTCCTAGGTCAAACTAGAATTATATTTTCTTCTGGTATTCAAAATAAAATTTGGGAGAAATTATTCATATTTATTATTGCCACTTTCTATTATTCACTTTCCATGATATTTAAATTACATTTTACCTAGTAATTGTAGAAAGGTGTTTATGTCTTTAGAGGTTATTTGTTTCTTCAGTTGGGGGAAAGGTAGAATGACAAGTAATGAAGTCTTTGTGGTTTGTGTACTGCAGATTTTGTATAAGTTTCCATGCGCCAAACATATATGGGGTTATTTCTTTTATCTGTTGCATCCAGTATTTTAAGTTGGTGATTTCTTATTAAATTTATTTAAGGTCATTTTCCTTTATGTTTACATTTTCTTATTTGTATTTATTCCAATTGGAGAGTTTAATTACGGTTAAAATGGTAATAGGATAAAGACAAGTTTTACAAATGACAATATTAAAATAAAACCATAACTCTTCCGGAAGGTTTAAATGCCATAGGAATATAAAGCGAGAAATATATGCTTGTCAAATATACAGTATAAATAAATAATTTAGATGAAAATGGTTGACTACATTTAACAAAGAGACTACCAAATAATGAGGGGCTAAAGAGTGGTTGTTAGATTTGATGTACTTCATTGTACATTGTAAGTAATTGCTATCCATAAAAATTCTATGGCTTCTGTATAAGAAAAAGAGACATTTTGACAGGCAACACTGGTATGAAGCGACAGCAAGCACAAATCCTTGGCAACTGTCATTATGCTGCTGTTGAATTCACATCTAAACTGTGTGATAACTTAGACCTGCATGCTTGTTATTGAGCCATGATCTGTCAAAGTAGCCACACTTCCTACTTATGAATAGAATTATTAGCCACATGCAGATTTCTGCCATAGAAATCTAAACTCACCAAGGATGCTTTGTGTTTCAAAATCAGGGGAAAACCTCCATGTCATTTTATGCTTGTGCTGAAATTTTTGGTGAAGTGTTCTTGATAAAATAAAGAAATAAATTAAAGAAAATACCATATTAGTTTATATTTTAGCCCATCATAAAACATTCAAATCAGTAAAGATTTTGAATAAAGCTAAAAGTGAAGCAAATGTGATTAGAAAGTTCATTGTATAAGTTAGGCTACTATTAGCAGAGTAATGGGAAATTCAGCTGAAAGTGACTTTAAAACTGGACAGTCACTGTCTCATGTAACAGGAACTTCAGAGACAGGGTAATTCTAGGGTTTGTTCAGTGCTTCAGCAGGAGTATCAAAGAACCTGACCCTTTATATCTTTCCCTGCACCATCCTCACAATATTGGCTAGATCCTTGGGTTTGAATCCTCTTACTGGGAAGGCTCATCATATGCTCACTAGATGCTCACTAGACAATTTCTGACTAAAGAGAACAGGTATTTGATTATTTATATCTCTTTTTTATTAGTGTAAAAACCTTTCTCCAGAATGCTTCTCCTTATTTCTCATTGGCCAAAATTGGATCACAGGCTGCTTAAGTAACCCATCATGCAATGGAAATGGAAATAGCTTCACTGGTGTCAGACCACTGAATGTTTACCCACTGCAGCTATCAGGGGATGCCTTCCATGGACTATTCAAACATAACTGAGGCTTTTCATCTGAGGAAAAATGGAGAAAGGACCTTTAGAAAATCAGTGTTACATGACATAGTTTTGACTTTTGGCTTTATTATATTTTACTTTTTAAATTGTATATGTTTCTTATCAATGGAATTTTTGTGATACATTTTTTCATGATGTCATAATTATCAAAGAATAATTCTTGCATATCAATCATTAGTTGAGTTCCAGTGGCAGTAAAGAGATAAAACAAGATTCTTACCCTTGCAGAATGGGATCTGAAATCACATTATAAGTCACAAAGTAAATATATCAATATGCAAAAAGTATATCAATGCTTGCACAGGACCTGGCAGAATGATTTGAAATAAGGAATGACTAGGACCTATTGGGGTTAATCCCTCACATATGTCCTATCAGCTTGTACAGATTTATTGAGATTTTTCTCTATATCCCTAACACCTGAACTTTTTCATCTTAATAACTGAGACTTTTCGTTCACAGTACTAATCACAGTCAGTTATTGTAAATTTATATGCGTGACTACGAGTATGACATTTCTCTTTTACACTAGACAATTATTGTTATTATGGAAGGGGTTTTAGAAAATGTAAACACTGAGTTCAATTAATATTTATTAAATACTTACTGATTGAGGGACTTCCCTGGTGGTCCAGTGGCTAAGACTCCACGCTCCCAATTCAGGGGGCCTGGGTTTGATTCCTGGTCAGAGAACTAGATCACATGTACTGCAACTAAGAGTTCACATGCTACAACTAAAGATACCGCATGTTGCAATGAACATCAAAGATCCCACGTGCTGCAACCAAGACCCAGTGCAGCCAGATAAATAAATAAGTATTTTTAAAAATGCTAATTGAAAGATATACAGTACTGAGTATAGATCTGCTGAGTGAATACCACTGGCAAAAAGGCATACATGTAAGAACTACGGAAGGCAATGTGCTGCGGTCATAGCTGAGGGATATTTTGGGGATATTACAGGGGAGCAGTGGGCTTTCCCGATGGCTCAGATGGCAAAGAATCTGCCTGCCAAGCAAAAGACACGGGTTAGATCCCTGGGTTGGGAAGATCCCCTGGAGAAGAAATGGCAACCTACTCTAGTATTCTTGTCTGGGAAATCCCATGGACAGTGGAGCCAGGCAGGCTGCAAAAGAGTCAGACACAACTTAGCAACTAAACAACAACAGCAAGAATGACATTATTAGTTTTCTTTAAGTTGCTATAAAAAACCCCACTAAGATTCACTGATGCTATTAAAATAGAGGAAATGAGAAGGAAGATTGCTCTTGCCAAAACTAGAATCCTACCATTAAGTATTATCTGGCCTATTTATCTGCTTTTTCTAGACTCCTCCCTGGGCATATTTTGTTGTACTTTCAGACCTCACATCTTTACTTAGTTGTTGCTTTGAAACAAAAGTTGTAAACTAGATTTAATGGAAACCACAGAGAGTAAAGCATAATTAAATATTTGTGGTTCAGCTGGTAAAGAATCAGCCTGCAATATGGGAGACCTGGGTTCAATCCCTGGTTAGGAAGATACCCTGGAGAAGGGAAAGGCTACCCACTCCAGTATTCTGTCCTAGAGAATTCCGTGGACTGTGTAGTCCATGGGGTCGCAAAGAGTTGGACACACTGAGCAGCTTTTACTGAGACATTAAGAGGGTTGTCAGTTCCGCAGTGTTTAAGATCCTCCCCTAATGATCTTTTGGACTACAATAGAAAGCCTTTATGTATAGCATTATACTGTTTCAGAAAAGAATGAAAGCTTAGTTAATCTATTAATGTGCTTACCAGCTTTGTAGTTCTGTGATTTATCATATCTATTATATCATATGTAGAAATTGTTTAAAAGATTCAATAACCGAAAGTTCTTAACCAATAGTTTTTATCCATACTGTTAAATTTTGACATGTTTTTACTAATCTTACTATAAGCAAACGTAGCATTCTTTTTTTTTAAATTTTTTTTTCATTTATTTTTATTAGTTGGCGGCCAATCACTTCAACATTGCAGTGGGTTTTGTCATATATTGACAAAATGTAGCATGGCAAACGTAGCATTCTTAAATATTTACATAGTTTGCATACATATAGACTTACAAAGGCTCCCCAGGTAGCTCAGTGGTTAAGAATCTGCATGCCAATGAAGGAGCTGCAGGACACTTGAGTTCCATCCCTGGGTCAGCAGGATTGTCTGGAGTAGGGAATGACAACCCACAACCCACTCCAGTATTCTTGCCTGGAAAATCCCATGGACGGAGGAGTCTGGTAGGCTGCAGTCCATGGGGTCGCGAAGAGTCAGACACGACTGAGCAACTTCACTTTGACTTTTCACTTTCATGCATTGGAGAAGGAAATGGCAACCCACTCCAGTGTTCTTGCCTGAAAAATATCATGGACTGAGTAGCATGGCAGGCTACAGTCCATGGGATCACAGAGAGTGGAACATCACTGAGTGACTGAGCACACATGCAGACTTACAAAACCACATTTATTTATTTATTTATTTATTTATTTATTTATTGTCATTGTCTTTTTTTTTCCATTTATTTTTATTAGTTGGAGGCTAATTACTTTACAACATTGCAGTGGTTTTTGTCATACATTGAAATGAATTAGCCATGGATTTACATGTATTCCCCATCCCGGTCCCCCCTCCCACCTCCCTCTCCACCCGATCCCTCTGGGTCTTCCCAGTGCACCAGGCCCAAGCACTTGTCTCATGCATCCAACCTGGGCTGGTGATCTGTTTCACCCTAGATAATATACATGTTTTGATGCTGCTCTCTCGAAACATCCCACCCTTGCCTTCTCCCACAGAGTCCAAAAGTCTGTTCTATACATCTGAGTCTCTTTTTCTGTTTTGCATATAGAGTTGTCATTACCATCTTTCTAAATTCCATATATATGTGTTAGTATAACTGTAATGGTCTTTATCTTTCTGGCTTACTTCGCTCTGTATAAAATGGGCTCCAGTTTCATCCATCTCATTAGAACTGATTCAAATGAATTCTTTTTAATGGCTGAGTAATATTCCATGGTGTATATGTACCACAGCTTCCCACTAGAACACTTTCTAACACCATACACAAAAATAAACTCAAAATGGATTAAAGATCTAAATGTAAGACCAGAAACTATAAAACTCCTAGAGGAGAACATAGGCAAAACACTCTCCGACATAAATCACAGCAGGATCCTCTATGACCCACATCCCAGAATTTTAGAAACAAAAGCAAAAATAAACAAATGGAACCTAATGAAACTTAAAAGCTTTTGCACAACAAAGGAAACTATAAGCAAGGTGAAAAGACAGCCCTCAGATTAGGAAAAAATAATAGCAAACGAAGCAACAGACAAAGGATTAATCTCAAAAATATACAAGCAACTCCTCCAGCTCAACTCCAGAAAAATAAATGACCCAATCAAAAAATGGGCCAAAGAACTAAACAGACATTTCTCCAAGGAAGACATACAGATGGCAAAAAAAACACATGAAAAGATGCTCAACGTCACTCATTATCAGAGAAATGCAAATCAAAACCACAGTGAGGTACATGCCAGTCAGGATGGCTGCTATCCAAAAGTCTACAAGCAATAAATGCTGGAGAGGGTGTGGAGAAAAGGGAACCCTCTTACACTGTTGGTGGGAATGCAAATTAGTACAGCCGCTATGGAAAACAGTGTGGAGATTTCTTAAAAAGCTGGAAATAGAACTGCCATATGACCCAGCAATCCCACTTCTGGGCATACACACTGAGGAAACCAGATCTGAAAGAGACACATGCACCCCAATGTTCATTGCAGCACTGTTTATCATAGCCAGGACATGGAAGCAACCTAGATGCCCATCAGCAGAAGAATGCATTTATTTATTTTTTTGTGACTTAATTTCTAAAGAATTATTCAGATTGCTAAAAGAAATAATCTTTTTCCAAAAGCTGACGTTAAACAAACTCGGAAATGATGTAGTCGATGTTGTTAATGGAAACATACCAGGATATTGGGATTCCCTGGTGGCTCAGTGGTAAAGAATCTGCCTGCCAATGCAGGAGACGCAAGAGAGGAGGGTTCCATCCTGGGTCAGGAAGATCCCCTGGAGTAGGGTATGCCAACCCACTCCAGTATTTTTGCCTGGAAAATCCCATGGACAGAGGAGCCTAGTAGGGTACAGTCCAAGGGATCACAGAGTCAGTCATGACTGAGCGCACATGCACATAAAATAAAATACCAGGATATTCTCACCCAAATGAATACCTCCCCCATTTAAAATGTCTACTTTAGGAAGTAGTAATTTATTCTAATGACAATGCCACTTCTCAAAGCACTTTCTTAAGTTCCTCTTTGGATTTGCCATCAGAAACAGTGGTACATTCTTTTAAATAACCTCAGTTTTTAATGATGACAAAATTTAATCTTAAATAGTTGTCTTTTAATCTTTTGGAAAAGAAAATATCTGGATCTAAATTTGGTGTAAAAATTGAGTAATCAAAACTACATAATTGTATAGCTAGTGTGTTACACAGAAATTTAATATGGGTCCCCAAGATTCCCACCCACTGGTAAATATGCCTGGTGTAATTCCCTCCTCTTGAGTGTGGGTAGGATTGTGACTATGACAGGATATCACTTCTACGATTATGTTACATTATATGGCAAAGATTTTTTTCAGATGTAGTTAGGGTATAAAATCAGTTGTATTTGAGTTAATCAAATGGGAGATTATCCTGGGTGGGCCTAACTTATTCAGATCTACTCTTAAATGAGAGTTTAGAGATCAGAGACAGAAAAGAAAGATGAATTCCTCTTGTCTCAAAGAAGATGATAGTAACTCTTGAGTTTTTTAGCTGTAAGGAACTGAATTCTGGCAAAACCTGAATGAGTTTGGAAGAAGATCCTGAGCATCAGCTAAGACTGCAGCCCCAGCTGACACCTTCATTTCAGTCTATGAGATCCTGAGCACATTTTCCTGCTAAGCTTTGCCCAGACTTCTGACGCATGGAAAGAAGCTGTGCTGTGATAAGCTGGTGTTGTTTTAAGCCATTTGTTGCATAGCAATAGAAAACTAGTATAGACAGATAGATAGGTATAAAGATAGATACAGAGGTAGTACTTAAGAAGGTGTATTCTTAAGTAGTATGATTGATATTCTTGTGTCAATCTAATATAGTAGATTTTAGAATTCAGGCTGGAAAAAATGCTCTGTATCAGAGGTAAAAAGTATTTTTACCACTGATGAAAGAGTAAATAATACAATGATGAATTGGAATACTTGACAGAAATTGAAGTCTAGCATTTTAGATGGTAGGAAAGGATAAATGAGATTTAGTGATTCCAGCTGTCAAACTTACCAGGGCACATATATAGGAAGAAAGTACATTTTTATTCAAGGAGGTGGCATAGAAGTCTTATTGAAGAAGAAGCTTCTTGAAATATATGTATATATGAATTACCTACAGATACAATGAAAGATTCACAGTAGAGACATATCATAGACTTAGCACAAGATAATAATCCTGATATAGATAGTTCCAAAAGAGGATCTGGTTATAAAATGAGCCTGTGTTTTAGAATGTGGTAGGAAGCCTCTACAGTAAACTAAGGCAAAATGAGGTTTTTTTTTTGATAAAGGTTATTTTTGCCTTTTTTTTTTTTGAAAAAGGTTATTTTTTCATTTCCTAAAACTAGTTTAAAACTCCACATGGAATTCCTAGTGGGAATTTTCTAGTTGTGAAGAAAGAAAGTCTGAGAAAACTGTGACACAATTTATCAAATTTTATAAAAGATATCTAATAAGTGTAGATCTTATCAAAACATGTATCTTAAAAGAAATAACAAGATGTAGATCTTCATAGAAATTATAATAAATTTATGTAATAATTCATAAGAGTCACAGAGAGCACAGAATGCAAAGCCTCAAACTCACGCAAGCAGAATTTTGAAGTTAAGGTCCCTACGTAAAACCAGGAGCCGTGAAAGATAGATGCACCTATCCATGAAAAATGGAATTAAAAATTATTGATGACCAGCCTGAGGAAGCAGCAGTAAATGGATATGATACATTCTAAGGTTCTTGCATTGTCTGGAGAGTAATATGTGCTCATCCACTCAGTTGTATCCAACTCTTTTCGGTCCCATGGACTCTAGCCTCTAATTACTCTAGTAATTTAAATTGTGTGATACATTTTAGTGAGTACTTTTTCAATCAATCAAATTTATAGTGTCCCTGCTCTCCTCACTCAGTACAGGCCATGTAAGTCCCTGCCAATTATGTTTTCCTCTTTTGGGAGGCACCTGGTACCCATCTTACTGTAACCTCCTGTTTACCTTTTTATCCTGCTCTCCTAGTTCCAGGGCCACTGATGGGTCCTTTCTCATTCACAGGTATTCTAGTAGCTTATGAAGTTGCCGAGCTTGAGAGTTCTACCCAACAGGGGTAGTGATGAAATTAAAATTTTGGGGGAATTGAATGTATCATACAGAGTCTGCAGAAAGTCGTGTGGTATAGAAATGAGACATATAGAGGATATTAGCAGAAGTCATGAGAAATGAGGAGAAGGAAGATAGAGATAGATTAGGCAATAAGAGGGGCTTCCCAGGTGGCGCTAGTGATAAAGAACCTGCCTGCCAATGCAGGAGACCTAAGAGATGCTGGTTTGATTCCTGAATCAGGAAGATCCCCTGGAGGAAGGCATGGCAACCCACTCCAGTATTCTTGCCTGGGAAATCTTATGGACAGAGGAACCTGGTGGGCTACAGTCCATAGGGTCACATAGAGGCAGACACAACTACGCATGCACTAAGCACATAAGATGAGGCAATAAGATGTAGAATGAGGAAGCAGACACAGGAGGAGAGATGAGGTTACTGAGTGAAAAAACAGTCTAGAGTTGGTCTTAAGTCACTAGTATATCCTGGAGTGCAGTGAATGGTCTTCTCATTCTCTTTGTGCTCTACTGGAGTGATTTTGTGTCCTTAATGCTTTTGTATCCTGCTGTGAGTTCTGTCATCCAAAACCCAAATGCTTGTTTGTTCCTTGTAAGCTGAATGATCCTAAACCCCACATTTCCAGCATTAACTTAACAAACCATGTGTGTGAGATTAATTCCCATGTGGGATAAGGTAGCCTTGCCAAGTTGTGTGATCATCCTCACACATTAGGAAATACATAGTTGTTTTAAGAAAGAAGTGTTCCATAGTGTTTAATAACTAGTGCAAACCTGTCATCAATGTTGATAAAATTAAGCTGAAGACTAAAGACGGTGGAACAGTAGTGACTTTTTAACATGAAAAACTACCTTCTTCCTCCTTTTATATATATATTACTAGAGAAAAGTAAATGATAGATAACGTACATGGTAGAACCATAAAAATTCTTTTTACCATTTACCAAGTAACTCATGTGGAGAAGGAAATGGCAGCCCACTCCAGTATTGTTGCTTGGAGAATCCCATGGACAGAGCAGCCTGGCAGGCTACAGTCCAGAGGGCCGCAAGAGTCGTACATGACTTAGCAACTAAACCATCACCAAGTAACTCATGTACTTTATTGTCCTAAACCTACCAGAATCAGGTAGATTTAGGAGGAGTAGGGATGGATAGTTTCCCAAAAGGATACAAATGCTGTTACCAGAACGGGGGTAGGGGGAGATATGTGCGTGCATGCTCAGTTACTTCAGTCATGTCCAACTCTTTGAGACCCCATGGACTGTAGCCCACCAGATTCCTTTGTCCATGGGATTCTCCAGGCAAGTATACTAGAGTGGGTTGCCATTTCCTTCTCCAGGGGATCTTCCTGACCCAGGGATTGAACACAAGTCTCCTGAGTCTCCTGAATTGCAGGCGAATTCTTTATACACAGTAGACAAAAATAGTAGATGACCTGTAAATGACTCAGTTGAACAAAGCAATATATACCTAACAAACTATTACATTCCAGTAAAATCTGTATAGCTCATATAGCAATCTTAGAAACAGTTGCAAAACAGTGTTAAGTAAAAAAGGTGAAGTATTATATTAAAAATTTGATGTGGTTTAAGTTTTAGAATATGGAAAAAATAACAACCCTTTGCACTGTGGTGGTGGGATAATGGGTTATTACATAAAATCACCAGTATATTTGTAAAAGTATTTTACAGTGTACAGAGTGCATTCATTATAAAAGAAAGACACCTCATTCTTCACTTAAGTAGAGAATCCCTTTTCTTTCCTTATGTGAGAATTTGCTTTCCAAGTAACTGTATGGACACTGAGAACTGTATTTGAGACCTGCAGATCTTTCCTCCTGGCTATTTACTGCTCTTCCCCCAGGATGAAGAGCTGGGTGACTATTTGCAGCTCTGTTGCTGTTGCGGCAGAAACACGGCCTCTGTGACATGACTGCTGTCTCATGCCCCCACTCTTCACTGCCGTCAATATCTGAGTAGCTCAGGTAGTCTACAGGGTGGTCCCACCTCTGCCAGAGCTAAAGTCTCATGATCCATTCAGGATGCTGTTTGCCACAGTTATAAACCTGGGTGGACCCTCAGGGTGTAGAGAAGGCCATTCTTCTCCCCAGTGCTATGCTCAGTCCAGGGCAGATTGGGATAGAAACATGTGATGAAAACAATAATGACAATAATAAAACACAACTACTCAGATCCCAGTGTTTGCACTCCATGGACCCACTGTATTAACTCTTATCCACATGCTTATCCTCTGGCATATGACTACCTTTCATTCCTTTAGAGGAAATAATCAACCATTTTGGGCTTCCCAGGTGGTTCCATGGTAAAGAATACGCCTGCCAATGCAGGAGATATGAGTTTGATCCTTGGGTCGGGACGATTCCCTGGAGTAGAAAGTGGCAACCTACTCAAGTATTCTTGCTGGGAAAATTCCATGGACAGGGAAGCCTGGAAGGCTACAGTCCATGGAGTCACAAAGAGTCAGACATGACTGAGCAACTGAGCATGCAGTCAACCATTTTACACATTTGTGGACATAAAGAAGACAGGCCAGAAGGAATAATTGTGGCTATAATAAAATTTGTGGATGAGAAAAATTTGGAGGAGGAGCTGTTCATGCTAAACTTTCTACACTAAGCCTACATTATTTTGTAATTGTGTGGATGGGGAGGTTGTATTATGTATAAGGACTACTGACTGAGGAACTAGCAAATTGGAAAGAATGTGGTTTGTATAAAAATTACCTCAATTACAGTAATACATGAAAGCTAACATCCTCTATGCCTGATCCTCTATCTACACAGCTCAATATTCTCAAATATATTTGTTTCATTTTATCATACCAACAACTCTACATGTTCCATCTTTCAGACTTGGTATTTGCATAGATTTACATGTCATCCCAGGTCAGGTGGTCCTCTGTTCAAGTATTTAGTTCTGTTAAATACTTGATGAACTACAAATATTTGGCCCTACATAAGACCCAAATGTAATGCTCAGTTCAGTTCAGTTCAGTTCAGTCACTCAGTCGTGTCTGACTCTGCGACCCCATGAATCGTAGCACTCCAGGCCTCCCTGTCCATCACAAACTCCAGAAGTTTACTCAAACTCATGCCTATTGAGTCGGTGATGCCATCCAGCCATCTCATCCTCTGTCGTCCCCTTCTCCTCCTGCCCCCAATCCCTCCCAGCATCAGGGTCTTTTCCAGCAAGTCATCTCTTCGCATGAGGTGGCCAAAGTGTTGGAGTTTCAGCTTCCAACATCAGTCCTTCCAATGAACACCCAGGACTGATCTCCTTCAGGACGGACTGGTTGGATCTCCTTGCAGTCCAAGGGTCTCTCAAGAGTCTTCTCCAACACCATAGTTCAAAAGCATCAATTTTTCGGTGCTCAGCTTTCTTCACAGTCCAACTCTCGCATCCTTACATGACCACTGGAAAAACCATAGCCTTGACCAGACAGACCTTTGTTGGCAAATTAATGTCTCTGCTTTTTAATATGCTATCTAGGTTGGTCATGACTTTCCTTCCAAGGAGTAAGCGTCTTTTAATTTCATGACTGCAGTCACCATCTGCAGTGATTTTGGAGCCCCAGAAAATAAAGTCTGACACTGTTTCCACTGTCTCCCCATCTATCTCCCATGAGGTGATGGGACCAGATTCCATGATCTTAGTTTTCTGAATGTTAAGCTTTAAGCCAACTTTTTCATTCTCCTCTTTCACTTTCATCCAGAGGCTTTTTAGTTCCTCTTCACTTTCTGCCATAAGGGTGGTGTCATCTGCATATCTGAGGTTATTGATATTTCTCCTGGCAATTTTGATTCCAGCTTGTGCTTCTTCCAGCCCAGTGTTTCTCATGATGTACTCTGCATATAAGTTAAATAAACAGGGTGACAACATACAGCCTTGATGTACTCCTTTTCCTATTTGGAACCAGTCTGTTGTTCCATCTCCAGTTCTAACTGTTGCTTCCTGACCTGCATACAGGTATCTCGAGGCAGGTCAGGTTGTCTGGTATTCCCATCTCCTTCAGAATGTTCCGCAGTTTATTGTGATCCACACAGTCAAAGGCTTTGGCATAGTCAATAAAGCAGAAATAGATGTTTTTCTGGAACTCTCTTGCTTTTTCAATGATCCAGCGGATATTGGCAATTTGATCTCTGGTTCCTCTGCCTTTTCTAAAACCAGCTTGAACATCTGGAAGTTCTCGGTTCATGTATTGCTGAAGCCTGGCTTGGAGAATTTTGAGCATTACCTTACTAGTGTGTGAGATGAGTGCAGTTGTGCGGTAGCTTGAGCATTCTTTCAGATTGCCTTTCTTAGGGACTGGAATGAAAACTGACCTTTTCCTGTCCTGCGGCCCCTGCTGAGTTTTCCAAATTTGCTAGCATATTGAGTGCAGCACTTTCACAGCATCATCTTTCAGGATTTGAAATAGCTCAACTGGAATTCCATCACATCCACTAGCTTTGTTTGTAGTGATGCTTTCTAAGGCCCACTTGACTTCACATTCCAGGATGTCTGGCTCTAGGCAAGTGATCAAACCATTGTGATTATCTGGGTCGTGAAGATCTTTTTTGTACAGTTCTTCTGTGTATTCTTGCCACCTCTTCTTAATATCTTCTGCTTCTGTTAGGTCCCTATCATTTCTGTCCTTTATTAAGCCCATTTTTGCATGAAATGTTCCCTTGGGCTTCCCTGGTGGCTCAGAGGTTAAAGCGTCTGCCTGCAATGTGGGAGACCTGGGTTCGATTCCTGGGTCGGGATGATCCCCTGGAGAAGGAACTGGCAACCCACTCCAGTATTCTTGCCTGGAGAATCCCATGAATGGAGAAGCCTGGTGGGCTACAGTCCATGGGGTTACAAAGAGTCGGACAAGACTGAGCGACTTCACTTTCACTTTCATTTTCCCTTGGTATCCCTAATTTTCTTGAAGAGATCTCTAATCTTTTCCATTCTGTTGTTTTTCTCTATTTCTTTGCATTGATCTCTGAGGAAGGCTTTCTTATCTCTCCTGGCTGTTCTTTGGAACTCTGCATTCAAATGGGAATATCTTTCCTTTTCTCCTTTGCTTTTCGCTTCTCTTTGTTTCACAGCTATTTGTAAGGCCTCCTCAGACAACCATTTTGCTTTTTTGCATTTCTTTTCCATGGGGATGGTCTTAATCCCTGTCTCCTGTACAATGTCATGAACCTCCGTCCGTAGTTCATCAGGCTGTCTATCAGATCTAGTCCCTTAAATCTATTTCTCACTTCCACTGTATAGTCATAAGGAATTTGATTTAGGTCATACCTGAATGGTCTAGTGCTTAGCCCTACTTTCTTCAGTTTAAGTCTGAATTTGGCAATAAGGAGTTCATGATCTGAACCACTCTCAGCTCCCAGTCTTGTTTTTGCTGACTGTATAGAGCTTCTCCGTCTTCGGCTGCAAAGAATATAATCAATCTGATTTCGGTGTTGACCATCTGGTGATGTCCATGTGTAGAGTGTTCTCTTGTGTTGTTGGAAGCAGGTGTTTCCTATGACCAGGACGTTCTCTTGGCAAAACTCTATTAGCCTTTGCGCTGCTTCATTCCATACTCCGAGGCCAGATTTGCCTGTTACTCCAGGTGTTTCTTGACTTCCTACTTTTGCATTCCAGTCCCCAGTAATGAAAAGGACATCTTTCTTGGGTGTTAGTTCAAAAGGTCTTGTAGGTCTTCATAGAACCATTCAACGTCAGCTTCTTCAACGTTACTGGTTGGGGCATAGGCTTGGATTACCATGATATTGAATGGTTTGCCTTGGAAATGAACAGAGATCATTCTGTCGTTTTTGAGATTGCATCCAAGTACTGCATTTCAGACTCTTTTGTTGACCATGATGGCTACTCCATTTCTTCTAAGGGATTCCTGCCCACAGTAATAGATATAATGGTCATCTGAGTTAAATTCACCCATTCCAGTCCATTTTAGTTCGCTGATTCCTAGAATGTCAATATTCACTCTTGCCATCTCCTATTTGACCACTTCCAATTTGCCTTGATTCATGAACCTAACATTCCAGGTTCCTATGCAATATTGCTCTTTATAGCATCGGACCTTGCTTCTGTCACCAGTCCCATCCACAACTGGGTATTTTTGCTTTGGCTCCATCCCTTCATTCTTTCTGGAGTTATTTTTCCACTGATCTCCAGTAGCATATTGGGCACCTACTGACTTGGGGAGTTCCTCTTTCAGTATCCTATCATTTTGCCTTCTCATACTGTTCATGGGGTTCTCAAGGCAAGAATACTGAAGTGGTTTGCCATTCCCTTCTCCTGTGGATCATATTCTGTCAGACCTTCCACCATGACCCGACCATCTTGGGTGGCCCCACATGGCCTGGCTTAGTTTTATTGAGTTAAACAAGACTGTAGTCCTGTGATCAGATTGGCTGGTTTCCTGTGATTATGGTTTTAGTGTGTCTGCCCTCTGATGCCCTCTCGCAACACCTACTGTCTTACTTGGGTTTCTCTTATGTTGGACGTGGGGTATCTCTTCATGGCTGCTCCAGCAAAGCGCAGCCGCTGCTCCTTACCTTGGACAAGGGGTGTCTTCTCACGGCTGCCCCTCCTGACCTTGAACGTGGAGTAGCTCCTCTCAGCCCTCCTGTGCCCGCGCAGCTAGAGACTATATTTTAAGATTACCTTTGTTTGCTGAAATGGTAAACAAAATGCAGTTAAAAGTATGGGAAGAACTTGGTAAGGAGTGAGTATAATATGTTGATCACCACCCCCTCCCCATCTCAGATCTAAACTGTACTTCAGAATTATAGCAATTTGGAAATAAGTTGATGAGCTCTAGTCATTCAAAAATTGTGCATTAAAAACATAAAGTAATAGCATATATGATCTGATTTAGCCAGCTGAAATAAGTGCAATATCGATTAAATTTACTTAAAAAGTAAGCTAAATCAATCAAAAATGAAACCTAAATTAAGAAACCACAAGAGAGTAAGTTAAGTACTTACTTTCTATTTTGTTGCTGTCTCTGATGCAATAGTCGACGATGCTGAGGATGAAGGTGGGTTGTGTCTGGTCTAAATACTGGGGCCTGTGATCTAAGAAAAAGGGGAAAGATGTTCAGTTCTGTCATCCTGATGACCTGAAGCCTTAAAGAATGTGGTCAAAACAGGTTCACCTAAGGGAATGTTGGTGTCTACTCTAAGATCTTTCAGAGGTAAGACATAGCTGTATTTTTATGTCTTCCACAAAAGTCAATTCTAAACTTTTAAGAAGACAATCATAAAATCTGAGTGAATCAGCAGTAAGCTAGTTTAATTCTGTTTGCTCCTAACTGTTAAAGAGAAGTCTCTAAAGCTTAAATACCGGGTAGGGTAACTGACTGTCCCAATTTGACTGAGACTAAGGGAGTTTTCAAAATGTGTGGCTAAAAGGCCAAAGCCAGGACAGTCCTGAGCAAACCAGTATGAGTTAGTCACCTATGTCCAGGTCTGCTGTAAAGTCTACCAACTTTACTCCAACCCACAAAAGTTTGCCTTCAGGGAATTCTTTCTGCACTTAAAGTTAATATACACCCAGAGTTCTAAGCAGTTTATTTGACATATATTCTCTCTTTATTAGGGGATAGTTTGCAAGTTCTCTTGAGAGTAGGAGCCACATCTCTAATTTTTATAATTTCTTAATATTTAGCAGAGTGCTAGTGTTTAATGAATGAATGTAAGAATTTTAAAATGTTACTCAACACTGATTCAAGCACTACACACTTTTTCTTCTTTAGTTTAAATAATTAAGTTTAATGTTTATGAATGTGTGTTTTATTTTAGGACATCTCAAGTTCAAGTTCTTTCCTAGATTATGTGAGCTACAACTACAGATTATGTGAGCCTGGGCAAGTTAATTACTCTGAGACATAACTTTTTTAATCTGTAAAGTGGGGATAAAAATGTCACTCACTTCCCAGGGATATAGTAAAGGTTAAGTAAAATACTGGCTAAGTGTGTAGTTTTTTGTCTCGCACATAGCACACAACCAGTTTTATGTGTTAGCTGTTAACAAGTGATTACACATCAATTCACTGTATTCTTCCTTGCATTGTTTCTTTCAGGGAGTTTATGTCATCCCAGGCAAAAGCAGTTATTAAAACTACTGAAGATTATTTGCAGCCTCAGTTTGGCCCCAACAGACTTTCGCATTCTGCGGCAGTATCAGAAGGGTCAGGACTTCAAGATTGCTCCACACATCAAACAGCATCAGATCATAGCCAGGATGAAATATCAGACCCAGATAGCTACAAATCAAACAGTAAAAACAATTCTTGTTTTATATTGGCATCCAAGAGAAACAGACCTGTCAGCGCTCCAGTGGGTCAACTGAGGTAATCAAAGTGGCTCTCTGTTCTTTCCTTTGAGCAGAGTTTATAATGATTCAGTTGACTGTTTCAAACATTAAAATGTAACACATCTCTAGGGTTTTGTTTCTGCTTTTCTTTTTACTTTGAAAGCACCTGAATAGAATGTTGCTAATTATATTTGTGGAAAAAAATGAGATACACGTGAGCCTGGATAATATGAAACTAGTTGAAGCAGAGTCAGGCTAAGACCATGAGTATCTTGGTTTATAGATAATTACTTAAAAATAGAAATGCATACTTTTAATATTTAAACAGTATTTGAAATAAAATCAAATTGAAATTGAACGTATTATAATAGCATTTTGTGTATACATTTTCACATCAGGATTCTTATAATCTGTTAACCTAAGAGTTTATGGATAGAAGAAAATGTTGATAAAAATAAAAATCAAACTAAGGTATTTACACTCACATTATTTTTATATATTCAAATAGGTGGATATACAGTGGTTTTAAGTTTAAAGTTAAAATGTTTACTTTAAAATGTTTACTATGCAAACGTGGCATTAGGAATTAACAGGAAAAGTTAGAGAACTCAGGTAAAAGTAGAACATGTTAGTCATTTACCATGTACTTTTTCTGGGAAAAAAATAAGGATTGAAACTAGTTTTGACTGAAAGCAAACTTAGAAATCTTCTCTTACTGCCCCCAAGCAATTTGAAATGAAAGCAATAAAAGTGACTTCAGAATAAAAACTTTAGTATGATGTATTTGAATTTCAAATCTTTTAAAAAGAAATCAAAGAACTTTAATAAAAATGAAAAGTTTAGGAAAATTCTTAGCTGTTTTCTATTTCATGATGTTAAGACTGTATTGCTATTTTATGCTTTCTCTTAGAATATAGCATATATAATTTTAAAAAGTGAATGCTGTGATGTTTTAGAAATAAAACAATTTATTCTGAGATACATATTTTACATGAACAGTTTTGGCAAACTTATCATGTATTAAATTTTTAAAAATATTTAAGTATATATAGACAATCTTATTCTATTAAAAATTTTTTTTGAGGAATACTTAGGAACAATCATTAGTGCTTATATGTGTTGAAAATGTCCAGGATAATATTTACATAAAAATGCTTACTAATTAACATGCACCAATTATTGTGTGTTTTTTTTCTTTAGAGTTGCAGAGTTCTCTTCAAAATTTAAGTGGGACCAGAATTGGCGCAGATTGTCTCGAAGACACAAACTTCAACCCAGACTGATTAGAGTAACAGCTTACAAAAATGGATCTAGAACAGTCTTTGCCAAAGTTACTGTACCAACCATCACCTTGGTAACTAGTATCCAAAAGTTTTCAGTGCTTTATTTCTTCCCTTATTCTCTTTATATATAGAAAGTGAGAAAGATGACATTTATTGTTTAAAATTTTCTTTGTAGTTATCTGAATGTCTAGGTAGCTTATATATATATACATAGATTTCACAGACATTCCATTCATTTTTTAATCAATATATAAGTAGTATATCTAATTAAACAAATACAATGACTATATCTTATAGACTTATTAGAATGATGGAACATTCAAGGACTAGAATTTGAGAATCAGCTATTCTCCTTATTGCGATGAACCTATTTGTATATTTTCAACTGCTACAAAATAACCACATTGCTGGAGTTTCTGAGTTACTTAACTTGGCAAGTGGCTCAGTGAGTTTCTGTTTGGATCACTGCACCTTCTTGCTTGGTGGAAATGTGTTACTTTCCTGTCCTCAGCAGCTCTCCCTTGCCTCTTGTTTTCTGTTAGTTGCTGGAGGAGTGCACAGAAAAACTGAATCTGAACATGGCCGCACGACGAGTGTTCTTGGCAGACGGCACTGAAGCCCTCGAACCTGAAGACATACCCCGCAAAGCAGACGTTTATGTTTCAACGGGAGAGCCCTTTTTAGATCCATTCAAAAAAATTAAAGGTAAAAATGAAAAAAAAAAACAAACTTGTATTTCCACACACAGTAAATTGCTTAAGGGGTGCAATTAAAAAATGATTTTCATCCTGTCTTTTTTGCATGGTTTAACAAAACTAATGTTTACGCATTTACAGCTCAGTAAGAGGATAATGTGCTTAATGAAAGAAAAATCCACTGACAGCCACGTTTATTGCCCTTCATTAGCATTGGTGCTTAATTTAATATAGATCTGAATAGACATTAGGGAGCCTGCAGGAGGTTAAATGGTGAAAATATAATAAATTAAATCAGAGATTATTGAATTTACTGTTTAGTTTCTGTGACACTCAACAGACATAATTCATTAGACTTACTCTCTCAGAAAATAGCTCAAAGTTTCAAATATCATTTATTCATTTATACTCTTGATCTTTTTTCAGATAGTATTAACATAATTTTGAAAATGTGACCAATAATGAACATAATTCTTATATACATGTGATTTTCCTAACAAAATTTTTATAAGATAAATGCCACAGTGTGTCTTTTATATAATTTATGTATATATGTAAAATATATGTTTTATGGTAATATAAATTATATATTTATAATGTGATATGTATAGACATACTTTTATAGCAAAGGTCTCTTTGTAGAAAAAGAAAGTCCATTGTTTCTAACATTTCAGAAATGTGGAGATTTTCTAAGGAAAAAAAAAATTCTTTTTTTAGTGAGAAAGAATATATTTTAAGAGAGAAATAAAAATGCCACTATCCAGGTATGTCATACCCAGGGCCTGTTATCAAGTGCTATGTATGCTAATCACATTTAAATGACATAAGAACTTTGCCATACAAATTCAGTGTATCTAACTGCTGTATTCCCCTCTGCTTTTTCTGTCTTATTAGAAGTCTTTTTTTCTCTGCAATTGCTATAAAGCCAGTGAACCAAAGGCAAGTCTAGGCAGTCATTGCATAAATAGAAGAAAAGTAATTCTGGAGTTCATTACAGAGGAAGTGATGAAAATTCTTCCTCTATTAATGTTATTATATAAAATGATACTAGAATTTCTATCTCTTTAAGAATACTTGATCATCAAGAAATAATTTCTTGAATTCAATAAAAAGTTCAAGGTAATTTGGTCCTTGTAAAGAAACTTGTTGCTACAATACTCATTAAAAATAAGCTATGCAGTAGTGTAGACCCAGATATTTTTCAAAATTGTTTTTTACTTAAAATATGGCTGCTTTTATTTTGTATTTATGAATCATCTCTTTGTATAGAAGCATGAGTCTTTGTGGGTAAATGTTTCTGTGACTTTTATATTCAGATATATATGTAATGAATACTTCCTTAAGACCCTTGGTTATTCTTATTAATAAGAAATACTTGTCTTTCTTATGATCATGGTATTTTAGAAGAGATATATAAAAATTATTTATAGCTAAGCTTCTTAAAAGATCTGGAGGTGAATGCCTGAAATGACAATGTTACACACATGACAAAGCTTGGTGGATGATTTTTAAACGTACGAACTAATTTCCTCCTACTTTTTTGTTTTCTCTTTTATCCTTTTAAAGCCAAGTCTAGAACAAAAAACTTCTCTGCTTTGTCTGCACATCTTTGGCTGTGTTTCACTGTGACATGCACTGCTGTTCTTTTAGCACCAAAATGTTGGCACACACTCCTGAAAATTTCACACCATCTCTTGCTGGATCAGCAAGCTTAACCCACCAAAATCTGGTGTTGTGCAATGGTTTTTGACTGATAATCAATCTTTATGCTGCTCGACAGTTGTTGCTGGGACACGGAGTAGAGCAGGTGGCAGATGTGCCTTGTCTTTTGAGAAAAGAAATTGTAGGTGAGCTTGGACACAGAATAGCATATCACATGTCCATTAAAAAGACTTAAGTATAATGGGAAAAAAGCCATCCATGTAAGTTAAGCTCACAGATAAGCCTATAAGCCTAAAGCCTGATATTGGTTTCTTTCAGAACAAGAACATAAACACAAATAATTTATTATATATATATATGTAATTTATCATATATGTGTATATAACTTGAGAGGGGTGGGGGAGATTTCACATATATGTATATCACCTACATATTCTCACCTACATATTCACATGTACTTTTTCGAAGTTCATTTTTCAGGCTAAAATGAGCTCTTTTGCATGAGTGTTATAGATTATCAATAATAATGTCAACTTGTCATGAGTTTACCATAAAAATAAAACATGTATGAATAGCTTTGAAAGTGGTAGATAAATTTAAGTAAGGAGACATTCTCAGAAGTTGGAAAATTCTACTTTCTAAAGGTAAATAAGGGGAAAACACCTGACAGAATTTGGTGTTACTGTTGCATCTTTGCAGATGAACATGAATATTTTATGTACAATGAACAAACAAGCATTAGAGTCAGCAAATGGTCATTATTTTAATATAGTGTTTTTCATTCATTCAGCAAACATCGATTCAAAGTCTCCTATGTGCCAGTCCTAGGCCAGATCAGAGACAGATAATAAAAAAGGGGACTTATAATCTAATTTCTTTGTTGTCATTATTCCTTCATCTCTAATTTTAAAGAAAAAAAAATTAAACCAAATCCTTTGATCCTCCAAATGAAAATTTACTCTATTTCTGGCACAGAAAAGCCAAATAAACCTATGTATATTTTGGCAATTGTATTTCCATACTTCATTGTATTCTTATTCTTTGGGAAAATAGTATAGATAGTGAAAATTGCCTTGGAACTAATTCCAGATTTACTAAGGTAGAAAGAGACCTGCAGAACATCTCTGATTTTTTAAATGCTTTACCACCCTTTTTGAGCATCACTGTTGACAACCAGTGGCACTGGATTTAATAGAAAGCCAGAGAACTATTCATCACATACCTCCAAACACAAAGCTTTCATACAGAGGTCAAGCCAGGGTCAAGACTGACATGAAGCACTCCCTGTTGAAATGCAATGTTAGAATAATTCTTACATTTGAAGTTGAATGCATAAACAAAAAGATTAATTGTGTGGGGGGAAAAGCAGAAAGAATTTTTATGAAGATTATTGATGAAGATCAGCTGTCTTATTAGGTCTTGTAATTCTGCCATTTGAAGATTCTGAAATTTATTAACGATTCCTCTAAAACTATGAAGATATAGTTAATGGATTGTTTCAAAGGGCATTTTTAAAGTTTTCAGTTTCATGAGCATACCTTTTAGGCTTTATTCACAGTTTCCTGAATCTTCTGCTTCATGATAGCACAATGAAAATTCTTGCATCAGATTCCTGGAATTTAAAGAGTTCAGCTCCTTTTGAACTGCTAGGAGCTATAGGCAATGCAAACTTAGCATAAAAAATGGTTCATGCCCCACACTTGCTTAAATGTCTTAAAGAAGATGAGGGGAAAAACAGTTTGAACCTAATTCGTTAGGTCCAAGTTTCACTGTATAGAGTTCTGAGATTGTTTAAATTTTTTTTACTTCTATATTTCCATTCTTTTCTATATATCCTATTTTACTCTTTGGCTTTCAGAGTTATCATTTACAGTGATTCATTTCAGTCCTGAGTTTTGTTAACCAGAAATGAAACTGAGTATTATGAATAGAATTTTACATCTTTTATATTCTGTATTGTGAAGATGTAGTCACAGAGAAAAAATCCATAAAGAGTATTCTTGATACTACACCTAAGATCTAAATTTAAACCTAGAGATTTCTGCTAACTGCCATGTGATCTACAAAATGAGATAATTTGCTGTGACAGCTTGTGATTGACAAGAATATGTGTGAGCACATTTAAAATAGGCCATCTTTTCATGTAGAAATAAATGTCAGTGAAATGATGGATTCTCATCATTTTAATTATTGATGATTTGGAAATATTTCAATTCCACGACACACAAGACACATTCTAAATAGCAGCATAACACTTTTTCTCATATGTGCATCAATAATGAAATGTTCTGTCATATTTTGTTTCTCAAAAAATGCATTAGTTTAATGAACCTGGATTCATGCATTATATTCTGTTCCATTATATGTCTCCTGAGTTTGTTGCTTTTTAAATGGTTGTGTTAAAAGCACAAGTTTCAAGAAATGACTTACTACCCACATCACACCTTGCTTTTCTTGCTGCTGGATCTCAAGACAGTATTACAGTCTACACCAGTGGCTGCGTTAGTCCTTCTAAAGCTAATATTGGGCTCTGTGATGCTCACCCACAGGGTGACCACTACTTAACTTGGGCAGCTGCAGCAGGACTTAGGGTGGGTATTCCCAAATTCTCTATTATCACCTTGAATAGTATGTGCATTAGGCAAGATTGTCAGTCCATCTTCTCTCTCACTTGCCTGTATATACCAAAAGCAGGAACATGATATTATGTGGAGAAAAAGAACTCTCTTCTGAGATAGCACATTATTCTTTTATCTGTTTCTGCAAGGGAGGATAAAACTATAGGCATGTATGTTATGTTTTTTCCATATTACAAATATTCTAAACCTATAATTAAGTGTGTACAGTGCCCTTACTATGTGATTAGGTGTGGGTCTGAAGATCATAACAAAAGATGCGCCCCCGACCCTGCAAAAAAATCCTTAGCCAATAGAAAAATTTAGAGCATGCATCCAGTAGCATCTCATACTGTCAGAATATCAAATCATTGAGGAACACCTGAATTATTGACATATCATGAATTGTTGAATATATTGCATGTATTCACACAGAAGCTATACTTGTTTAATGAAGATGCCTGTGAACCTGTAACTGTCCTGATAATTTGAATACTTCCTGCAAGCCATACACTCACCATGTGCTTTAAGTGTATTATACTTTCTCTGTACAACCCCTGAGTTAATGCTACAAATCCAGTCTCTTATATGCCATTCTAAAATACAGAATTGCAGATAACCAAACAATTTTTTCATAACTCATTTGATAGCACAACTTTATTTGGTATAAATAATCAATTGTTTTGATGAAAAATTATATGTTTGATTATGGGCTGCTACTGTAGACCTTGCTGGGCATATTACATAATATTTGATATATGCAACATATTAACATTTTTTTAATTCTAAAATTTCTACTATGGAATCACATCTGACATTAAGGGTTTTGAATACAGCCTTTTTTGTCTGCAAAGAAATTTGATAAACTTTAATTCTCATGAGGATATTAACTCAGAAGAGTTATAAATACTGTCTTTATCACCTGGAGCTGTTTGCTACATGGGTAAAAGTGGACAGAGAGAATACCTCCTTGACGAGAGCTGAGACAGTGTGTGAGAAGTAATGAAAAAAAAAAATTATGGTTCTGTTTAAGGAGGCAGAGGAGTAGTCAAAGAGAGACCATTCATTCATTCAACCATTTCCTCAAGAAGTATTTATTGAATCCCTACAATATGCCAGGATACAGTGTGAAGAAGACAGGTCTCATGGAGCTTAGGTTCTAATAAGGTAGAAGAAGCAACAGACATAAACATATACAGAACTAAGTTATTTAGTGACAGTGTGAAGTGTTATAAAGAAAAATAAGAAGGGTGGTATCATAAAAACAAATAATATCATGGAAACAAAAGGAGGGAGTTTAAAAACTGAGCCAAGCTTTTCCAGTAACCTTGAAATCTAATCTTTTAGGTGGTTGTCTATCTACCCTGCTTGCTACTTTACCTGAGAGTTCATTTATATATCCTATAGGTACTCTTTCAGGATTTTGCCATCTAAAGCATTTGTTTCTGAAGCTTTGAGACATCTGTTAGGAGAGACATAAGAAATGCATTATCATTTAGTGGGAAGAGCACTAGACTTGAAATCAGATGATCTTGCAAGATTCTAGTCCCTCTTATATGACCTTGGGCAGACTGATCTGCACTTCAGTATCCTTACTTGTATAGCAAGGTAAAAATATCTTAATGGATTATTGGATATTGTCTTCTTTTTCTAAAAAGAAAAATTATTTGGAAATTAAATGTCTATAAATCCCTCATCTAAATAGAACACTGAGAATGGCATTTCGTAAGTATAACTAGGACTCCAAGTACTGTTAAGATCCCAAGGCTAGTTATTAGAAGCTTGTGTCCACTCGTACCTCCCCAGAATAGTTGCCTGGGTGTAGGAAAATAGCAACAGCACAGTCACTTGGCTCTGCTTTACCGTCACTGCCGGGGAAGCAGACTACTCTGTGAACCTGGGCAAGTGACTCAAAACCTCTCTAACCCCCAGTTTCCTCATCTATTATATATAAACTGAGTCAATGATAAACATCTCACAGGGTCATTATGAGGAGTAAATGCAATAATGTGTATAAAAGTCTGCTGCACATAATAGGTGTCTAAAACATTACTTTTCCATCTGCTCTTTGTCTGTTTTCCCTCTTTTGCTGCATCTCTTGTTTGACTCATTTCCACCAGCTTATCATACAGACTGGCACAAGTGCCTGATTTTACTACTACAGGTGCTTGCCAGGTCCAGGACCTTAAACTTTTTACAACCAAGTTAAAATCACGAGCAAGCACTTGTGTTACAGCATGATATGGAGATCTGAGTTAGAGCCTTTGAACTCTCACTATGTTCTACTGTTTGCCTTGAGAATTTTTCTGAGGTGTAAGTCAAAATCAAGTCCTTATATGGAACGAGCCCCAAGTGGGCTTGCTCTGCTCTATTCTGAAAGTCGACTTTTAAAATATGTTTATGACCCAAGGCTAGCCTTAACTTTAAGCTGCCACAACTTATTCCAAGAAAGTTCATAGAAAAGTTCAGGGAAAGGGTGACAACATTTTTGACTGGCACAGTAGATAGGATGTTTGTAATTTTAATCAAATTTAAATTGAAGACATACTTCAAATGATATGTCAGACTCGTGTTACTGAGTTAAAATCTAATGACAACCACTGTCATTATTAGTTAAGTATAGCCATCACGCCTATAGCAATAAATGATGACACTTAAGAACATGCAGAAACAAAGAACGCAAGTATTTAGAGAAAAGGGAGTGACTAGAAACCCAGTTGAACACAGGAATGTGACCTGGATTTAATCTATTTACCAAACATAGAAGCAATTGTATTTTGAGCAGATGATATAATTGAATATAGCAGTATGTTTTCTTACCGTCAGAGCATTTATATTTTATAAACTCATCATCTTGCACCCATGAAATGATGTGCTTGTTCATATTTAAGGTCATTATCTATACTTTCAAGACAGCCAGAGCATTAGTGTATTTTCAAGTTTATTGCCCAACTACAAGAGAATTAATTTTTTAAAAAATATTTTTAATAAGCTTATGGATTTGACGTTGCAAGTTTGCTGCTTTTATTCTGGTGACAGAAGAAAGCAGTATTCTCTTTGGCTGGCACATGCAAAATGGAAAATTACGATGTGGGGAGCACCCAGATTTATTTAATTTCATGACAGGCATTGGCATTTTTGAAGTAGGCTGAGAAAATGTGGTGATATTGTAAATAGACCTTCTAATGCTAGAACATGCTTTATCTTTTTCATGATTTGGTTATAAAAAAAACATGAAAATAAAATAGGATGTGAGTTCTTCAAAATAAATTATTGGGGCATAATGTTCTGAGTGCTGCCAGAGAGTAAGTGTATGAACATAAACAGTCAAGGGACTTGGCTGGGCTATAGCCCTTTGGGGAAATTTTTCCCAAGGTTTTGTCCAGCCTTCTCTGGAACTTCAGTGGAGTGCAGGCCCAACTCCTATCCTTACCTAGACGGTCGTGAGGCTTTGGAACCCACTAGGGGTGGCTACCACAATTAGGAGGAGATGAGATGATAATGAAAATAGGACCCTTTCTTTGACAATTGCACATGTGGGGAATTTGCTGAGAGTACTGTCAATAAAGGGAAGATGGAAGAACCCTTCAAAGAGGACTTCCAGGTCTCCTGCTTTTGAGATCCCTGGCTGGACAGGCGTTGTCCTTGGTCCTGCTTCCTGGGGAGGCTGTCACTAGTAAGGCTAAGCTTATTCTCAGTGTGGTCTTTTGTGATCATCAGACTTGTGATGACTGTTGTCCTCTCTAAACCAGGCTTCCTTAGGGCATAAACCACGGCTGCCTTGTTCACCATCTTTTTATGGGGGGGAAGGTCACAAGGCCTGGCACTTAATAGATGCTCAACAAACATTGTTCAGTGGTTGAATGAAAAACCAAATAGGTACTATGGTGAACCACGCATATTCCATGGTGGGAGGGGAAGTAAAGACCTCATTAGAGCATCCTGCTGGGCCAGCAAACAGTAAGTGGACTTTCAGAAGGAATATATTAAAAATCCCTCATCCCAAATTCTTGTGTAGATTTGCTGAATGTTCCTGTTTGGCAAGGGGCTAGAGTAAGCCAGCCCAAGAATAATTCCATGGCAGAGAGGCTAATGGTAATGCTAACGCTTGTCTGAGACCAGACAGTGGTCCGAAGTGGAGTGCTCGGATAAATGATTCTTCCAGGAACTTAGAGACCTGAGATTTTCAGTCTTCCCACATCCTGTCAGGAATGCCCTTTCTTACCCATTCTCTCCCCTCAGTTTTTTTTTTTTTTTCTTTTGATGGTTGGAGAAGGCAGAGGAGAGGCTTTCTTCTCATTTAACGCTTCCCTTTGTATTTCTCATAGTACCTTGCGTACAGTAGGTGCTTATTGGCTATTATTGAAAGTAAGGAGGTAAGAAAGAGGAGATGGTGTGACCTTTGGGAAGGTTTAGGGCCACTGCTCCCTGCTGTGCAGAGTTGAAGGACCTCAGAGCTGGGTCGGGGTGGGGAGGCTGTTTTCCAATTCTAACAGGTACCAGATAGCCTCAGCCCTGGGAGGGATGTCAGGGTTGTGAGATGAGACAAAAGACAGAAGCATAGGAAGCATTTGTTAGCTCTGCATAGCTACTATGTTTCCTGAGACGTTCAAGGTGGGTTTAGATGGCAGCACGTTTCTTCTTTTAATACTCAGGCTGGCTTCCTGCCCCCCATGCCTGAGAGCCCCTTCACCACTTGATTATTCCTCATTCCACCCACTGCTAGCCTCAGTTAATCCTCTTCCTCACCAGGGCCAAAACCTACTCAGGTCTGTATTGAGCATCCTTGGGTACTCCACACTGGCACAAGATCAGATTCTGTTTTTCTTCTTGCCTCTGGAAGTAATAATGTTTACCCTGACTATCTTAAATTGAAGAAAATAGGGAAACCACCGGACCTTTCAGGTATGACCTAAATCAAATCCCTTAATAATTATGCAGTGGAAGTGATGAATAGATTCAAGGGATTAGATCTGATAGAGTCCCTGAAGTACTATGGGCGGAGGTTCATGACATTGTACAGGAGGCAGTGATCAAGACAATCCCCAAGAAAAAGAAATACAAAAAGGCAAAATGGTTATCTGAGGAGGCCTTACAAATAGCTGAGAAAAGAAGAGAAGCGAAAGGCAAAGGAGAAAAGGAAAGATATACCCATTTGAATGCAGAGTTCCAAAGAGTAGCAAGGAGAGATAATAAAGCCTTCCTCTGTGATCAGTGCAAAGAAACAGAGGAAAACAATGGAATGGGAAAGACTAGAGATCTTTTCAAGAAAATTGGAGATACCAAGGGAACTTTTGATGCAAAGATGGGCAAAATAAGGGAAAGAAATGGTATGGACCTAAAAGAAACAGAAGATATTAAGAACAGGTGGCAAGAGTACACAGAAAAACTACACAAAAAAGATCTTCATGATCAAGATAATCACGATGGTGTGATCACTCACCTAGAGCCAGACATTGTGGAATGCGAAGTCAAGTGGGCCTTAAGAAGCATCTCTACGAACAAAGCCAGTGGAGGTGATGGAATTCCAGTTGAGCTATTTCCAATCCTAAAAGATGATGCTGTGAAAGTGCTGCACTCAATATGCCAGCAAATTTGGAAAACTCCGCAGTGGCCACAGGACAGGAAAAGGTCAGTTTCCATTCCAATCCCAAAGAAAGGCAATGCCAAAAAATGTTCAAACTACCACATAGTTGCACTTATCTAGCAAAGTAATGCTCAAATTCTCCAAGCCAGGCTTCAACAGTACATAAACTGTGAACTTCCAGACATTCAAGCTGGATTTAGAAAAGGCAGAGGAACCAGAGATCAAATTGCCAACATCTGCTGGATCATCGAAAAAGCAAGAGAGTTCCAGAAAAACATCTACTTGTGCTTTATTGACTATGCCAAAGCCTTTGACTGTGTGGATCACAATAAACTGTAGAAAATTCTGAAAGAGATGGGAATACCAGACCACCTGACCTCTTGAGAAATCGGTATGCAGGTCAAGAAGCAACAGTTAGAACTGGAGATGGAACAACAGACGGGTTCCACATCAGGAAAGGAGTACGTCAAGGCTGTATATTGTTACCCTACTTATTTAACTTATATGCAGAGTACATCATAAGAAATGCTCTGGACTGGATGAAGCACAAGCTGGAATCAAGATTGCCAGGAGAAATATCAATAACCTCAGATATGCAGATGACACCACCCTTACGGCAGAAAGTGAAGAACTAAAGAACCTCTTGATGAAAGTGATAGAAGAGAGTTAAAAATTTGGCTTACAACTTGACACTCAGAAAACTAAGATCATGGCATCTGGTCCCATCACTTCATGGCAAATATATGGGGGGGAAACAGTGACAGACTTTATTTTTGGGGGGGCTCCAAAATCACTGCAAATGGTGACTGTTGCCATGAAATTAAAAGATGCTTGCTCCTTGGAAGGAAAGTTATGACCAACCCAGACAGCATATTTAAAAGCAAAGACATTACTTTGCCAACAGAAGTCCATCTAGTCAAGGCTATGGTTTTTCCAGTAGTCATGTATGAATGTGAGAGTTGGACTATAAAGAAAGCTGAGTGCCGAAGAATTGATGCTTTTACTGTTGTGTTAGAGAAGACTCTTGAGAGTCCCTTGGACTGCAAGGAGATTCAACCAGTCCATCATAAATGAAATCAATCCTGAATATTCATTGGAAGGACTGATGCTGAAGCTGAAACTCCAATACTTTGGCTACCTGATGCAAAGAACTGACTCATTTGAAAAGACCTTGATGCTGGGAAAGATAGAAGGCAGGAGGAGAAGGGGACCACAGAGGATGAGATGGTTGGATGACATCAGCCGACTCAATGGACATGAATTTGAGTAAACTCCAGGAGTTGGTGATGGACAGGGAGGCCAGGCATGCGGCAGTCCATGGGGTCGCAAAGAGTCGGACACAACTGAGTGACTGAACTGAACTAAACTGGCTATCAGCCCTCACCACCTTTCTTCATATGAAGGCATAGGTCCCTGGAGTTGTGTTGTTAAGAACATACACCTTTTGTTGCTAAATGCGAGGGTTCCCTGATTCTCCAGTCAGCTCAGACAGGAGGCCATGGCCCACGCTTTGAGACGTGATGATTCGGATCTTACCCCAACAGCTTTGTTTCGTAGAGAAATGGGTTTTGCCTTCATGTAAGGAAGATTTTTCCAGTAGTTCCTTCTATCCAGAAGATTAGAATGGCTTGCTCTGGGGAGTGTGGAGCTTCTTTGCATTGTGCAAAAGCTCTGATCTGCATAAGCTTAGGCCTGCCTTCCTTGCTCCAGCTCTGGCCTCTCAGTTTTCTGTGTCCTCCCAATGGTCCATCATATTGTTGCCTAACTCTGGATTTTCACCTGCATTGTTTTCTCTTCTTGGGGTATGCTCTCCCTCTCTTGCTCACTCCAAGTATGCTTCAAGTCCGACCTCATATCCTTCCCCTGGAAAGCCTTTCTTGCTCAACACAGGCTGGGGCAGGTGCTGCTTCTCCAGGCTCCCTCAACACCCTGGGACATCTCTGACTAGGCACGTGCCATAGTGTGTGTTGTTTTCCCAGAGAACTCTGAGGTGCCCCCTGTGCAGCCTCTCTAGCACAGAACATTTGTTAGAGACTCAGTTAATGTATGTTGAGTGAGTAACTGAGTAAATGAAATGGGTAGGTAGAATCAATAATTTTTAAAGTTTCACGTGTTTTACAGTTCTGAACCAAGCAAAGTAACTCACTAAGCTTCTGACTGTTCTGCTGCTTCTTTCTCTGAGCTGTTCTCCATGATACATATTCTGGTTTCTGGGTAAGTTCAAGGAGGGACATGGTAATGAAAAAACTAATTAATTATGAGTATAAAAATGTAATCTTTCCCCAATATTTAGAGAAAATATAAGTCAAGGTAATATCTACCTGAAAATATTACCTAATATCCACCTAATGAAATAATAGTCGTGCTCTGATCTGACATGTTTGACAAATAGTCTCCAAATATTTAAAAAGCATTTACTATAGGATTAAACACTATTTCGGATGCTGTCTCTGCAGCAAGGAACGAATGCTTACATTGAAAATGTATGATCAACTTTTTTTATTTTGCTCAACCTCCAGCAGGCATACTGTTTACAACATACCGGTTACTAGAGGTTGTTGTTGTTTAGTTGCTTAGTCATGTCCAACTCATTTGTGACCCCATAGACCATAACCCGACAGGCTCCTCTGCCCACGGATTTTCCTGGCAAGAATACTGGAGTGGGTTGCCATTTCCTTTTCCAAGGGATAGTTCTTCCTGATCCAGGGATCAAGCCTGCATCTTCTGCATTGGCAGGCTGATTCTTTACCAGTGCACCTCCTGGAAAGTCCACATACTAGAGGTACACAGATGAGAAAACATTTCACACAATTGAAATGTTCAAAGTCTAACAGGGACACACAGAAGTTCAATAAAATGAGGGATACTCATTCTCGATAAGGTGAGGCTATGAAGCCTGAAGAAAGTAGGTAAAGGTGGTGGCACTGAGTTGAGAAGGAAAGAAGATGGAGAGGGAAAGTCATGATCAAAAGTTGGAATAAGAAAAGAGCATGGTCTGTGCCCGTCGTTTATTCACGGCTCCCTGTGCCTCTGCAGAGGAGTGTTCTCTCAGACTCCTTTACCGCAGTGGTTCTCTACTAGCGAAAATTCTGTCTCCTAAAATTCTCTCTGCTAAATGTGAATATTTAGCAGTGTCTGGCAATGTTTCTTGCTTGTCCCAATGGGGGAAGGTCCCAACGGCATCTAGTGAGTAGAGGCCAGTGTTAGTCACTCAGTTGTGTCTGACTCTGCAACCCCATGAACTATATAGCCTGCCAGGCTCCTCTCTCCACGGAAATCTCCAGGCAAGAATACTGGAGCAGGTAGCCATTCCCTTCTCCAGGGAATCTTCCCCACCCAGCGATTGAATCAAGGTCTCCTGCATTGCAGGCTGATTCTTTACCATCTGATTCAATGCAGGAGACACAGGATACAGATCTAGTTGCTTAATTTCTTCAGGTCTCGTTATCCTCATCTATGAAATGAAGATGATAATATTATCTCTTCCTAAGGTTTAGAGGATAAAACCAGTTAGTGTTTATAAAGCACTTAACACATTGCTTTCCATAGGCTAAGTTCTTGGTAAAAATCATGAGGATAATAATAATGCCAGCAATGTTTGCTGTATTTCATATTTATACAAAAGTGTTCTATCAGTATAAATTTCTTTCATTCATAAAATAAGTAAGGAGAAATATTATTATTGTCATTTTTTCAGATAAGAAAACTAAGACAAATGAAATTGACTTATTTTGCAGTTACAGAGTTAGTAAGAGGCAAAGTTAAGGTTTGGATCCCCAGAGTTAGGCTTCAGATCCCATGCTTTTAATGCTTTGCTGCTTATCTAGTATATTATTAATGTGTTCTATCATCATTAGTATTATTTTATTAGGCTGCATTACAAGTTGGTTTAAAAATTCTTTATTTGTATAAAATGTTTTATGTATTTCCAATAGTGTTTCTCTGTTTATCAACAAGAATCTGGAAAGTTGGAGTACCTTTAAAAACAACTGTATATAATATATATTATAAAGGACAATTTCAAATATATTTGAATATTTTCTTTATTATGTGGTCTTCCTACATCTACCTAGAGTTCTTTCAGAAAACCTATTTGGAACTTCAGAAATGTTATCTTGAAATTTTTTTAGGCTGCTTATTTTTTTTTAAGTAAAGTATCCTTAGGTGTTTTTAGGTAATAGAATCATGAATATATTCCTTTTATTGGAATAAAAGATAGATTCATTCATTCATTCATTCAGCACTTGGCGAGAACCTTCTCCATGCCTCAGGTAAGCAGTGCATGTTTAGCCAGGAAAGCACAAAGTGTCAGTGTGGTGGGGTCAGTTCAGTAGTAGACACCTTCACAAAGAGCAGGGTGTCCAAGCTGGAAAAGGCTTCCTAGAAGAGATGACCCCCAAGGGAAACTTGAGGAAAACATAAGCATTTACTGAAATATACTCTGAATTCATCCCAGTCTATTTCACTCCTTCTAGACCTTTGTTTGCCAAGCTGTTCTCCTTAACAGGTTTTCTTCTTTTCCTAAAAAATTGTATCCCGTTGTGGTCATTAGTGAACATCAAGGTGGTATAAAAATCATATTTAAATCCATAATGGGGAGAGGTAGGGAATAAAGATGGTGAAGTGAAGTGAGTGAAGTCTCTCAGTTGTGTCTGACTCTTTGCGACCCCATGGACTGTAGCCCACCAGGCTCTTCCGTCCATGGGATTTTCCAGGCAAGAGTACTGGAGTGGGTTGCCATTTCCTTCTGCAATAAAGATTGTAGGTACACACAAAAAGGCCATGAAGTTTATTTTGCATAATTAGTATGTTATGAAAAGGGCTTCCCTGGTGGCTCAGCAGTAAAGAATCTGCCTGCAACGCAGGAGATGCCAGTTTGATCCCTGGGTTGGAAACATCCCCTGAAAGAGGAAATGGCAACTGACTCCAGTATTCTTGCTTGGGAAGGCCCATGGACAGAGGAGTCTGGCCGTCTACAGTCCATGGGGTCGCAAATGAGTCAGACACGACTTAGTGACTAAATAAGAATACAGCAACAGCAAACTATACCATGTGCAGTGAACTTGTATATACCCTAGAGCAACTAATAAGAAATGCAGGCGTGATACCTACCTTTCTAAAAGTTTAAGCATGGAAGAAGAAGTAGGATATATACTTTTAAGACATTTAAATAATAATTCCACATGGTTTACACTCTTTATCTAACAGGTAGTATTGGCATGTGGAAGGTTCTCAAACATTGTTGAATGGATGAACATAAGGGATAGGTTGCAAATGCTCAAAGGATTCAAGAGACTACAGGTCATTGCAAGCTGGAGCACTAAAAGAAGATCTTAAACTGGATGTTGAGAAGGACTTGAGTCTCAATAAGTGAAGGGCGATGGGCTTAAAGATGAACTTGATGTGCTCAAGGAATAATTAACAGATCAGCTTAGGTAAAACTGGTTAATTTGGGTAGTGTCACATTGTTGGTAAACTCTTCTGTTAGTCTCCTTTCAAGAGAAGGGACTATGTCAGTTTCATATTCCTTGCATAGGGTCTGGCACATAAGATGGACATAATAAGTGTTGACTGCTTGACTGACTGACAGTCAGACACACAGACTGGCTGACAGGTAGAAAAGTTCAAAAGCTAACTCCTAGAACTTTTTTCCGGCAATGGTAAAATTAATGATTAAGGAAACTTGGCTGTAATTGGAGTATAGAATGTCGGATGTAATGGAGGAGGATCAAATACAATTAGGAAACTCTTGCAGATGATAGGAGGCTGAGAGAGAAGTGGGCAAGTGGGTCTAGCTGGGACTGGAAAGGAAGAGTTTAAGAGTTATTGAGAAGAAATGACAGCTGAAAGTTAGGTTTCCTGCCCTTGACTCAGTCTGAGGTCAGGTGCCCTAGAAGCAGAGCCTGAGATGGGGAGTTTTGTACAAGGGACTCTGAGGGAATACCGGTGGGTGAGACCTGTGAAGGAGTGAGGGAGGTGGCCGAGAGAAGAGGCAGCAGCTCAGCCAAGCCCTGTGTGCTGCCGAAGTCCAGCCCCAGTGTGGAGTGGGACGCACGCTCCGAGCCGCCCCTCCCCGAAGCAAGGGGACTGTGTGCTGTGTCTCCTCAGTCCCTGGCTGTGCACTGTCCCCTGAGTAGGAGGGAAGAGCTTATCACCTCACAGGCACTTCCGGGCCGGGTGGCTGGTTCCTTTCAGCCAATGGCAGGTCCCAGGAGAAGGGTCAGCTGTGAGGTGTTGATGGCCAGGACTCACAGGTGGAGTTTGGGGACACTAGGCTGGCTAAGAGGAATCCGGGGGAACCCCCAGTGTCTCCTCCCTCTGTCCCAGTCTGCTCTTCGTAAGGGGCTCCGCTGAGGACCTTCCAGTGGCTTCCCATCACATCCAGAATGAAAGCCAACCCCTTATCCTGGCCGACACCATCTGCCCCTTTCTACCTTTTTGGCTTTATCCATACACATTCTCTCCTTGTCCAAACTTCTTTATTGTTCTTTCTCAAACACACCCAGCTCATTCTCACCTCCAAGAGTTAGTGCTTGATTTTCTCTCTGCCTGGAATGCTCCTTCCCTGAGACTTTCATCACTGACTTCTCATCATTCAGGTTTCTCCACTCAGATGTTCCCTTTTCAGGAAGGCCATCCACTGTTGTCTCTTGCCAAGAGGCTGTGATCTGTACAAACTCTTCTGTCCTATTCACAGCTGTCACTTGATGCCTTGAGAAGTGGACACCCAATATATATCATTGAATGAATAAGCATTTGCTTCAGAGAAATGAAGAAGAGACAAAGGTTCAGTATCTCCCTGAGATAATGAAAAGCTGTGAAAACAGTGGAAACATTGACAGAAATAAGAGATGCGAAGGGTGCATCAACTTGTACAAAAGGATGTAAAACTTTTTTTCAGACATTTTGATCTTGAGGACATTGTAGAAAATGCATGATAGAGACAGAACTGTGTAATGATTTAGAGTATAGTTTCTAGAACTGGATTCATATTCTAGCACAACCACCTACAAGCTGCAAGATATTGGGCAAGTTATTTAATTTCTCAATACCTCAATTTTCTCACTTGTAAATGAGTATAATGATATTATAATGGTATTACAGTCCTTCTATAAAGTCGTTGAGAGGACTAGATGAGTTAAAATCCGTAAGTCATATAAGACAGTTTCTAGCTAATAGCAGTATTTTGAATGGAATTTCAGGAGTTCTGCACATAGGACAGATAGTCAAAACCAGGGCTGGGGTCTGGGAGAGACTAATGCAGCACCTACAGGACAAGATTTAAGGGGGCCCTCACTTTGAGGGTTATGTGCTTGCCCCACCCTAAGCATGCTTCCTTAAATTTTGCATCTTTGGCCCTTCACTTGCCTCCCTGAAATCCTATTCTGGTTGAAAGAATCAAAGAGAGAAATGGTTTGTTGGGAAGACTCTCTAAATCCAGTACTTGTCACACCTCCTCCATCTGGCCTTGGTGAGAATGGTTTCTTGCTATTACTAATCTCTTGGTTGTGTCACTGTCCTTTTGTTGCTTTGCAGTCTTTCCCATCACTTACATAACCAATTCCCTGCATTCTGTTCCTCTCCTCAAGTACTCTGAGTGGATTCTGTTTTCCTGGTTGGACTCTGATGGCTCAGTATAGTCCAAAGCTACATACTAAGCATGGGATTTCAGGGACGCAGAAAGAGAAGCCAGCATTTATGGGGTGACTTCAGTGTGTTAGGTACTTTTCCTTGTGAGATATTTAATCCTTATCAGATAGTGGAGTGGTGCCCACTACATACTTTGTAGATGAGAAATCAAGAGATGCAAGGACGTGTAACTCATCTGGGGCTCCTAAGTAACAGAGCTGAGATTCAAACCTAGTTTAAAGGTTTATATCCTTTAAACATCTGGAGGGTCTCCACATTGTAGGTACACTCCTATCAAAGTACAGGAATTTATTTTATTTTTTTCCCAGTGAGAGATGTTTTTTATTTTCAGAGAGGTGACTGGCCATTGGTAGTTTCCTTCTTCCTCCTCCTCTATCTCCCCCCTTTCTCATTTTCCTTCTCCTTTCTTTCTTTGTTTTGATGAAATTCACATAACATAAAATTAATCATTTAAAGTGAACAACCAGTGGCATTTAGTACATTTTCAGTATTGTGCAACCACACTGTCTAGTTCCAAAGCATTCCCATCATTCCAAAATAAAACCCCTTATCCATTTGTTTCTCCCTACTATCTCCTCTTCTAGCCTCTGGCACACATCCGTTTGAATTCTGTTTCTGTGGAGTTACCTATTCTGGATAGTTCTTATAAATAGAATTATACAGTATGTATCCTTTTTTCATTTTTATTATTTATTTTTGACTTTCTTTTTCTTTAATTAAAAAGATTCTATTGGAGTATAGTCGCTTTACAAAGCTGTGTTAGTTTCTGCCATATAACACAGTGAGTCAGCTGTCCGTGTACATACACCCCCTCTCTTCTGATGCTCCTTCCCATTTAGGTCACCATAGAGCGCTGAGCGGGGTGCCCTGTGCAGTACAGCCGGTTCTCACTAGTTACCTGTTTTATACATAGTATTGTATGAATGCCAATCCCAGTCTCCTACTCCATCCCACTTCTCCTTCCCCCTTCTAGAGCCATAGGTTCTCTACGTCTGTGTGTCTTTTTATGCTTTGCAAATAAGTTCATCTGTACCATTTTTCTATATTTCACATATGTGTGTTAATATTTGACTTACTTCACTTTGTATGACAGTCTCTAGGTCCATCCACATCTCTGCAAATGGCACGATTTCATTTTTTATGGCTGAGATTCAAGGGATTAGATCTGGTGAACAGAGTGCCTGAAGAACCATGGACAGAGGTTCATAACATGGTAAAGGAGGCGGTGACCAAAATCTTCCCAAAGACAATGAAATGCAAGAAGGAAAAGTGGTTATCTGAGAACGCTTTACAGATAGCTGAAAAAAAAAGAAAAGCAAAAGGCAAGGGAGAAAGGGAAAGATACACCCAAATGAATGCAAGAGAATAGCAAGAAGAGATAAGAAGACCTGTGAATGATGCAAAGAAATAGAGGAAAACAATAGAATGGGAAAGACTAGATTTCTCTTCAAGAAAATTGGAGATATCAAGGGAATATTTCATGTGAGGATGGGCACGATAAAGGACAGAAACGGTAAGGACTTAACAGAAGCCAAAGAGATTAAGAAGAGGTGGCAAGAATACAAAGAAGGACTGTATAAAAATAGGTATTAATGACTCAAATAACAATGATGGATGGATGGTCACTCACCTAGAGCCAGACATCTTGAAGTGTAAAGCCAAGTGAGCCTTAGGAAACATTATGATGAACAAGGCTAGTGGAGGTGGTAGAATTCCAGTTGAGCTATTTCAAGTCCTAATGGATGATGTTGTTAAAGTGCTGCACTCAATATGTTAGCAAATTTGGAAAACTTAGCAGTAGCCACAGGACTGAAAAAGGTCAATTTTCATCCCAATCCCAAAGAAGGGCAATGCAAGTTCAAATTATTGTACATTTGCGCTCAGTTCACATGCTTGCAAGGTAGTGCTCAAAATCCTTCAAGCTAGGCTTCAACAATACATGAGTTGAGAACTTCCAGAGGTCCAAACTGGACTTAGAAAAGGCAGAGGAACCAGAGATCAAATACCAACATTCCTTGGATCACAGAAAACGCCAGAGAATTTCAGAAAAACATCTGCTTCATTGACTATACTAAAGCCTTTGACTGTGTGGATCACAACAAACTGTGGAAAATTCTTAGAGATGGGAATACCAGACCACCTTACCTGTTTCCTGAGAAACCTGTATGCAGGTCAAGAAACAAGTTAGAACTGGACATGGAATAATAGACTGGTTCCAATTTGGGAAAGGAGTATGTCAAGGATGTATTTGGTCACTCTGCTCATTTAACTTGTATGCGGAGTACATTATTCAAAATGCTGGGCTGGGATGAATCACAAGCTGGAATTAAGGTTGCCTGGAGAAATATCAACAGCCTCAAATATGCAGATGATACCACCCTAAAGTCAGAAAGTGAAGAGGAACTGAACAGTCTTCTGATGAAAGTGAAAGAGCAAAGTGAAAAAGCTGGCTTAAAGCTCAGCATTCAAAAAACTAAGATCATGACATCTGGTCTCATCACTTCATGGCAAATAGAAGTTGAAAAAGTTCAAGCAGTTACAAATTTTATTTTCTTGGGCTCCAAAATGAGTGCAGATGGTGACTGCAGCCATGAAATTAAAAGATGCTTGCTCCTTGGAAGAAAAGATATGACAAACCTAGTCAGCATATTACTAAGCAGAGACTTGACTGCCAACAGAGGTCCATATTGTCAAAGCTATGGTTTCTCCAGTAGTCATGTACAGACATAAGAGTTGGACCGTAAAGAAGGCCAAGTGCTGAAGAATTGATGCTTTTGATTTGTGGTGCTGGAGAAGATTCTTGAAAGTCCCTTGGACTGCAAGAAGATCAAACTGGTCAATCTTACAAGGAAATCAACCCTGAGTATTCCTTGGAAGGATTGATGCTGAGGCTGAAACTCCAATACTTTGGCCACCTGAAGCAAAGAGCCGACTCAGTAGAAAAGACCCCGATGCTGGACAAGATGGGGGCAGGAGAAGAGGATAGCCGAGAATGAGATGGTTAGATAGTTATCACCGACTCAATAGATAGTGTTTGAGCAAACCGTGGGAGATCCTGAAGGAAAGGGAAACCTCACATGCTGCAGTTCATGGGTGCAGAGTTGGATACGACTTAGCAACTAAACAACAACAACAAAAGTATTCCCTTGTATATACATAGTACTTCTTTATCCATTCCTCCCTTGGTGGACATCTAGGTTGCTCCCATGTCCCGGCTATTGTATATAGTGCTGCAATAAACATTGGGGTGCATGTGTCTCTTTGAATTATGGTTTTCTCTGGATATATAACCAAGAATGGGATGGTTGTGTCATATAGTAGTTCTATTTTAAGTTTTCTAAGGAACCTCCATACTGTTCTCCCTGCTATCAATTTACATTCCCACCAATAGTATAGGAGGCTTCCCTTTTTTGCACACCCTTTCCAGCATTTATTATTTGTAGATTTTTTAATGCTGGCCATTCTGACTTTTGTGAGGTGATGCTCGTTGTTTTGATTTGCATTTCTCTGTAGTTAGTGATGTTGAGCATCTTTTCATTATGCTCTTTGACTTAGCCTAATATTTTGTGGATCATCCACATTGTAGTATGTATCAGTATTTTATTCTTTTTATTGCTGAATAATATTCCTTCATGTAAAAATATACACACATACACACACACATATATATATACCACAATTTATTTTTCCATTTATCCATTGGTAGAGATTTGGTTTATATCTTTTAACTGCTGTGAATAGTGCTGCTATGAACATACATGTGCATACATACATTTATTTGACTACCTGTTTTCAATTCTTTCAGGCATGTATGGTCTTATTAACTTCTACTTATTTTTCTAATTCTAATTCCTATATATTTAAGATTGTTTAGTTGCTAAGTTGTGTCCAAGTCTTTGCCATCCATGGACTGTAGCCTACCAGGCTCCTCTGTCCTTGGGATTCTCCAGGCAAGAATACTGGAGTGGGTTGCCATTTTCTTCTCCAATTTAAGATTACAAAGTGATAAAGCATGTCATTAATTTCTGTAAAGTTTTCTCTCTTCTTGATATCTTAATCATATTTATAATCTACTAGTTTTAATTTATTCTCTAAGGTTTGCTTTTATTTCTGCTCACTGTGTATGTGTGTACATGTATGTATGTGTGAGTCTGTACATGTTGGTGGGGAGAGAGGGAGAGAGAAAGTTGTTTGAACATTTAATATAGCCATTCTGGGACCTAAAGTTTGTTTAAAACCACTGACTCCATTATTCTTGCCTGAGAATCCCATGGGCAGAGGAGCCTGGAAGGCTACAGTCCAAGGGGTCTTAAAGAATCAGACACGTCTGAGCCACTTTCACTTCCACTTCATGGGATGATTTTCAAGTCAAAACTCACTGTCATAATAAAGTTCCCTTTAAACATTAAAAAAAAAAAAAAAAAAAAACCACTGGCTCATGTTTTGTATCAATACTAGCAGATTTTATATAAAGTCCCATTTCTAAGTTCAGAAGGTCATGCTTCTTTCAAGGTAAATGCTAATAGCAAAGAGTTATTTGGAAATTTGGGTAAATAAATAAATGCAGCTACTTTCAGTTATATGCAGATAAAATTTTGTTTCTCTTACTAGGGCAGATAAGCAGATGAGGGAGGAATCATTGTATTTTTGAAATTTGTGTGAACAGAAAATATAATCTAAAATAAATTGAATGCACAAAGAAAATAAACAACTCAGGTGCAAATTATTTATTTGTGAAATGAAACCTCTTGAAAAGGGAGGAATGCTGACAGCAACTTGATATGCAATATACTGCACTTCTATTCTTACCCTTACATTTTCAAAGTCATACATAGTAATTTAGTTGCACTCCCATTAATATTAGTGGGAGTTTTGAAACTTATATTCATGTACACATCTTTGAAAATGTATGGGTCAAAATAAATTGTTAATGAAAAACTGGGTTTCATTTTTAGTGAAATAGTTCCAATCTCTACCAAAGATGTCCTAGAAGGCACCTTCATCTAGTCACAAGAGAAGAATTATGTATAAGGCTACTACTTGGAGGTTGTCTTCTTTAAAGCAACATGGTTAATAATCATACTGAAGAGGAAAAAAGTGTTTTCCCACCCTTAAAGAACACAAAAGTTCAGGACCCATGTTTTTTAATGGTAAGCAAAGGATCTTAGACCCTTTCAATGGACGCTTTCAGCTCAGTGCACGTGATCAGTGATAGAGGCATGCTAAGGTGAATTTTAATTAGGACTAAATTGTGGTATTACTCTTTCATACCCTGAACATCTGTTCCCTTCAGAAATGATGATTTATGCAGGCTATCAGAGCAGACAGCTTGCTACAGCTTATGTCACGGTTAGTGGGAAGCTGGTGGTAGCATTTTAGGAAACCAGCATCTAAATGGAGAGTGGCCAGTGTATTCAATGTAGGTAATAGGGGGAGGGGAAGTGTGATGTGTCCATTTTTAATTTCGAAGCCAAATATTGACTTGACTTAAAAAAAAATCTCTTCTAGACCATCTGTTGTTAATGAAGAAAGTAACTTGGACAATGAATGGGCTGATGCTTCCTACTGATGTCAAAAGACGGAAAACCAAGCCTGTTCTTTCTGTTAGAATGCAGAAACTTATTGAGAAGACCTCAGCCCGAATTCTGCTCTTTAAGAATGGCACGGGGCAGGATGGGCATGAGATTACAGTGGGAAAGGAAACAATGAAAAAGGTAATCTTGTATTAAATATTGAAGTAAAAATTAAATTTCAAAGTTTTTATGACTCTTGAAATGTGGTTTTTCCTTCTGTATATCACTGTCAACTAATAAACTGAAATATTAAGAAGTCATTATATAGAATGCAAAAGTTCAGCTGTTTAGAAGTATGTTTATTGCACTAACAACATAACTTACTTAAATAAAGCAACAGCATTTCAGGAAATAATTTGGCCAACGTACTCAGCCATTTCCTTAGGTAAAAGTTATGTTTACACTTGAGGAAACATCCCAGTTGGTTGTAATACTTTACAGGGTATTTAGATTGAAGTCAATTTAACTAGCTTCAAAGCTCAAAGCTGCTCCTTTTCATTTAGAAGAGTAGTTAAAACCTAGAAACCCCTCTGCTTTTCAGAGTAATCAGTGACATCTGAAATAGCAAGGATTCTGTTTAAAAGTATCCATATGCATTTTAAAAAGTAAATCTGGATAGGACTAAGAAAAATCATGTGACAATTCACCAAACTTTAAGAAACAAATTTTAAAGTGTTGTCATATAAATGCATTTTTTTAAAGAAGGTTCTTGTACTTCCCAGGTCTTTGATATTAAAAATGCAGCGAAACTAATGGGAATTGGGGGTCAGGGAGAGACTTTTCATCCAGATAAGGATTTTTCAGTGAATCTTAAAGTAGCTTGATAATAATAATAATAATAATAATAAAAGCAATGAAAATGTATTAAATATGGATTAGAGAGACAGTGAAACATAACCAAACTATTTAGGTTTTAATCCTAGCTTTGTCATTCGCTATCTGTAAGACCTTTTTTATAACTTGCTTTGAGTCTCAATTTCTTTATCTGAAAACTAGTGATAGTAATATGCCTATCTGATAAAATTGATGTTAGTGTTCAGTGTGGTAGTATATGTGGAGTACAATGCCTGGCACCCAGAAAGTTCCCATAAAATTCTTATCTTGCTATTCTCTTTTTCTGTTTTGCATATAGGGTTATCATTACCATCTTTCTAAACTCCATATATGTGCGTTAGTACACTGTATTGGTCTTTATCTCTCTGGCTTGCTTCACTCTGTATAATGGCTGTTCTCTTTGTGCTTGTGCTTAGTCGCTTGTTTGTCTCTGACTCTGTGACCCCAACGGGCTGCAGCTCCTGCCAGGCTCCTCTGTCCACGGGATTCTCCAGGCAGGAGTACTGGAGCGGGTTGCCATGCTGTCCTCCAGGGGACCTTCCCAACCTCGGAATCAGACGTGTGTCTCCTGCACTGCAGGCGGGTTCTTTACCCTCTGAGCCATCGGGAAAGTCCAAGAATGCTGCAGTGGGTGGCCTGTCCCTTCTCCAGGGCATCTTCCTGACCCAGGAGCTGGACCGGGGTCTTACTCACTGGAGGCGGATTCTTTACCAGCTGAGCTACCAGGGAAGCCCATTCTTCTCTTTAGGACTCATAAATGCACATCTAATAGAATTTATTTTTCTTATTAATGGGAAACATTTATTGTGAAATGAAGATAGCTATAAATCATTTTGTTATACCAGAATATTTTCAAAATGAATATTGCTTGAAACAGGTGAATAATTGACTAGATATTGGAAATTTTTATTATTGAAATATCTATTTCTTCATCTACTTATTTTTGTAGTTGTTTTATAACTACATCTGGGTAAGAATATTTACTGAGGAGCTGGGAAACTAGATTTTATTTCCTTCTTATCTGCAGATTTGGATTATAAGTGAAATAAGGTATGTTACAGACCAGAGCAAATTGCTAACGCAAGTTGTAACATCTTCCCTGGAGATTTTGAAAAACAGAGAATGCAGACATCTCTTGGATTGTTCAAATGTAGTCATTCCTGGTGATGGAAGCTAGATTAGATAACCTCTTGAGTTCAGTTCAATCTCTGTAATTCTATGCCTCAGTGGTAAAATTGGGGTAATAGTCACTCTTTCAGATTACATGTTCTTAGATGAAAGGTTGAGTGTAAAACAAAAATGTCACTGCTATTTTGCTTTTTGACTTGAGAGGTCAATTTATTTAAAACTGGATGTTCAAAGAATTCTTTCACTTATTTTTTTCTTCAGCTTGTAAAATTTAGAGAACTTTCACAATTTTTATTAAAGTCAGAACATGATTCAGTAATAAATGTATTTGTAAACATTTGTCTCAATATTTTAAGAATTCAGTAAAAGAGAGAAGTCAGTTAAATACTGGTGTTGGGTGTTGATAGAGCTTTTGGAGGGGAAAAATAAGGCTAGCTAATTTTTTTTTGAATAAAATTTAAATTTTGAAAGCTTTGTTGATAATCACAGGGCAATGCCCATTATCAATTAAATACCACATCAACAGTAGGACTAAAAAGGTGGTATAGTCATAGGAAATATGTAAATTATTTTCTCATTTATGATAAAATATTAGGAGGACTAATGGCTATTTTTAGATTATTACTAAGTAATATAAAACTGAAATAAAAGGTAAAGGACTCTAATATGGTGAAGATTACTACAGTGAAATAAGGAGGGAATTATGTAAGATGGGTGATAAGATAAGGTAGTTGGAGCTTAAAAGTCCTCTGATACTCATAATGGAGTCAAGGAGAAATAACTGTATTTCAGTAATAGATACATAATCAAAATAAAGGTTAAAAGTTTAACTAATTAAGAAGTTTCAATGAGAGGAAAAGTGATACCATTCTTCTCTATACTCTAGAATATCAGAAGATGGTCCTTCTCCTTGAAATTGGAATCAGGTGGTTTTAGAATTACTTCGTATGATTTTAGTAATCACACAGCACCCACTACTATGGGCATTGGCTGAACATTATCCATGTGTTGAAAAAGATATTAGGAAAAATTAGTGGGCACAAGTGCAAAGTAAATGGAAAATGAAAACTGCTTTAGATATGTAGTTTTTTGAGGTTAGCATTGTGGTAGATAAGTTTTATTTTCCCTCAGTTACCTCCTGGAATCTTTGTCAGAGAAGTAGTATTAAGCTATGTGAATTATTGTATTATGCAGAACACATGATCACTCATGTCTAACTCTTTACAACCCTGTGAACTATAGCCCACCAAACTCCTCTGTCCATGGGATTGTCCTGGCAAGAATACTGGAGTGGGTTGCCATTTCCCCCTCCAGGGGATCTTCCTGACCCAGGGATTGAATCCATGTCTCCTGCCTCTCCTGCATTTAGCAAGTGGATTCTCTGAGCCACCTGGATAGCATCTCCTTAATGAAACATCTTTATTTTTTTCCTCAGCAGTTAATAATTATATTTTATTTATTTGTTTTTTGCTAGCTTTCTGTGTACTATCACTAATGGCATGAGATTACAGTGGTGGAAATGATGAAAAAGATAATGAAATGAATGAAAGAATGGAAAAAACCCATGTTATCTCACTCCAGTTTGACCTGGTTATTCCCTATAGCCACCCTGGTCCCTTCACCATCAACCTGGAGATTATCTTTTTCTGTCTGCTTTCTTGGATGCCTCTCTCCTAGTCCCGCCTCTATCTTACTTTACTCTATTGTGCACATAATGCTTGTCACTTTCTGAGAAAACCTCCACCAGAATCATCTGGTCTGTATGTTAAAAATTCAGACTTCTGGGCCCCACTCCAGGCCTATTAAGAATCTCTTGAGCTTGGGAATCTGAATTTCAACAAATGTCTCCAGATGTTGCCTAGTCCCACTAAAATTGAAGAACTCTTGTTCTCTGGTGTTGTAAAACCTCAAACTTACAAATTGATGGAAATTTTCACACTCTTTTGTTTGTTCTGTATTTCCATTTCTCATGTGGTATAAGAGAAAGATAAGTTGTGTGACAGAAAACAGTTTATGGGAAATTAGGTCACTAGTTGCTGTGAGAACTAGTACAAGGAGTTCAGAAATCATGAAAAGGAAAATGTCAACAAGTTAGCAAGATGGGAGTAGTATATGTATAGTAAGTCTGACTTAGAAAAAAGTAAATATTCCCTTAATATTTGTATGTAAACATATTTCATTGCAGTGATTTTCCCTGTTACTACTGAAAGATCACATAAGTAATGAGGGAATTACTCACATATGACAGTCAGGATATAAATAAATAATAGACTTTATCAAATGTCTTTAAGTCAGAGAAAAATGTAGACTTCTACGATATTTACCATTTGTTAGTTTGAAAAATAGCTCAATAAACAGCAACAACAAAAAAACATTAAGAAGTTTAAGAAAGAACCTTGGGACTTCCCTGTTGATCCAGTGGCTAAGAATCCTCACTCTCAATGCAGAGGGTGTGGGTTCGATCCCTGGTCAGGAACTAGATCCTGCAACTAAGAGTGTAAGTACCACAGCGAAAGATCCTGCATGCTGCAAGTAAGATTTGGTACAGCCAAATACTAAAATAAATATTTTTTAAAAAGATAAGTCCATTTCAAATATAAATTGATGCAAACATTATGGAAAACAGTATGGATGTTTGTTTAAAAACTAGAAATAGAGCTACCATATTATCTAACAATTCCGTTCCTGGGCATATATCCAGAAAAGACAAAAATTCTTAATTTGAAAAGATACATGCACCTCAGCATACCTATCAGCACTACTTACAGTAGCCAAGATGTGGAAACTCAAGTGCCCGTCACCAGATTTGGTTTAAGAAGATGTGGTATATTTACACAAGGGAATATTACTCAGCCATGGAAAGAATGAAATATTGCCATTTGCAGTGACATAGATGGACCTAGATAATATCATAATAGGTGAAATCAGAAGAAGATAAGTTTTACTACATATGGTATCACTTATATGTGGAATCTAAAAAATAACACAAATGAATCTGTATACAAGCAGAAACAGGTTCACAGATGTAGAAAAACTGTGATTACCACAGTGGAAAGGGAGATTGGGAGGGATAAATTAGGAGTCGGGGATTAACAGATACAAACAAATACACAAAAAACAGGTAAACAGCAAGGATTTACTATATAGCACAGGAAACTGTACTTAATATCTCATAATAACCTATAATGGAAAATAATCTGAAAATATATATGTAACTGAATCATTTTTCTACATACCTGGAACTGATACAATATTGTAAACCAAGCATACTTCAATTAAAAGAAAAATAGGAAAGGCCCAATTTAGTTTAAAAAAAAATACAACATACAAAATTCCACAGCATGACTGTGGAATGTTCACACGCAAATCAGTAGCTATAGCAACTGAGATTTTCCACACAGTGTGAATTAAAGAATTTAGAGAACATTTTAAGAGATTCAAAAGGTAGCACCTGGAGTAACAAAATTTGATTAAGGATGTTCAACATGGATTCCGACAGGGGAGGTCATGCATAATTATTTATGTTGGAAGTTCTTTAAAGAGCTTTTTATGATATATGAGCAAAAGCCCATTGATACTATTATTGCTTTAAAATTAGTCTATTATTCATACCAGGGTTTAATATCAGATTAAAAAATATGAAAGCAGATTTTTTAAAAATATAGAAATTGATAATACAGTTTATTCTCAAGAGGCCATGGACTGCCAGTTATCTTCTATTTATGTAGTATGAATTTTAGGGTTATACAATTAATATATTATTTCAGAATATTATAAGTGATTACTTGGCAGCCAGAATTTTTTTTTTTTGCGTGAAATCATAAGGAGGGAGGTGGATTTCCTTAGCTAAAATAAAAACAAATGAGAACTTTCAGTATAAAGATTTATTTATGTTACAGATGGTAATTAAGGGCAATCTTTAACTTTATGCTTTAACTCCCCTAAACAGTTAAAACATAAGCATGATATTAAATCTGAAAAGAGAAATTTATTTTTGTTTTTTATTAAAATTGTCACGGTTTCTATACTTACATTTTTTATCTTGATACATTTAAATTTCTAAGAACATATAACAATAATGGTTAAATTGAAGCATTTATTAAATTAGTTTTTCATATATATCTTATCATTAAAGTATCTTTGTTGAAGCTTAATTTCTGGACACTACAATTACAGAATTTTATGAAATAATACAATTTTATCTAATAATCTAACTATTGGACTATTAGAAAAATTGCTAACTTAGAAAATGGTGACTTAGGTAAGTTAATTGCCATAACCAAAGTGGATTAACTGGAATAGCTAGGACTAGAATCCATTTTCGGACTTGAGGAACATTATTTTTTTTTGTTATGTGAAACTGCCACAAATATACTGTTTGTCACATTTTAATTCCTGTGTGTTCTCACCTAAAAATGAGCTGTGTGCTAATTCGCTTCAGTCATGTCTGACTCTGCGACCCAGTGAACTATAGCCCTCCAGGCTCCTCTGTCCTTGGGATTCTCCAGGCAGGAACGCTGGAGTGGGTTGCCAAACCCGCCTCCAGGGGAATCTTTCTGACCCGGGGATCGAGCCCGTGTCGCTTATGTCTCCTGCATTGGCAGGTGGTTCTTTACCACTAGTGCTGCCTAGGAAAATGAGTTAACATAACCATTAACAACATTTGAGACATCTGTTTCCAGTCATAACAGAAAAGCTAGTATCAGACTAGCCATCCCATTTTAAATAACTGAAAACTGCACAAAATATACAAGACAGCTATGTTTAAACATTAGACAACTGAAAGCACCAGACTATCATGCCTGAGAGAATAGGAAAAATCGAAGGGTGTGTTACAATTTACCTTATCTTTATACCTAGAAGCAATTTTTTGACTTGGTCTAGGGAGAGAGAATCCAAGAAAAGCACAATGGTCTCCACAAGACATCAAAGTTCTGGGAGGCTGAAATGGCTGGAATCTATCATGAAATGCCACAGATGAAGGACATATTTAGAGAAAAGTTCCCAAATTTTGCCCAGGGTCCCCCCTGTGTCTTGGCTGAAAACTAAGTTACTCATGGACAAAGTAACTCACAAGGCCTGGCACAAGCATGTACCAGGGAAAGAAAAACGAATGGAGATGTAAAAAAAAAAAAAAAAAGAAAGAAAAACGAATGGAGATGTAAAAAGGAGACAGCTATGGCAGTACGTGCAGACTAGGGAGACATCCCTATTTTGATCAGTTGGAGGGAAGGAAGTTTATTGAACTTGTAGGGGGTTCATGAAGAGACCAGAAAAGTTAATCGTGGATCCAAAAAGCTCAATAAAAACTTAGGAAATGCAGAAGAGTTGGAAGGTCAAATTTAGAAGTCTTGCACTACCTGATTTCAACATTTATTATAAAGCTAAAATAATCAAGACAGAATGCAGTTGGCATCAGAATACATATAAAGGGCAATGAAAGAAAGTAGAAATTTCAGAAATTGACCCACACATATAATAGCAAATTAATCTTGATAATTCAGTGAGGAAAAGGCAGTATTTTTTTTTGACAAATGTTGCTGAAAATTAGCTATTTGTATGATAAGAAATTATTCCAATCCGTACTTCATCAAAGAGTAAAACTAAAAACTCCCAGAAGAGACATTTTTTTCTTTTTTACAGCCTTGAGGTAGGCAAAGATTTCTTAGCTAGGCTAAAAACTCTGAACTAAAACAAAATAAAACAAAAATTATTAAATCTACTTTACCCAAAATTTTAAACCTTCTGCCCTTCTAAAAAAACAGCAGAAGTGAAAAATCTAGCCACAGATTGGAGAGAAAATACTCAGAAAACACACATCTGACAAACAGTGTGCACTCAGTGTGTATATATGTGTGTGTGTGTGTGTGTGTGTGTGTGTGCATAAATCTCTGCTAATAGTAAGAAGGCAAACAGCTAAATAGAAAAGATCAAAAGATTTGAACACTACTAAAAGGGACCTGGAAATAAATTATAGCACATGAAAAGATGCTCATTGTTATTAATCATCAAAGAAGTGCTAATTAAATCCACAGTGAGTTACCACTGCGCACATGTTAGAATCAGTTCAGTTGCTCAGTCATGTCCGACTCTTTGCAACCCCATGGACTGCAGCACGCCAGGCTTCGCTGTACATCACCAACTCCTGAAACTTACTCACACTCATGTCCATTGAGTCGGTGATGCCATCCAACCATCTCATCCTCTGTCATATCCTTGTCCTCCCGCCTTCAATCTTTCCCAGCATCAGGGTCTTTTCAAATGAGTCAGTTCTTCACGTCAGTTAGCCAAAGTATTGGAGTTTCAGCTTTAGCATCAGTCCTTCCAATGAATATTCAAGACTGATTTCCTTTAGGATGGACTGGTTGGATCTCCTTGCAGTCCAAGGGACTCTCGAGAGTCTTCTCCAACACCACAGTTCAAACAGCATCAATTCTTCGGCGCTCAACTTTCTTTATGGTCCAACTCTCACGTCCATTCATAACTATTGGAAAAACCATAGCTTTGACTAGAGGGACTTCTGATATCAAAGTAACAGTTAAAAGGTAACAAATTAAAAGCTTTTTAATATGCCGTCTAGGTTGATCGTAACTTTTCTTCCAAGGAGCAACCATCTTTTAGTTTCATGGCTTCAATCACCATCTGCAGTGATTTGGGGAGTCCCCCAAAATAAAATCTGTCATTTATTTATTTATTTATTTATTTTCATTTTCACCAAGAACTTTATTGAAATTCACGATTTTGTTCCACTAGCTTCTGCCATCTTGTTCCGCTGCCTTCTGCCATTTTTCAGGCAACTTCATAATCCCATCTTCCCAAAACTTTTGATCTTTTTAAGCAAAAACTGTTCCAGGTGCTTTCCAGGGAACTGGAGTTTTTTCCATTAAGAGAATTTTGTTAAGACTGAAGTAAATAGACATCTGATTGTGCAATGTCTGGTGAAGATGGCGGTGAAATAGAACTTCCCAGCTAAGCCGTAGTAGTTTTTGCCTGGTCATCAGATAAACATGCAGCCCTGTCATCCTGATGGAAGATTAAGCATTTTCTGTTGACTAATTCTGGATGCTTTTCATAGAGTGCTGCTTTCAGTTGGTCTAATTGGGAACAGTACTTGTTGGAATGAATTATTTGGTTTTCTGTAAGGTTCATAATAGAGGACTCCCTTCCAATCCCACCATCTATACAGCATCACCCTCTTTGGATGAAGAACCTTTGGTGTGGTTGATGGTTGTTCGTTTCATTTACCCCACTATATCTTCCATTCCGCATTATTGTACAGTATCCCCTTTTCAGTGCCCATCACAGTTTATTTTATTTTTCCATTTATTTTTATTGGTTGGAGGCTAATTACTTTACAATAGGAAAAGCGAACCCTCTTACACTGTTGGTAGGAATGCAAACTAGTACAGCCGCTATGGAAAACAGTGTGGAGATTTCTTAAAAAACTGGAAATAGTACTGCCATATGACCCAGCAATCCCACTTCTGGGCATACACACCGAGGAAACCAGATCTGAAAGAGACACATACACCCCAGTGTTCATCACAGCACTGTTTATAATAGCCAGGACATGGAAGCAACCTAGATGCCCATCAGCAGACGAATGGATAAGGAAGCTGTGGTACATATACACCATAGAATATTACTCAGCCATTAAAAAGAATTCATTTGAATCAGTTCTAATGAGATGGATGAAACTGGAGCCCATTATACAGAGTGAAGTAAGCCAGAAAGATAAAGACCATTACAGTATACTAACGCATATATATGGAATTTAAAAAGATGGTAACGATAACCCTATATGCAAAACAGAAAAAGAGACACAGATGTACAGAACAGACTTTTGGACTATGTGGGAGAAGGCGAGGGTGGGATGTTGTGAGAGAACAGCATTGAAACATGTATATTATCAAGGGTGAAACAGATCACCAGCCCAGGTTGGACGCATGAGACAAGTGCTCGGGGCTGGTGCACTGGGAAGACCCAGAGGAATGGGGTGGGGAGGGAGGTGGGAGGGGAGATCGGGATAGGGAATACATGTAAATCCATGGGTGATGCATGTCAATGTATCTGGCAAAAATCTGTCATTGTTTCCATTGTTTCCCCATCTGTTTGCCATGAAATGATGGGGCCGGATGCCATGATCTTAGTTTTCTGAATGTTGAGCTTTAAGCCAGCTTTTTCACTCTCCTCTTTCGCTTTCATCAAGGGGCTTTTTAGTACTTTTTTGCTTTCTTCCATAAAAGTGGTGTCATCTGCATATCTGAGGTTACTGATATTTCTCCCAGCAGTTTTGATTCCAGCTTGTGGCTCATCCAGCCCAGCATTCTCATGATGTTCTCTGCATATAAGTTAAATAAGCAGGGTGACAATATACAGCCTTGACGTACTTCTTTCCTGATTTGGAACCATTCTGTTGTTCCATGTCTAGTTCTAACTGTTGCTTCTTGACCTGCATACAGATTTCTCAGGAGGCAGGTCAGGTGGTCTGGTATCCCTATCTCTTGAAGAATTTTCCACAGTTTGTTGTGATCCACACAGTCAAAGGCTTTGGCATAGTCAATAAAGCACAAGTAGATGTTTTTCTGGAAGTCTGTTACTTTTTTGATGATCCAACAGATATTAGCAATTTGATCTCTGGTTTCTCTGTCTTTTCTATTCAACTTGTTAGAATGGGTAAAATTAAAAAGACTGACAATACTGAGTTGATAAAAATCTGAAGTAACTGGAAATCTCACAGATGACTGATGAGAATGCCAAATTATGCAACCACTTTTAGTTATTAATACTTAATAAGAGCAAGAAGTAAATAATAGGTGCAAATTCAGCCAATTTCCTGGCATCTTCAGATTAAAAAAATGGTTATAATGTTTTTTATAAGTCATTGCAAAATGTTTGCCTTAAATAAATAGTCTTACCAAGTACATTTTATTATGTGTTAATTCATTGAAAATTTGTAATGTATTTGACAGTCTTTCAGTTAGCAAAAGAAGTATAATAACTGATTCCCTTTCTCAAAATATTTATGATAAATTATAGTTCTCTTCTACTGAACAAGTACAGTTAATTTCCAGAGGTGAAATATTTTTATTAAATTAGTGAATTAATTTCATAGTTATCTATTCATTTTCACAGCTTGCTAAATTTCTTCTTAAATTTTTCTTTGGGTTCTTAAATAGTTTGCTTCATAGGTTCATATAGTGATTATTGTTGCAATCTATTTGCCATGCTAATAATACTCACTGAGTTGGCTGAAACAATGTTTCTCATTTGAGGAGATTTAGTCAATTCTTTTTTTTCTATTGGTTAGGATGACTTTAACTGCAAATAGTAGAAGATACTGACTCAAACAGATTTAAGCATAAAAGAAGCAAAAAATCCAGAGGTAGGGCGTCTTCACACATAGTACGACAGGATTCCAGTTATGTTCTCTGTAGTTTTCTGGATTTTCTTTTCTTTCATCTATTGTTAACAGGATGGCCACTGCACAGACTGGTGTAAATTTGTCTAGAGGCAGAAAAGGATCATCTCTTCACTATGAGTGAAAAAGTCTTTCCCAGAAGCCCCTTCTTGTGTCACATTGGCTAGAAATAGATTGTGTCTATCCCCAGATCATTCACTGATAGGGACATGGGATCACCATAATTGACTTATACCAGTCAAGATAATTAGAGCATTCCTCAAGTCAAGAGGAGAAAGAGTGAACCCTTAATCAAAATCAGGACAGCAAAGATGACGTGGAGAATGAATATTGGGTAGGCAACTCAGAGTATTACTTCAAATGTGAAGAGCTTTTCTAATTTATTTTCTAAGGAGAGTACAAGTTCAATGCTCTGATACTAAAAAAGAGTTAGTTTTATTGGAAATATTTTTTTCTGGAATTACACATACTTTAGTTACAGCATAATTTTATAACATTGATCAGAAATTTTATTTGCTACTTTTATCAGACTTTTAATAACAATGTAAAATATATGATGAAATGATTTTAAATTAGACATATGTTAGCTTTCACTAATTCATTAATTTGTGATATTTTTATGAATAAATCTGCCAAGCATCTGGATTTAAGGTTGTGAAAAACCGTGATCTTGTCCTCAAGGAGCTTTTAAGTCTAATGATGGAAAAGGTGTTTATAAAATGATCAAATTATTGAATATGAAATAGGTGACATAGGGAGGTCTTCTGAGAAGAGATGAACAGGACTTCTTTGGATACACGAGGAGACTGAGGATGGTAAGCTTTTAAGCAGAGAGCACAGCGTATGAAAAGACTCCATGGCAGAGTGGGCGGGATGGACCCCATGAGTTAAAAGGTTAGCTTAGGAGGGAAAGAGTAGCCTGTAGGAAAGGTTACAGACTTTAGCCTTTTCCTCCAAAGAACTGTGAGAAGTCATATAAACGTTTTAGTTAGGAGTGGAAGAAAGGGTACCAGGTTTATTTTTGGAGAGATTACTTTGGTGCTCAGTGGAGGACAGATTGAGTGGACCAGAGAGATGCAGGGAAACTATTCTCTAAGTATTGCCAGAGTCCTAGTGAGAGATGATAATAGCCTAGACCTCGGGAGTGGAAATGGATAATATTTTTAGAAGATAAAATCAACAGGCCCTGATAATAGCTTGGCTACATGGTGTGAAGGGAAGTGAGATGTTAAAGGTATCAAGGATAATATTGCAGTTTCTGGTTTGCATACCCAGCTAGAAGGAGTTATCTTTCCCTATGCCTGGAAGAAGACTAGGCTTAAAGCAGAAGAGATGGGATTCAGTCTTGGACATGTTGATTTTGAGGGATCTTTGATCTGTTTGAGTGAGATAATGAATAAATATTATTTGATCTGAAGCTCAGAGAATTTCAGGGGTAGGCATACTGATTTGGAAGTTGTATAGATGTGTATAGATGGAAAATCAGTGTATAGATGGAAAATGAAACACTGGAGCACTATTAGATTACCATAAGAGAGAATTTAGTGTGAAGCAGGAAGAAAGTTAAGACTACCTTCAAGAACTCCAATTAATGAATAGAGGAGGATGAGCCTATAAAGAGAAAAAAAAGGCAGGAGAAGAATAGTGGATTATCATACTTCAGAATTCAGGGGAAAAGGGGATTTAAAGAAAGGGGAAGTAACTCAAATGCTATTCAAAGATTGAAATAAATGAGCATTAAGAAAATATCCTTTGGATTTGTCAATGTGGTAATCATTGTAAATCTTTGTGATTTGTTTGTTTTGTTTGTTCAGTGAAAAGGTTGGGAAGAAATTATCAAGAAATAACATTGTAAGTAACACCACTTTACCAATTTGAGATTGTGTGAAGTGAGGGAATAAAATCCCAGCATTTGAGAGGACACTCAGAAACTGAGAGAACTCAGAGGAAAGCTTGTTTTCTTTTAAAGGAGGTTGATGGTCTAGTCACTTTTGTTGATCGTGGGGAGAGTTTTCAGAGTGCACAGTGCAAAGGTCTTAGAAATGGATGAAGGAGTTAAGGATAATGTATAAAGAAGAATAGATAGAACCTTAAGTGAATGATAATGCAGTAGACTGAGAGGAGGAATACTTTTTCTGTAAAGGGGCTGACAGCAAATATTCTACATTTTCTATACCATAAAGTCTCCGTTGCAACCACTCAAGTCTGATGCTTAGTGTGCAACCAGCTATAGAAAATCTATAAATGAACACTGTGGCTGTTTTCTGGAAAACTTTGTTTGTGGGCACTGAATATGAATTTTATATACTATGATATACTATTGAAGTGTGACAAAATGTTATCCTTCTTTTGATTATTTTTTAACAATTAAAAGCATGCAGTCTTTTCAGCCCACAAGCCTTACAGAAACAGACTGTGGCCAGGATTGACCCATGGTGTGTGTAGTGTCCTGACCCCTGCTCTAGAGGCTCTTTGGAAGGAGGTGTTTGTAGAGGGCTGAATCTGGCCTACATGTCTGGGCAGTGGCTCATAAAAAGCTGTTAAGATTCTCCATCTTTGAGGAAGTCAGTAGTGTTGGATCTGATGGCTTGTAGACTCAGCTCACGTGGCCAGGTTTATGTTGAGCTAAGCTTACTCGCTCACCTTTTGGGAAGTACTAAACCAAACTCAGAGATTTTAGACTGTGAAACCATACCACCTCTATCGTGGCCATCCTAAAAGCTGCAGACTGCACCAGATGAGCCTGGACATGGAGGTGACTCCCAAAACTACAAACAGACGGACTCCACTAAGAAGAGTTTGCGGAAAACCTCTTACCATGTGCTTGTCAAGAGGAGTCTAGTTTTACAGTATAATGGTTTTTAGATTTTAGTATCAGAAGAGTTCTCTACAGCCTAAGCTATAAGACATTATCAAAAAAGCAATATTCTAACAAGCTTAACAGCTACAGATCAGTGGAAGTGGTATTTTAATTAACCTTAAGATTACAGCAAGCTAGCACTGTTAAATATTTTAAATTACAAGAATGACCTTACAAATAGGGGCTTCCTTTTAGGACTTTTGACAGAAATTTATATTGATACTAATTTACACCACTTTTAATTTACTATGAGGAAATGATTACTGAAGGTTGGCAATGCTTAAACACTGCAAAGATCTTTCATCTTGAAAGTAGGAGAGTGACAGTTTTGCTGATGCATTATTAATTTCTAATATATCTGGTTTTCTAATGCCAATTTTTAAACTCATTTAACTCCTAAAACTCGGCTTGCACAAACATTATTACTGATGTTTTAGCAATGAAAAGAAGAATCTCTTGAGTTAAAAAGCCATGTAATTTTACTTGGCTAATTTTTTAAAAACTCAAAGGCACAAATATTTTAAAATCATCAATATTTTAGTTGAAGTAAATGGGATTATCTTTAAATAGCTCATATTTTGCTTAGCTTAATTGGTAAATTATGATAAAACTTTAGAGGATATTTAGATATTTGAAGCTTCACTAGTAACTAGGGAATATAGTTTGTACTAAACAGCTTCATTGCACTTTTAAATAATAGATTTGTAATCTTAAGAAATTGAGAACTAAACATAACAAATGGAAAGATGAAGAATATGAGTATCCTAAGGAGGGGGTTGCATCATTTTAGGGTTTATGGGACCAACTATAGGAGCTTCCCTGGTAGCCTAAATGGTAAAGAATCCACTTGCAGTGCAGGAGATCCCTGGATCAGGAAGATTCCCTGGAGAAGGGAATGGCAACCCACTCCAATATTCTTGCCTGGAGAATTCCATGGATAGAGGAGTCTGGTGGACTACAGTCCATGGGGTTGCAAAGAGGCAGACATGACTGAGTCACTTTTACATAGGTTCTTAGTAATTTTCAAGATGACTGGCTAAGGAAGAATGCATTCTGAATTACCTCCTTTGAGTATTTTTTGTCAATAAGGTAGGTAGTGGTGGTAATTATAAAAGGATAATGTTTGGGCACAGAGTCAGATGGGAGAAAGTGATGAAAAGAAGAATTTTTCTAGTCAGAGGCTGTGTTAATTGCTAAAAATAGATCGATCCCATGCCAGTGTTTATATGTTCCACTTTCCTTTCTGTCTCAAGTCCCAGAAGAATCTGCAGTTTCTTCTCCTGATGCTTTCTCTCTTGCATTTTTGAATATTGCTTTCTGAGCATCTGTAAAAAAGGTTTCAGTCCATTTGATGGGAGTCCTAGGTTAACTTGTGTATAGTAGCCACTAAAGAAATTGACCCAAGAGATTAGGAGGGAAGGCAGGAAGAGTGAGATTTAGAGTGGCCACACTTGTTACCTTATTTGTTTGGGTAGCAAGGAACAGTCCTAGGTATGGGCAAGTGGACTAGACAGGGGTAGGGGCCATGCTAAGTTAGGGAGCCTTGTGTTTGACTTATGAGGACACATGGCCTTGGTTCTCCTGCACTGAGACACTTCAAGTAGCCACACTGAGGTTAATGGCTTTGCTCTACATGACAATGCTTACAGTCACATATGACGTACGTTGCAAGTACCTTGTTATCTAACTGGGTAAAGCACTGATGTTGTCAATATTTCCCTCATGAATTAGAAGGTTCAAGATTATTCCTATCACTGTATCTTTAATCATGAACATTATTCTTGGTTTTGAGAGAGACAGCAGCAATATATAATTTTTGAAAAACTGCCTGAAGCTCTGGATTGCAGTTAGGGTATGAGAAACACACAGAATCATGTAAATGCCCTTGGGAGTACGGCATGGGGGAACACTATTGGTCATATTTAAGGCGAGGATAAAGGCTGAGAATCTCTGATATAATCCAGTTAAGGTTAGTTTCTCAGATTAAGTTCATCAGTTAACTACTATTTGCCTTTTAAGTGCAGCACATTACTAGATACAGCAGCTCGGATGATAAGCCATATCAGTCATGATGTTTGAAAGTTCTCCAGACTGAAAGAAAAGTACAGTTTTGCCTCTATCTACATGTTAAGCCGGTTTTAGAAAAGGTAGAGGAACCAGAGATCAAATTGCCAACATCTGCTGGGTCATCGAAAAAGCAACAGAGTTCCAGAAAAACATCTACTTGTGCTTTATTGACCATGCCAAAGCCTTTGACTGTATGGATAACAATAAACTGTGGAAGATTCTGAAAGAGATGGGAATACTAGACCACCTGACCTGCCTCTTCAGAAACCTGTATGCAGGTCAGGAAGCAACAGTTAGAACTGGACATGGAACAACAGACTGGTTCCAAATAGGAAAAGGAGTATATCAAGGCTATATATTGTCACCCTGCTTATTTAACTTATATGCAGAGTACATCATGAGAAATGTAGGACTGGATGAAGCACAAGCTGGAATCAAGATTTCTGGGAGAAATATCAGTAACCTCAGATATGCAGATGACACCACCCTTATGGCAGAAAGTGAAGAAGAACTAAAGAGCCTCTGATGAAAGTGAAAGAGCTGAGTGAAACAGTTGGTTTAAAGTTCAACATTCAGAAAACTAAGATCATGGCATCTGGTCCCATCTCTTCTTGGCAAATAGATGGGGAAACAGTGGAAACAGTGGCTGACTTTATTTTTTTTGAGCTCCAAAATCACTGCTGATGGTGGTTGCAAGCGTGAAATTAAAGATGCTTACTCCTTGGAAGGAAAGTTATGGCCAACCTAGACAGCATATTAAGAAGCAGAAACATTACTTTGCCAACAAAGGTACATCTAGTCAAGGCTATGGTTTTTCCAGTAGTCATGTATGGATGTGAGAGTTGGACTATAAAGAAAGCTGAGCACCGAAGGATTGATACTTTTGAACTGTCATGTTGGAGAAGACTCTTGAGAGTCCCTTGGACTGCAAGGAGATCCAACCAGTCCATCCTAAAGGAGATCAGTCCTGGGTGTTCATTGGAAGGACTGATGTTGAAGCTGAAACTCCAGTACTTTGGCCACCTGATATGAAGAGCTGACTATTTGAAAAGACCCTGATGCTGGGAAAGATTGAGGGCAGGAGAAGGGGCCGACAGAGGATGAGATGGTTGGATGACATCACTGACTCAATGGACATGAGTTTGGATAGGCTCCGGGAGTTGGTGATGAATAGGGAGGCCTGGTGTGCTGCAGTCCATGGGGTCGCAAAGAGATGACTTAGCAACTGAACTGAACTGAGCTGAACACGTTAAGCTGTTTAAATATGTCAGTTGTCACAAAGAAAATGAGTTGATTGGGCTTGATTAGGATTGTAAACTCCAGTTTTAACATAAGGATAAAAGTGGGCAGAAGTGGAGGCAGAGTGCTGTCAGTAACTAGAACAAATGTTAAGATGTATACTCGTACAATGACCATTGTCCTTGGGCAGTTCTTGGTCATGTGAAAGCAGTGTATCACAGCTGTGAGTAGTAAGGTTGGAAGAGATTAGTACATTTAGTTTGGATCTGGAATGTGTTGCGGACTTTTAAATGATTGAGGTAAGTTTCATGTTTAGGGGTCATTTCCCAAAGCCTCATAAAGCCTGCCCTCAGGTTCCTGAGACTTCTCCACTCCCCTCTGTTAATTTAATTTTTCTCATCTTGTGAGAAGAGCTTTCTTTCCAACTGATGCATGTTTTAAGTCTTCCCTGATGTTGGAAAGGTGTTCGTTACACCTTTATATGGGCTATTTCTGTATCAAGAACACATTGAGAAATTAAAATATTAAGAGAAGGACTTTAGCATATTAGAAACCATCAAAAGTGAAGTTCTTCATAACTAATGAGAACGTACTGCATAGCATAGGGAACTCTGCTCTGTGGTGACCTAAATGGGAAGGAAATCCAAAAAAGGGGAGATACATGTATATGTACAGTATTTCACGTTGCTGTGCAACGGAAACTAACAACATTGTGAAGCAACTATCCTCCAATAAATTTTTTTTAAAAAGTGAAGTTTTTCAAACTAAGATTCATGGAAAACCTTGAAATGTAGTTTATTAATTCCATTTTTAGTACCCAAACAGTGTAACTTATCAAAGTGAACTGTGATCAGATAATATTTATAATTTAGGACACTTGGAAAGAATTTAAAAGTCAAAGAAAGTACCTTAAAACCTAATCTAAAATATAATATCCTCCCATTGTAAAATAAATGAAAAATATATTAATAGAAAAGAGCTGGAAAAATATAGAAGTCTCCCAGAGTTCTTTCATTGATGAAACAGTATGTAATTATTTTTAATATGTCTTACATCTTTCTCTTTTTTATTAATATTTGTTTGCTCTAAGTACAATTGGAATTAGCAATTTTAACTGTCTTTTTCTATTTCATATATTAGAAACATTTGATAAATCATCTAGTTTTATTTTATAATTTTAAATAGCCATACAGTAGAGAAAGAAGTTTAAATGTGTTTTCAATTTTGTTAGAGATAAATTATTTTTAAGGTATTTTTTTTCTGTGTAGGTTTTAGATATGTGCACAATGAGAATGAACCTAAATTCACCAGCCAGATATCTTTATGATTTATATGGCAGAAAAATCAAAGAGATTTCGAAAGGTAAGTGGCAAAGATTTTGTAAACTATGTAGTACTATCTCAAAAGATATTTACATAGTTTTGTTTTTACTTTGTTCTTTTAAAAGGAAAACAGACATAAAAACCAGTTTAATTATAACATGAATAAATATGTCATTCTTATAGAAAGGGAAATCATGAAAGATTATTAAAGTTTAGAGAAGCTTTTGTTTCAGCATGTTTTAGTCCATTTGGGTACTATAAAAAATACCATAGACTAAATGGTTTAAACAGCAAACATTTATTTCTCACAGTTATGGAGGTTAGTAAACCCAAGATCAAGACATTGGTAGATTCTGTATGTGTTAAGGGCCCTTTTCTGATTAATAGACAGCTGTCTTCTCCCTGGTTCTTAGATAGTAGAAAGGACCAGGATACTCTCTGAGGTGCTTTATATAAGACATTAATTCATTTATGAGGGCTCCACTCTCTTGACCTAATCCTTTTCAAATACAATCACACTGGGGGTTAGATTTCAACATATGAATTTTCGGGGGTCATGAACATTCATCTAAGCACAGCGCAAGCTTAGATTTTGAAAAAATGATGGGTATTTTAACCTTAGCAAGCCATACTTAGTAGACAAAAGTAATTGATATACTTTCATATTTAGCAACTTCTATGTTATATAGCTTTCAAAGAGAAAGATAAATTGTGCTACTGTATGCTCAGAGATTTCTTTTTTAATGTTTTGGTTAACTTCTAGAGGCTTTTCAAAAGTCATGAAATATGCTTTAAAACAATTTTGTTTGTGTTTGTCAAAATAAGAGGTCTTCCTCTATATTTCTAAAGGCGCTGATTTGCCATTCTTTGAAAGCAAAAATACTTGATTCCACATTTGTGCTATCATTAAATTACTGTCAGTAACAATTATTACTTTACTTTTTCCTTTTACTATTTAAAAATTTTACTTTTTATTTCTCTAGTAGTAGTTACTATTACTTTCATAGTGCCACAGTTACACTATTAAATATGCTTCTGTATAGTTCTATCACTTCATTTAAACCTTGAGTTCACATATCTGAAGAGGGCCAGAATTGTAAGTGGCATACTTAACTGCAAGGCTAGATCCAGAAAGATGTGATTTTAGAATATAACTATACTAGATACTCCCATTTGTTTCCTTTATCCTTACTTTTATTGTATAAAAGCAAACTTTCCTAGCTTTATCATCCTTAGTAAATCTTATTGAGTGATCACTGTCATATTTTGGGGCTTCCATGGTGGCTTAGAGGTTAAAGTTCTGCCTGCAATGCAGGAGACCCGGGTTCGATCCCTGAGTCAGGAAGATCCCCTGGAGAAGGAAATGGCAACCCACTCCAGTATTCTTCCCTGGAGAATCCCATGGAGGGAGGAGCCTGGTAGGCTACAGTCCGTGGGGTACTTTTTTATTTATAATTCTTAAATTTTTTTGCTAAGTATTATATATTTATATATGTGTGTGTATTAGAAACTAAATCTATTTTTCTTAGTTATTTTTTAACGTTGATGTTAGGTATAAGCATTATTTTTCATTTTATTAGGAGTTTTCACCTGAAGATTTCAAGGCACTTATAGACACTTACCCATTACTATCTAGAAGCATTAGTTATTTACCTCTAAGACATAAGTAACACAAGCAATCCCTCCTTATGTTTTTTTTTCTGGGGGAATTGGGAGAGTAACATTATTAAAGTTGATTTCTCCTTCTTACATTTTTGGCCCCTACCTCATCACATTGGCTTAAATTTTCTAGGATAAACAATACTATGTAATTGCTCTTAAATTTTCATTAAGAAAATAAAGAACACTTTTTCTTAAGATCCTATCTTGCTTTGAATAATTTCCAGCTCACCTGGAATTAAAAAATTGTATTTGAGTAAATTGCTGGAGTTGAAACTCTTAAGAAACCCTGGTTAAGATAAAAGTTTAAATTTAGAAAGTCGTTTTTTTTTTTTCCCCATCCCAAATGTGGTATAATAGAATTACTTATCAAAATAGAAAAGTTCTGACTCCAAGGCGTGAGACTTCATGGCTGCCAGGGGCATTCAGATTCATGCCTCATGCTTCATGTGTCCCAGAAGTGTGCTATTATCACATTTTAATGCATGCCTTGCCCCGTGGTTTTGCATACTTATAAAAGCTTATGCCAGCTGAAATTAGCCTATGCAACTACTAACATGTGGAAGCATAACAAGTTCACTGGACTTAAAATACTTAAAGAAGCTAATCCTGTTGGAGGAACTTCCAGTCTGCAGCACCCTAGTCACTTAACATTAGGTTTTTGCATTTCTTTTTTCTTTGTTTGTTAGTATGATTTTGTGCATCAAGTGATTGAGGTCCCTAAACCTTTATGTCTGATAGTCTTCTGAACTTTTAACTTGGGAAAGGTCAGGTGTTATATAAAGCTCTCTTTTACTTTAAATAAATGCCAACATTCTGATTTTATGTATAACTTTCTTTTGATTGCTTGCTCAGTGTCAGATCAGAAAAAGTCACTTAATAATGTTTAATATTAATATCATAGAAATTATATTTTATTTTAAGCACAAATTATGAGTGTAATGGGTATCAAGAGCGGAAAGTAACAGATGTACAAAAGAAAAAAATTTTCTCCTAACTGTTGCTTCTTTTTTGGCATTAGATATACTTTCAGGTGTTCATCCTATGCTATAAGAAATGAGCACATTTGACATGACATTAAACCTTTTTTTTTTTTTTTACTTTTTCAAGTCTAATAAAACCTTCAAAATCCCATCAGATTTGCAAATGGTCAAATTTCTAAACCATAGAAGATTTTAGCAAAGAAATTTACTTTGTTCTATGCGGAAAAGTCCTTAAGTTGTGTCTCCTATGTTGATCTATCCTTTTGAGAGCAGAAGAGACGTACTCACTGTGTAAAGATGCTGTGTCCCACATGTGGTCGACGTTACTGGTACAGCGTTTCTAGCAGAGCATGAAATCAGTGTGAGAAATGCATTCTGCAAAATTACATCCTCAAAAATAACAGGGCTGTGAGAAAAACAGGTTTGAGGAAGACCATTCAAAGTCTATATACTTTCAAAACTGGAACACTATCTAAAATAATAATTATTAACTTAAGAGATAATACGAACAGTCTGGGTAGTCATCTCAGAGTTCTGCAGAAGATTGTAAAGCTGCACAGAAACATTAGAATGTGAGACAGTGCGGATGAAAGTCAATTGGAGCCTAAGTCAGTGGGGTTTTTTTAAAAGAAGCCACAGGAGGAAGCAAAACTCCCACAGAGAGTCATGCAAGGCAGAGGGTGCACCTTTCTGGGAAGGAAGTGCCAGAGCAACAGCCAAGCTGATGTCTTTTATCTTCCCTGCTAAAGGACAGAGTTCTACTGCTACTCTGTTGGTCTCCACTGCCTCGGAAAAAAGCATGTATTCACCAACCAAACTTTATCTTGCTGACATCATTACCCTATTTACCAATCATGCATGAGCTACCTGGGTCATAGAGCGCTTGGTAGTGGCAGAACGCATGTAGATAGTATTAGATTTTGATGAAGTTGTTTAATAACGCTCTTATTTCCCTTAACATTCCCCAACATTTTGTTCTCTTAACTTATTTATTAACTTCTCTTATTTGTTAACTTCTCTCAACTTATTTATTGCATCATGGTGAATGAAGTGAGTCATTCTTCCTCTTAAGAAAGGCCATAGTCTCTTAGGATCTTTCTGATGCTACTATTCCAATAACCAAGTCACTCCTCCCCACTGCTTTGTGGATCTTTCTAGATCATGGTGGGTAGTATGAAATGTACCCTAGAAGATTCTGAAATGAGTTAGAATAGTACATTAATTAAGTTGGCTTCAAAGTCATGCTATGAAGCACTAAACATTCATTTCCTATTCCATTTCCTACTTCAGGTTAGCTGCCCAAAATAGCTATATATTCTTTAAAAAGTTCTTCAGAGATTCTACAGTGATATCAAATGACAGGATTAACATATTTCAACCACAGAGTTCCAATAACATACCCTCAGTGTGCATGCTTACTCTTGCCCATTATCAGATTTTTGTAAAGAAATCAAATTCGAAGAATAAAATGCCAAAGAAGTTAAAATCCAAAAATTTTAAGTCTTCAGAGAAGTGAATTCCAAAATCAAATAATCTTACCTTTGTGAGCTAAAATCCAATAAAAGTTCAAACTTTTGAAATTAAAATTCAAAGAAAGTGAAATCCTTCCTATTTTATGCTTTCCAGTATCAGCCAGATGGTTTCTGGATGGCTGGTTTGAGCTGGAATTCCTCCAGCAGCTACCGTCTGGGCTCCTGCAGTGGGTGTCATCCCCCAGGACCTCAGAAGTTGAAATGGGTCTCCACCAACTTTCTCATGTTCCCTACTTCCCGCAGAACCAACAGATGACCACATTAGCCCTACACCCAGCACATTCAGAATAGAATCCAGTTCCCCAGTTTCTCATATGGTCTTTCCAAGCAAAACAATGTGTTTCCTGTTTGGCATGATCCACACCCACATGACCATTGCCAAAGACCATAGCAGAAACTAAGTGAAGGAAGGCAAAGAAGAAAAACCATTGTTCATGTCAAACTTGCCAGAATGTCAGCCAATTTTTATTGTTGAGCAGAGTATATGACCTGTGACATAGCTCAAAGGGAAGCAGCTTCCCATCAGAACATTATTTAAGCATTATGTGTTTATAATATCTTGCTTGAGAAATTGGCCACTGTACACTGTCTCCTCTCTCAAAGAGGCTTTATGAAGTGCCAATTAAGTGCTTTGATTTTGGAGCCAGAATTTAGATTTCAGTTATGCCACTTATTGTATGACCTTGAACAGGTTATTCAGTTTCTCTGAGAGTCAGTCTCCTAATCTAAGATAGGGATTATAATATTTACTTTATAGATTGTTGTAGAATTAAATGAGGTCTACTTAGAGTTCTTAGAACACATGCCTGACACTTGGTAAGTGTTGTAGAACGTTATCATCATTATTGCTGTTATTTTTATTCTGGAAGAGGGTACTGAGCATCTTGCATTCTTGCAGCATTTAGAAATTTATATTAGTGGTGGCCTCCATCACACTTGTTCAACTTATGAAAATAACTCTTCCCTTATTTGCCTTTGTAGAATATTCCAGGCATCTTAATGTTCTTTTCTCTCTGAGTCCTGTGTTTCCGGACCCCATGCTGAGCAAAGAGTAGGCTTTAGCTGGTGGCAGAGCACCCACCTTGCGCTGGGAGCAGTCGTTTCAATCCTGGGTCCCAGTGGCTGCTGTACTGACCTCTGGCTATGGAGCTGCCAAAGCCTAAGAAACTTCTCTGATGGGCATGGCTTCCGCCATATCTCCACATCACTTCCAGCTGGAGAATAACTTTCAGCGCATTTCTGAATTGAAGCAACCGTTTATGTTTCTGAGGCTCATGTTGCATGAAGTGCCCAGTGATGACCACGACCCTACTGCCACTTCCTCCTGAAGACATGGTTTTTCCTCACTTTTTTAACGCTCCTGGTCTTGATTTTATGTTTCTGTCCTCTTCTGCTTCAGTGTTTAGAATTTGCCTCTGGGGTTTGTCTCTACTGTGTTACCGTTCCTTTCAGAAAAATTCCCTTCTGTGACAGAATGGGGCAGCATAGTTGGCAGAAGTTAAGTTTCTTTCTTTTCTCTTACTTTCCTTTTGCTTTCTGGCCCATACTTGTGTTTTTCTAACATATTTCTCTAGCTGTTTTTTCCTTGCAGGGTCTCTCATGGTGAGAGATACAAAGTCAATAAGTTCCAAGTTTGTCAATAGCGTCCTTTGTTCAAACCAGTCTTACCCATTTTCACCTTACTGAGTTAAATAATCCTACCCAGGATGGATTTTCCCACAGTTCAACATCTAATTTAGATCTTGATTGGACTCCTTGATCTATTATTGTTCTGCCTGAATCTCCTGTAACGTAATTCATCTTGCCTTTGCCTTTTCTTGATTTTAGGCCCGTAATTTTTTGGAGTTCATTAAATACTTTTTTTGGAGTGCTTTTTGTAATCTTCCTTGTATTCCCCTCTCCAATTTGTTTAGATTTTATATGTACTCTTGGTATAACTGTTCTGTCTTCGTAAGAGATTCTCCAGTTGCTCATACTATTAATTTATCTGTAACTTACACGCCCCCTCTTCATAATATTCAGGATTCTGCCTTCGCTGGGGATTTGTTCTCTAGAGAAGATTTGCTCTTTGAGATTTCTCTGTTGGGTTTCACTGGGGCTCCATTTCATACTTCTGATTTTGTAATAATTAAAATATACACTCCTTTAATAATAACTTCTTTAAGAGTAGTTTAACTTGAATGTACCTCCTGTACCCTCGTACCTTCACGATTCAGTTTTTGTTTTTCGTATCTGTCAAATGTGTGTTCTCAGATCAGATGTTTAACTTAATCTAAGGAAATTTTTTTCCTCCTTGAGCTAAATAAGCTGTCTTATTTGTTTTCATGCACACACTGTTATTTTCTGATTGTAAGATTGAAGCATATTTTAAAACCACTTTATTTTTTTTTATTCCTTTAACAAATTTGATTCCTAGATTTTTAATACTTTCTTCTAGTTGTTTCACTACTTTAATCAGAGAAGAAACAGCATTCTTTTTATAACAAATCTACCACTTTTCTATATGTGAAGCCACAGTTTGGTTTCTGACAATTAGAATCATGGTTGAAATTTATGAGATAAACTTAAGAGTCTACCTGAATTCGTGGAATTTACTTTAAAAGCTTGCAGATAAGCCACATGAAAATCTAATATTAGCTCATCCACAGTGCCTTTTTGACCCAGAATGCATTTTAAAATAACGTCATGGAGGGACTTCTCTGGTGATAAGACTCCGTGGTCCCAGTGCAGGAGGCCCCAGTTCAATCCCTGGTTGGGGGATTAGATCCCACATGTCTCAGCTAAGAGTTTGAATGATGCAACGAAGACCCGGTGCAGCCAAATAAATAAATATTTGAAAATAATAATGACAAAATAACATAATGGAGAATAGAATTTGAGGCATGGGGCCTAGTGTTTCCTATCTAGGCCTGGTAGTAGTAGTAATAATGTTAGTTGCTCAGTCATATCTGAGTTTTTGCGACCCCATGGACTGTAGACTGCCAGGCTCCTCTGTCCGTGGCATTCTTCAGGCAAGAATACTGGAGTGGGTAGTCATTTCCTTCTCCAAGGGATCTTCCAGATTCAGGAATCGAACCCAGGTTTCCATTTAATGATAGATCTTCACTGGGTTCTAGCATGTGTAGAACCCAGGTACCACTGTATTTTAAAGCCCTGACTGCAGATTTAGTTGTAGAAAAGCATAGAAAACACAGAAAGCAGCAAGTATTGTTCTGCCTTCTGATGCCTAACATGATCTAATTCCAGTCTCAGATTTACCTGCAGCATCAGGTGACATTCTCTGCATGCTTCAAGTGTCAGTGGCTGCAGCCTGTACAGTAAGGCAAGCATGACCAGCTTGGGGTACCAGGGCCTGCATAGACAGCACCCCTCAGTATACTAAAGCAGTTACCCCCACCCCTGCCCTGGGCTAGCATTTTCTGAAGGCCAAGGTTGGTAGAACTAATCCCAGCTGCATTTAGATGCTATAACCCATCAAGCTCAAAACTCTATGCAGTTCTTGGTTATTAAAAATTTTTAGGCCAACCTCCTTATTCTCCATGTATAGTTCCTTCATAAGAGCACAAATATAAAACCAAAAATTCAACTACAGGACCCAGTATAAGCTTCCAGAAACCATCGAGGTTGAAAAACAAGTAAGCAAACAGAACCCCCACATAGTCCTTGCCGATTAAAGCATCATCAAAGCATGAAGTCACCAGTACAGGCCCCTCCATAAGTCTCAATATTTGGGGGTTATTTTCTCTCCAAAGTTACTTCTTATGTATTTCTCAGGATTCCTAACAAACTTGGTCTCCTAAGTACAGCAATTTCCTGAGTTTTATGAGACATTCTAGCAAAATGTTGAACCTAAGGTGGTAATGAAAACCCTAGAATTTGTAGGCAGCTGGTCAGAGGGAGCACATTCTTTTGGAGAATTGTGCCTTTAATCTTGAGTTTGATAAACTTCTTGCATTTGGGAGACTGATATTTCCCAATTTCAATATATACCATAAGTAAAGCTACAGTAATTAAAACAGTATGGTGCTGGCATAAGCATAGACATATAGACCAATGGAATAGAATTAAGAATGCAGATATAAGTCAATACATTTATGGCCAGGTGACTTTCAAAATGGTGTCAAGACCATGCAATGGTCTCTTCAACAAATGATGGTGGCAAGACTGGATATCCACATATAAAAGACTGAGGTTGGACCTCTACATAGAACCATTTACCAAAAAAAAAAAAAAAAAGTAATAAAGAAAAACTGTAAATGGATCAATGATCTAAATGTAAGAGCTAAAAGTATAAGCCTTTTCCAAGAAGATGAAGAAATAAATCTGCATAACCTTGGATTTGGCAATGGATTCTTCAACATAACACCAAAAGTATGGGCAACAAAAGAAAGAAATAAGTAAATTGGACTTCTTCAAATTTAAAAAGAAATTGTGTATCAGAAAACATTATCAAGAAAGTGAAAAGATGACAATTAAGATTGGGATAAAATATTTTTGACCCATGTGTCTGATCAGTTAAATATCCATAAAATATAAAGAATTCGGACTCAACAACAAAAAGACAAACAACTCAATGAAAAAGATGAGTAAAGGAATTAAATAGACATTTTTCCAAAGAATATAGACAAATAGCCAACAAACACATCAACATCCTTAATCATAAGGGAAATGCAAATCAAACCTACCATGAAGTAACACTTTGTATAAACTAGTGATGGCTATAAAAATCACACACAGACAAAATGGAAACTAAGTTTGTGAAGATAAAGAAATTGGAAACTCTGGACATTGGCACCATGAAATGGTTCAGCCACTTTGGAAAATGATTTAGTGGTTCCTTTCAAAGGTAAACATAGAATTACCATATGACACTGCAACTTTACTCCTAAATACATACCCCAAAAGAATTAAAAACGGACAATCAAACGTTAACCTGTACATGCATATTCATAGGAGCACTATAGATAACAACCAAAAGGTGGAAACCAAACATCTACATCCAAAAACATCCAAACATCTGAAAAGATGGATGCAGAAATACATTGTGATATATTATTCCACAATACATGATGGAATATCATTCAACCATGAAAAAGAATGAAGTACTGATAATGCTATAACATGGATGAAACTTGAAAACATTATGCTAAGTTTAAAAAATAAGACAAATACCATATTACATGATTCCACTTACATTTGAAATATCTAGAATAGCTAAATTCATAGAGATAGCAGAATGGTATTTGCTAAGGCCTATTAAAAAAACTAAGATCATGGTGTCTGGTCTCATCACTTCATGGCAAATAGATGGGGAAACAATGGAAACAGTGAAAGACTTTATTTTTGGGGATCCAAAATCACTGCAGATGGTGACTGCAGCCATGAAATTAAAAGACACTTGCTACTTGGAAGGAAAGCTATGACAAACGTAGAGAGCATATTAAAAAGCAGAGACACCACTTTGCTGACAAAGGTCTGTCTAGTCAAAGCTATAGTCTTTCCAGTAGTCATGTATGGATGTGAGAATTGAACCATAAAGAAGGCTGAGTGCTGAAGAATCGATGCTTTCAAACTGTGGTTTTGGAGAAGAAAAATGAAAGTCCCTTGGACAAGCAAGGAGATCAAACCAGTCAATCCTAAAGGAGATCAACCCTGAATATTCATTGGGAAGACTTGTGCTGAAACTGAAGTTCCAATCCTCTGTGTTGCCAAAGAGTGATCTTCCTAAATTATCCCTGTTTTTCTTTTTTTTCTCAAAACTTGACATAGCTAGACAGTCTGCACACTCGGTATCCTGACATTTAAGTACAATTATTGTGTGATCTTGCCTTACCCATCCAACTAAATCACCACATCTTACAGCTCCCAGCAGGCACCTTCCATCACAGCTAGATCAGTCCTTTCTATGTCATAGACATGCAACGACTCATGTAATGCCCAGCTTCCTTACTTTTGCTTGTATTATCTTATGCCCACTCAATAATCTTTCTATTCTTCTCCATTTATTCAAAGTTCAGCAGTTTGTATCAGTCAGGATGTATTATATGACTTTGTGGTAACAAATGACTCCAAAACGCTCAGTGGTTAAGGAAAGGTATATTTTTCACTTATTCTACATGTCATTGTGGGTTGATTGCACCTCTGCTAGCTTACATCAAGGCACTTCACATGTTGAAAAAAGTGACAGTGTTAGTTATTCAGTCATGTTCTGTGTTCTGTAGCCCATCAGTCTCCTCTGTCCATAGAATTCTCCAGGCAGGAATACTGGTGTGGGTGGTCATTCCCTCTCCAGGCAGTCTTCCATACTCAGGGATCAAACCCAGGTCTCCTGCATTACAGATGAATTCTTTACTGTCTAGCCACCAGGGAAGCCCTGCAATTCACATGCTATCTCCTTAATTCAGCAGTGTGGGAATATATAACCCTTCCACAAGGAAGGGCACTGCAAGCCGTAGGACTCGGCCTGACGTGAGTAAGATGGGAGGTATAGTTTTTATTTGGGTAAGGACAAAAAATATTTTGCTTGATCATAGAATATACAACACTATCTATTAACCCAAACTGGTATGTGTTAATTGCTCACTTGTGTCTGACTCTTTGTGACCTCATGGATTGTAGCCCACCAGGCTCCTCTGTCCATGGAATTCTCCAGGAAAGAATACTAGAGTGGGTTGCCATTCCCTTCTCCAGGGGATCTTTCCAACTCAGGGATCGAACCCAGGTCTTGCCATATGGCAGGCAGATTCTTTACCATCTGAGCCAGTAGGAAGCCCACCAAATTGATACTAGTTATCAATTGCTGTATAGCAAATCACCCCAAAACTTAGCAAGTTAAAGCAATAAACATGTATTTTGTCCTGGTTTTGTGGGTCAGGAATTCAGGCATGGTTTATCTGGGCCTCCTGACTCTGAATCTCTTATAAAGCTTTAATCAAGGTGTCAGTTTGCAAAGTTTTAAAGTATTACTTAAATCCCACTCTATTTTGTTTACTAATATCTCTTTATCATAACTTTTTTGATACTGTATGTCTGTACCATATGTCATAATATATGTTTATATAGTATATCTGTCATGCAGAGGTGTTACTTCTTTAACAAAAGAGAGATTTTGCTCTTACACTTAAAAAAATCCAAAAACCTATAAAAATCTTGTAATATCTACAATAAGACTGAGCATATAATAGACCCTTGAAAATTTAATGTTTAAATAATAATTGCTAAATATGATCTTTGTATACTAAGTGATGAAAAATACTTTTTAAGTGGCTGAGTGAATTAAAATTTAAAAATTCCGTTTTGAATTACATTTGCAACAGATTATCCACTATTAACCACTTTTTGCTGGTAGTTCTCAGTGCTGTCACTGAATGATTTTCCACTAAGCAGAGACATTATTTTGCCAACAAAGGTCCGTCTAGTCAAGGCTATGGTTTTTCCAGTAGTCATGTATGGATGTGAGAGTTGGACTATAAAGAAAGCTGAGCACTGAAGAAATTATGCTTTTGAGCTGTGGTGTTGGAGAAGACTCTTGAGAGTCCCTTGGGCTGCAAGAAGATCCAACCAGTCCATCCTAAAGGAGATCAGTCCTGGGTGTTCATTGGAAGGACTGATGTTGAAGCTGAAACTCCAATACTTTGGCTACCTGATGCAAAGAGCTGACTCACTGGAAAAGACCCTGATGCTGGGAAAGATTGAGGGCAGCAGAAGAAGGGGACAACTGAGGATGAGCTTGTTGGATGGCATCACCAACTTGGTGGACATGGGTTCGGGTGGACTCCGGGAGTTGGTGATGGACAGGGAGGCCTGGCGTGCTGTGGTTCATGGGGTTGCAAAGAGTCGGACACGACTGAGCAACTGAACTGAACTGAACTGAACTGGATAGTATTTTGCCATTCTCTGTAGAGCTTTAAAAGCTTGAAGATGCAAATGCATTACTAGATGCATTATACAAGGTAAAAACAAATGAAAATGACTGTATTTTTTGATATCTTCTTCCTAAGTGTTGTTGATTGATTTACTTTGGATATCAGCATTAGAATCTTCTTTGGTCATCACCAAAGCCTCACTTTGCCATGGTCTCCTCTAAGTCATCTGCAATAAGTGTCCATCCTGTCACTGCTTTTTACATTTCTGACAGCTATAATTTAATTTAAAAAATAGAATAGCTAACTAAAATCTATTCTTACACTTTTACCATCGGTCTTGATTTTGTCTTATGGAGTTAAATGATGCAGATTAATTCCCAATCTGTGACTGCCTTTCAGACATTTGAACATTTGTTATTTAAATCTTTTCCAGGTTAAGTATCTCCAATCTCTCCCAACTATTTCTCTGACCTCTCACCATCCTGGTTACTCTTCTCTGTTCTGTTTAGTTTTTTTGGTATTCCTCTTCTTGTGACCTCACATTGTACATGATTTTCCAGGTCAGTCAATGATGAGTAGCCACACCTTCTCTTTTTCTTCAGGTCATTATTTAACCTACAACTACATTATTATTTCTTTTACATAAATCATATCGTTGAGCTAAATTGAACTTAAAGGCAACTAAATCCCTCAATTTTTGCTCACAATTTGCTTTTAAGCTATGTCCTCATCCTGTGCTTGTACTGCTGATTTTGTAGATATGTGAACAGAACTTTATACATTGATACCTACTAAATTTCTGCTTATAGGAATTTTATTTAGTAGGTTAGCCTTATAAGATTTTTCAGATATTTATCTGTCAGCCTGGGATTAACAATTTCTCTCATTTTTGTTTTCACTGTCTAAGTTATTGATAGAAATGTTGTGCTGTGATTAGCCACTCAGTTGTGTCCAACTCTGCAACCCCATGGACTGTTGTCTGCCAGGCTTCTCTGTCCATGTGGATTCTCCAGGCAAGATTATTGGAGTGGGTTGCCATGACCTCCTCCAGGAGATCTTCCCAACCGAGGGATCCCACATTGCAGGCAGATTCTTTATCATCTGAGCCACCAGTAGGCAATAATTAGGGACAGAGATCTTTAACATGCTAACAGAGTCTATGCTTCAGATTTCTATTAATCTTTCTGGGTATGACTCTTCATTTACTTATGAGTTTACAGGGTTACCTCACCCCAATGTAAACAAAGTTTTCTAATTGCCTCACTCTAGTAACTTTATTTTTAAAAGTGAGTTTACAAAATGGATTAAAGATCTAAATGCAAGACCAGAAACTATAAAACTCCTAGAGGAGAACACAGGCAAAACACTCTCTGACATAAATCACAGCAGGATCCTCTATGACCCACCTCCCAGAATATTAGAAACAAAAGCAAAAAGAAACAAATGGGACCTAATGAAACTTAAAAGCTTTTGCACAACAAAGGAAACTATAAGCAAGGTGAAAAGACAGCCCTCAGATTGGGAGGAAATAATAGCAAATGAAGCAACAGACAAAGGATTAATCTCAAAAATATACAAGCAACTCCTCCAGCTCAACTCCAGAAAAATAAATGACCCAATCAAAAAATGGGCCAAAGAACTCAACGGACATTTCTCCAAGGAAGACATACAGATGGCTAACAAACACATGAAAAGATGCTCAACATCACTCATTATCAGAGAAATGCAAATCAAAACCACAATGAGGTACCATTACACACCAGTCAGGATGGCTGCTATCTAAAAGTCTACAAGCAATAAATGCTGGAGAGGGTGTGGAGAAAAGGGAACCCTCTTACACTGTTGGTGGGAATGCAAACTAGTACAGCCGCTATGGAAAACAGTGTGGAGATTTCTTAAAAAACTGGAAATAGAACTGCCATATCACCCAGCAAGCCCACTTCTGGGCATACACACCGAGGAAACCAGATCTGAAAGAGCCACATGCACCCCAATGTTCATCGCAGCACTGTTTATAATAGCCAGGACATGGAAGCAACCTAGATGCCCATCAGCAGACGAATGGATAAGGAAGCTGTGGTACATATACACCATGGAATATTACTCAGCCATTAAAAAGAATTCATTTGAATCAGTTCTAATGAGATGGATGAAACTGGAGACCATTATAAAGGGCGAAGTAAGCCAGAAAGATAAAGACCATTACAGTACACTAACACATATATATGGAATTTAGAAAGATGGTAATGATAACCCTATATGCAAAACAGAAAAAGAGACACAGATGTATAGAACAGACTTTTGGACTCTGTGGGAGAAGACGAGGGTGGGATGTTTCGAGAGAACAGCATCGAAACATGTATATTATCTAGGGTGAAACAGATCACCAGCCCAGGTTGGATGCATGAGACAAGTGCTTGGGCCTGGTGCACTGGGAAGAGCCAAAGGGATTCGGTGGAGAGGGAGGTGGGAGGAGGGATCAGGATGGGGAATACATGTAAATCCATGGCTAATTCATGTCAATGTATGACAAAAACCACTACAATATTGTAAAGTAATTAGCCTCCAACTAATAAAAATAAATGAAAAAAAAAGTGAGTTTACCCTGTCATAACTGGTCATATTGAATCAGTGCTTAAATTTTTACTGTGGCCTGAAGGGCCTTCATGATTTGGTCACTACCTAGCTTCTCCAGCTTCACATGTAGTACTGAGCCCTTCATCTCTGCACTCAAGTCACTTTATTTTCTTGTTTCTGTTCCTCAAACACTTGATACTCCTTCATGCCCCAGAACCTTACTATATGTTTGCTCTGCTTGGATTCTCTGCCCCTATTCTCCTTGCAAGGTATTGCCTACTCTTCTTAAGTTCTTATTTTAAGCATTTCTTCCTCGAATACCTTTCCCAACATTGCCTTGCTCCTGTCCCACTTCCCCTCTTATCTAGGACAGGTATCCCTGTTACATTAATAGCACCCCATGTCTAGTAATTGTCACAAGTATAATTAAAAAAGATGCCTGAGGAATTATTTAATATCAATCTGTCCCCTAGACTGTAAGATCCATGAGAACAGTGATTTTGTGGTCTTCTCTTTTCCCACATTTAACTCAGGTCTAAATAATATAGAGGAGGTATTATAAAATAATGTAAATACAAATATTATAAAAATTATTTTAAAATTATATATTATAGAATTACATTATATGTAATTATAAAAATTGGGGATGATGCCCTTCTTGGTGAAGCATTGTACTTTGATTCCTTTTGATGAAATGGAAATTTCAGGACATTGAGAGAGCCTAGTCAAAATGCTTCTCTCTTCTTTTATGCCCTAAACATGCCTAGTACTACACCTTTGTTGCTAGTATTTCTCCTGCTCTGCTAAATGTGGAATTCTGCAATGGTCCAGATGGTCTGGGCCCTGTAAAATGGCATTGTTTTCTTAGTTACAAGTGGGTAATTCAGAAAGATATATAGCCTGCAGCCAACAGTCAAGCCCCATACGGGGACAACTGTATGTGTGTGTTCATTCTGATTCCTAAGAGAGTTCCAGAAAAACATCTATTTCTGCTTTATTGACTCTGCCAAAGCCTTTGACTGTGTGGATCATAATAAACTGTGGAAAACTCTGAAAGAGATGGGAATACCAGACCACCTGACCTGCCTCCTGAGAAATCTGTATGCAGGTCAGGAACCAACAGTTAGAACTGGACATGGAACAACAGACTGGTTCCAAATAGGAAAAGGAGTACATCAAGGCTGTATATTGTCACCCTGCTTATTTAACTTATATGCAGAGTACATCATGAGAAACACTGGCCTGGAGGAAGCACAAACTGGAATCAAGATTGCTGGGAGAAATATCAATAACCTCAGATATGCAGATGACACCACCCTTATGGCAGAAAGTGAAGAAGAACTAAAGAGCCTCTTGATGAAAGTGAAAGAGGAGAGTGAAAAAGTTGACTTACAACTCAACATTCAGAAAACTAAGATCATGGCATCCAGTCCCATCATTTCATGGCAAATAGATGGGGAAACAGTGGATACAGTGGCTGACTTTATTTTTCTGGGCTCCAAAATCACTGCAGATGGTGATTGCAGCTGTGAAATTAAAAGACACTTATTCCTTGGAAGGAAAGTTATGACCAACCTAGACAGCATATTAAAAAGCAGAGACATTACTTTGTCATCAAAGGTTCATCTAGTCAAGGCTATGGTTTTTCCAGTGGTCATGTATGGATGTGAGAGTTGGACAGTGAAGAAAGCTGAGTGCCGAAGAATTGATGCTTTTGATCTGTGGTGTTGGAGAAGACTCTTGAGAGTCCCTTGGACTGCAAGGAGATCCAACCAACCCATCCTACAGGAGATCAATCCTGGGTACTCATTGGAAGGACTGATGTTGAAGCTGAAACTCCAATACTTTGGCTACCTGATGGGAAGAGCTGACTCATTTGAAAAGACCCTGATGCTGGGAAAGATTGAGGGCAGGAGGAGAAGGGGACGACTGAGGATGAGATGGTCGGATGGCATCACCGACTCGATGGACCTGGGTTTGGGTGGACTCCGGGAGTTGGTGATGGACAGGGAGGCCTGGTGTGCTGCAGTTCATGGGGTTGCAAAGAGTCAGACACGACTGAGCGACTGAACTGACCTGAACTGAACTGCTATTAATATTACTTTCTCCAGGAAAGAAATTGCAAGCCAGGCATGCATTCACTTAAACTTTCTTTTGTTTTGGATACTAAATGATGTATTGCTCTATCATTTTTAAAGAGAAATATCAAAAGAAAGCAATCATGAATTTTGTTTTTTTATTTTTTTTAATTGAAGGATAATTGCTTTACAGTATTGCATTGGTTTCTAGCAAACAGCAACATGAATCAGCCATAGGCTTAACCCATGTCTCCTCCCACATGAATTTTAAATAAAGAACTTAATTAAACAGGAGGTTTGCAGACCTTCTGGGTTCCCCTGCCTTGTCATAGGTACACCCATTTATCTAGGAAGGAACACACAGATTTGCTTTGCTTAAAGACAAATAATACTTTGCTTAAAGACAATAGATATAGCCACAGTCTATTGAGATCTACTCTCCACTGGAAGAAATAATGGCTCTATACTGCTATTAGAAAGGTCAAGCCCCATGTAAGGAATTTCCCCATGAGTCTCCCTCTCTGCTCGTTAAGTATTTGTTAGGCTTTCCTGGTGGCTCAGCCAGTAAAGAATCTGCCTTCAGTGCATGATACCGAGATTCAATCCCTGGGTCAGGGAGATCCCGTGAAGAAGGGAATGGCAACCCATTCCAGTATTCTTACCTGGTGAGCTATGGTCCGTGGGGTCACAAAAGAATGGACATGACTGAGTGACTTTCACTTTCACTTCATTTTCATGAGAGTTATCCCATATTGGGTCCTAATGATTACTGTTTATTTTTCTAAGGGTTCAAAAGCCATTTTATAATCTGTCCTAGAAATTTTCAGGGGATAAAGATCAACTTTATGGTTATAATATCTTCTTTAAAATTCAGGATATTTGCCTTGAGTCCCTTTACCATTTACCTTTACTTCTCAAATTTTATGAAATATAAAAATTTAGGTTTCTTTCTGGAGAAGAATGCCTAATGCTGATGGTTATTTATCAGCCCTGGAGTTTCTCTAGTTTAAAATATACAAAGGCAGCCAGTTAAGAGCCCTTTCGTGTAAGAAAGATGCCACTCAGAAGAAGTCTTCATGGCTTCCTTGGGACTATGCTGTCTGACTTTGCTTTGGTTCCAAGGTACCATAGATATGGCCCTCAGTGTCCTCTAATGAATTCCAGACATTTAACTTGAACTAGCTACTCTCATTGCTTGACAATAACAAAAATTGCTGGGAGTTGCCTGGTGGCCTAATGGTTAGTGTTCTGGGCTTCACTGCCATGGACCCAGTGGTGTGGTCAAAACAAAACAAAATAAAGCAAAATATAGAAGTGCTAACTAATCACTGATTTATATTTCTGCTATTTATCTATAGAGAATATTAAGAATTTTGTCAAAGCTTGATTTTTAAAAGTTTTTTAGTGGTAGTTGGAGAACTCCCATTATAATTGGATCACTGTCATCTTTTATTAAATATGTGAATGCACAATTGTGTGATATGAACATTCACAAAGTAGTCTAATCTGCTCATTGACTCTTTACTATGTCAGAAAACTCCCTTTTGAAGTCTTTAAAACATAGACGGTCTTTTATAGTCATGAATATATGATCATCACTCCTAGGTGTTGTTGGGCTAAACTTTCTTCAGTATTTAAATGATTTTTTTAACCAAGTCCTTGATTTTTCTCCCTTCTCTTTGAGTTTATCTTTTTAGCTTCTAGTTTTTACATCTTATTTCTGGGTCTTTGACCTCTGACACTAAAATCTGTATATAACTCTAATAATTTGTCCAAGATCCTAGAAGTTCTTTATTAAAAAAAGTTGTAACAAGTATAATTGCCAATGAAAACAGGTAGTCTAATTGTAAGTGCATGCTGTAAAACTTGGTAGCTCAGTCGGTAAAGAATCCGCCTGCAATGTGGGAGACCTGCGTTTGATCCTTGGGTTGGGAAGATCCCCTGGAGGAGGTCATGGCAACCCACTCCAGTATCCTTGCCTGGAGCATCCCCATGGACAGAGGAGCCTGTGGTCTGCAGTTCAGGGGGTCTCCAAGAGTCGGACAGGACTGAGTGACTAAGCACAGCACAGCTGTGAAACAATTGTTTCAAAAGGTCTCCCTGTAAAAAACTCAGCAGTGATTGGTTTTCTTCCTTCTTAACGTTTTGAGAAGAGAGGTGAAATAATAAACAAAATATGTAATGTGCTTATTATAGAAGATTCTACTTTTGTGAAACAAACATAGAGAAATGTCAAAATGGAATCTTCCATTATAATTACTGTAACTATGAAGACTTTTCAGTTTATCACATTTAGAATATAAATTTTTATGACACACATATATTTTACATCCTAAGTAAAATACTTAAATGTAAATAATGTGATGTTTCGAGAGAACAGCATTGAAACATGTATATTATCTAGGGTGAAACAGATCACCAGCCCAGGCTGGATGCATGAGATAAGTGCTCGGGCCTGGTGCACTGGGAAGACCCAGAGGGATCGGGTGGAGAGGGAGGTGGGAGGGGGGAATGGGATGGGGAATACTTGTAAATCCGTGGCTGATTCATGTCGATATATGACAAAAACCACTACAATACTGTAAAGTAATTAGCCTCCAACTAATAAAAATAAATGGAAAAAAAATGTAAATAATGTATAGGCCTCACATTTGCAGCCAAGGAGACTAAAACCATTTTATACACATTTTCTGACTCCCAGGTCTCTCTGAATTAGGGTATGTATGTGCCAGGTATTAGTATTATTATTCCTTCTTTTGAGACTGAAGAAAAAAAAGAAAAAAGGTCCAGCCATATTTTAAAAAAAAATTATATTAGTTGTTACTTTATAATGTAATAGTATAAGTTTGAGAAATTTTACAATTAGCTTGTTTTTGAATGTTGCTTACATATGTAAGTGCTTCACATATTTGACTTTGTTCCTAAGTTTTATTATGTTTTTATCACATTTTTTCTTACTGGGTCAACAGTTAGTTGGCGCCTCAGTTAACACCATTTGGATTAAGCTTTTCTGAATAGTAACAGAAATTACAAGCAATAATGTCTAAAAAGTATCAGTTATTACAGCAAGCAATTATATAATGACATTTCTGAAGGTCTTTACTTCTAATTTTTGTTGATTTTATTTATTAAGTTCCAAGCGTTGTACTTCCACAACAAATCCTAAGACAATACTTTAAATTTTTGTGCAGAGCTTTAAACTTTACAAAAGCAGGTGATATATAATCAATTATTATATATTGGTATAGACCATAAGCACATGAAAATAGATTAGATATATTAGATATGATTAATTCTTAACATTTCTTTAAGTAACCTTAATTGTATGCATATCAGTTCAATTAAGTTATTTAGATTATTACTAAATACCAAATATTTTAGGTGCTCAAGAAATTGAGTCCACAAAATACTTGTATTTTCAAAGACACATACACTATTATTTCTGTTGAGGGGAAAAACAAGACTCAAACAATAGAGTCCCAGCTTACTTCTACTTGTATAAATCAAGTTATTTAAATGAATGAATTGTGTATGCTGACCTGTTCTACCAATGTGCTACTGGGGATGTATGAAAAAAAGATGTGCATGGTGGTGGAAGTAGAAAGAGGCATAAAGCGTATTGGAAAACTACCAAATGTCCCCTGCAAATGGGCCCTATTCAGAATCAGTAAGCGTATGATGAGTGAAGTGGTTTTGAATATCGCCTTTAGATTCCATGCTGTTACAAGGCCAGCCCTGAACATGGCAACTCTTATTTCCACACACAGTACCTCTTCACTCTCAATTTAACCCCAAAATCTGATGAACCCATTACTCCATACTTGATTTCATGGAACAAGGAGTAGATATAGTTACAAATGATCAATCACAAGCTGTGAACCAAAGCAGCAAGGCATTAACAATTCACACCATTTCGGTCCACTTGCTCAAGCAGAAGATGTGCCAGCATATTTAATGCACAGCTACTTCGTTCAGTTTAAGAAAAGACATGACTCAGGCTGCATTTTCAAAACAGAGGAGACTTCCTAAGATTTCATACTTCCAAGCCCCAATGTCACCGTTCACCCACACATCAGCAATTAAAATAACCAGGTGTTCCGTAAAAGTCACAATGTCTGAATTAAATTTTACCCAGGTAAAACCAATACGACCTATGAAATTCCACCCCCCCAACCCATTCCTGTTCTGTTTGATCCTATCATACAAATCAATGTCTCCTACAGCAGTATTGTAACACTGTAGACCCCACAGGCAATACGCCGTCAGTTTAATAGGATCACTGAAAAACTAAAGCAGCTGTGAAAGATTGCTCTAAGTATAGCAATCGTGCGCTTGTCATTTTGTTCAGTGGAGGAAAAATCCAAATTTGGGTAGGCATTGGTATTTAAGAAAACAACTGCTAAATCTTTTCTCATGAGTACCTTGGGGACAATAAAATTTGACATATAGCATGTAAACAAAAGTACACAGCAGCTGTTAGTTTGGTTTTGTTTGAATAAAAATATACTGATATAAATCATTCAAAGTATGCCCTCCGTCATTCAATCTTCCCAGCAGACCATGCTTTTGAGTGGCGTCTGCTGGTTGTTCTTGGACTGGGAGCTTTCCAGCTATTACATAAAGCTGAATAAAGAGCAGTAAAACACATACGTACCTTGGCACTAGCTCAAACTCCCTCCAAGCGTGCTTCCTGTCAATTCTGAGTACCTTTTAAGAACTCACCTTGTATCATAGAAAAAAGACTTTTTAGATCAACTTTATTAACAAACATTTTCAATTGAACTGATAGGAAATTTCCAGATGATGTCCTGCTAACAATAGTGAGTATTTTTGAGAACTGAGATCTGAAATTTCCTGCCAAGTAGCATATAGTAGTTTTTCTATAGGTAAGTATGTGTTGGGCATTGTCTTTTTTTCATAGTCTCATGTACTCTGACTGAAATGTGAAAATTATGATTCTGGGTACTTAATAGGCATGAATTTTAATTTTTAATTGGAAGCAAGCTATTAAAGCACTTATTTCCAATGCTTTTTGAAAATATATTGATTTAAAAAATCCTTTTTTTAGCTTTCCACAGTAGATTCAAATGGAATGTGCCAAGTGTCTCTTTAAATGTCAGGTGTTGCTTTTGGAGAGAGACAGATATTCCCTAGGCATAGAAATTGACAGGACATTCCAGTCTGTATCTTCATAGTAAGTTCTATTAGGTTTATCTTTAGAGGAATTTTTGGCTCCTTGTCAAAAATTCTTGTACTGTGTCCGTCATGAATCCAAATAAGCTTAAGCTTCTTATCAGTGATATATAGGTCCTCTTGAAGGTTGAATAGTTTCTTTTCTCATGAATAGCTTATGAACTCATTGTGTTTGGAGTTCTTAGAAGGAATTACCCTTATTATTTAAAATAGCTACTTTGACCTTTATCTAATATTTTATTGCTCTGTTATTTAATTTTTATTCTGTGCCTTTTCCCATAGCAGCATGATTAAGGATTTTCCAGGACTTTTAAAATATCCAGCTCTGGTCTTCTCCTGGCTGTGTGTGTGTATGTGTGTGTGTGTGTGTGTGTGTGTGTGTGTGTGTGTGTGTCTGTGTGTGTGATATGTGCACTCAGTCATGTCCGAATCTGCGACCCCATGGACTATAGCCTGCCAGTCTCCTCTGTCCATGGAATTTTCCAAGCAAGAATACTGGAGTGGCTTGCCATTTCCTACTTCACAGGATCTTCCCTACCCAAGGATCGAACCCGTGTCTCTTGCATCTCTTGCATAAGCAGGTGGATTCTTTACCATTGTGCCACCTGGGAAACCCTTTCTCCTGGCTAGTTAATGCTTCATTGCCAAAATTGTATTGCTTTTCTTTTATATTTATATTCTTCTTTAGTGTTCAAGATCATTTTATAAGAGAGTTTAAAATAAAACTATTATACATACCTTAATTATGCTTTAAAATTCTGGTATATTTGTATTTATCAAATTTTCATTAAATTTTCATTTGGTCACAGAAAGTTACAGATTCTCAGTGATTATGTATAGTTGTACTCATGGTCTTAAAAGTTACCTAAAAGACCACCCACAGTATATGCAAACATGCTATTTATTTATCCAGTAGATAGTTATTGGGTGCTGCTTTTATCAAATTGAAAAACACCATGCCTTCAAACTCCAAAGGTTTTTTGATTTACTGGAGGATGAAAGTAGTGAGTGGAGAAGATGAGGGCCAATGCAAATCAATAAGGGAAAAATAAAATATAAACAGTGATCTGGGAAAGGTAGAGGACAGAACAATTTAACAACTTGGGAAATTTTGCCAGAGGAAATGACAATTCCTATGAGCCTTGGAGAACAAGGATATATTAACAGGTGGGGAAAATGGGGGGAAGAAATGCAAGGGAACTAGAACAGCGTGTTGATAGCTGTGAAATTAATATAGCTACTACTTTTAATCATATGACCATTTACTCATAATACTTAGTACTTGCTGTAAGCAGTGAAGTTACTCCTTTTGACCACATGATCTATTTACCCAACATCTTCAACTCCAAACCTATTGAAATTATTGGATTAATTTCAGTTTGTCTATAGTCATGACTTGAAAATAAATAAAATGGATAAAAAGCTATCATTCATATAACTTCACCTTTCCAGTGATGGAAATGATCCCAACTGAATGATCACATTTGACTGATAATACTTATTGATAGATGTAAGGAATGATTAATTTCCAAATCATGTATCTAATAAAAATGTTGAGGACTTGTTTAATAGAATTATTGAAATTACAGGAAAGCAAGATTCTGTAAAGGAGCAAAGAGGTCGAATACTTGTAATAAAGGCCTCAAATGTAAGAAGAAATGCTATGTTATTCATTTCTTGCTATGCACACAAATATATATTAAAGAAACACAGGATAATAGGAGCCAGCTACCTTCTTGAATGAGGTCATATTTCTGAGTAGAATTTGAAAGAGAAGCTCATGGTTTACATACAAAATAATATCCCAGGGTTCACTCCTGGGAAAGATATTTTTTCACTGAGTGTCTATAATGGGCTTTGCTAGCTCATAGCAACATGTAGGATTATGCTCTTTCCAGTGCTGAAAAGTGTCCATTGTCCTTTCTAAATCAGTGCCCTTATTTCCTGCACATCTATATGCAATAGTCCTCTTTAATAGAATAAAGTTTTGCTTCAGAAACAGAGAAAGAAGAACTGAACATAAAAGAGTTAAAAGCATTGGTTAAGAACAGATATGAGATTTTGGTATAGACTAATATAAATATCCACTAAAATGCTTAAGAAATAATTCTCGTATTAAAATCTGTGGTTGGGGTTGAAAAGTCAACTTTCTCTTTTTAAAAAAATTAATTATACTATTATATTTCAAAACTATCATCTTAGGCCAAGTCTTGTTTTTTAGGGAGAATTCTTCTATTTGAACTGATTAATAAGTTTTATTTTTCCAATATATTAGGCTTATTTATACTTCCTTTCTAAGTGCTTAGGCATATCATTTTCTTATGTTTTCTGTACCTTCCTAGTTAGTGGAAACATTGTTTGTTCTTGGAGTGTGCTTTGTCTTCCTTTTCAAGAAAATCATCAAAGTTACTAGTTTGCAGCTTCCAAAAAGAAAAAGCCTCCTAATCCCCAGTTCAGAGGCTAACCTTTATTAGCGCTCTTGTGGTTATAATGAGGACCCTGCTTCCAGCAGGGAGATTCTGGAATACTGAACAGATTATTCAACAAGTTCAGAGCAGATTCTGAAGTCCCTTATAAAACCTGCTTGTGAATACTGCTTTCTTTGCTTTGCTATTTCTGGTTTCCATAGTATTCCTAATTACATAAATCATGTGGAGCATGGGAGCTCTTTTCCATCCTATATCAACTCTGACACTGCTTACATTTTGATATGATTTGTATTTTTTCATAAGCTGTATTTTTTTTTTCTTAAATGTACCTTCTCTTGGAAGGTACGAACCCTGAAAAAAAAGTATAGAGTTTTGTGTTAGAAAATATATGAAATTCTTCTTTGGAATCCTTTGAGCAGACATAAAGAATTTGAAAGTTACTTTGTGAAAAGCATGGATGAATAAAGCTATAAAGACTAGAGAATCTGATAAAGTGTTCTTAGATTTAAATTCAAGATTAAATCTTACATGTATATCATTCACGTTTATTATTTGCTTTTTGGGTTACTTAAATTTTTTTTCAATTTAACAGCTATTTATGTAATGCCTTTCCATGTACAAAAACTGTACTGGGTTCAGTGTGTGCATCAATTAAAAGTTTACAAATTAAAATTCAACACATAGTAATATATGAATTTGTAGCTAACTGAAAGCTTTGATGATTCTTAAACTGGATTTCTTTAAGAAAAATTATAAGTCAAATGAAGAGTTACAAGTCTAAAAATAAGTTTACTTCTGTTTTTATTTATTTAGTAATACATATGAACTAATATATTTCTTTTAAAGTTTGAGATAACTGTTGTGATAAAACTTATAGAGAAGAGCAGTTGCTTCAGGAGGATAAGAATAGTTTTGATATGTGAATTTTAGGAATTAGTTTCTCAGGCTGGTGAGTGAATTCCATGCACACATCTAAAGATTCTAAATAATCATTGGGTCATGATTTCTTTTTAACTTTATTTATAGTAATCTTAGAAAATCTTTAAACTCTATTTACAACATTTTCTTTAGTGATGAATATGTTAGAAAGAATTTAAATTGCACTTTGGTAGAGAGCTGCAGACTTAGTGCCATAAAAGGCATAACTTTTTTACTAAGAGCAAAAATCAGCAGAATACCAGTAGCAAAGGCCATTTGCATAACTCAGCCACTCTGCAGCCTAGCTGAACCTAATTGTAATTCAATTTCCAGATTGCTATGCTAGGCCTCTCTGCATAAAATATGCAACATATAACATAACCAATGGCACGGACCTATTTTCTTTGCTGGTGATCTATCCAGTTTCTTTTCCAGTAGAAGTATATATTAGAATAAGGTTGCCGAGCCATATAGTTATTTTGTATGTTTATGTAGTGTCACATGTATACACTTAAAGACAAAGTTAAAAAAATGATATCCTTTCATCTTTCTGGATTCTCAAGTGTGCCTAAGATTTTTAAAGTTTCTTTATTTCTGGCATTTCAGTGGGAAATTAAATCTTGAAAAATGTTAGCTAGCTGCCATGTTATTTGCCTATTTTACACTAGAAAGATTTTATAAGCTAATTGGGTGAAAAAGTGTATAAACATGTCTGTCAAGTCCATATGGATGTTGCAATACAGGCCCACAAGTAAATATCTTCTATCTGTTTACAAACCGTGTACTGGAATAGCATCCCTAAATCTTTGACCAGCTTATGTCCCAGAAGCTTAAAAACAAAAGGTATGTATGATAAAAATGCTTGCTTAAGATTCTCCCCCTTATTTTTAAACAGCCTCAGCACTCTGTTCTATGGGTTATTTAAGTGATGGCAGTGAGACGACTTGAATAGGATGGTTTATCAAGGTGTAGATTATATTTTGTGAATAATTCCCAGATGTGATGTTTTAGTTATACAGACTCCTCTATGGGAAGCTATACACCGAAACAACATGGATCGTGCAATTTTATCAGGACAATGCGAGTAGATTTCAGCAAGGTTGGTTCCAACTCATCTGTGATAAATGAGAAGATAAGGCAATCAGTGCACACCACGACACTCTGCAGCTAGTTAGGCACACTTCAGAACTATTCAGGTGTGCTCACACAGCTTAGGAGTCTTGCATGGGGGGGTGTCTCAATATAAATACATCCTTCATGGTGGCCACTAGTGATGCAGGAATTGCCTCTCTAAGACTTAACCCAGGTCAGATATAAATAATAGATGTTAAGAGTTAGCTCTGGTACTGGGGCTGTGTTCCAGGCAGCGTATTTTGTTTGGGTCAAAAGCATTTATTTTCCCTTATTTCCTCGTGTAGTTCCTCTGCTTGAAAAATGCCTGCAAAACTCCATCACACCTTTACGGGGACCAGTTTGGGTCTCTAAGGGAGAAGGTTTCAGCCCCTCAGGAGCTAAGATGTACATCCAAGGAGTCCTTTTGACCTTATACCAACGATTAAAGTCTGCAAAAAAATATTCTAAACAGGTGAGTCATCCCTCTTTAAGAACTGCTTTATTGTATGTTTTCAAATGTACTTGGTGGTATAGAGGCAATGATTGGCATCATGTCATGAAAGAACTGAGACATGTATTCCGTGAGCTCAGTGCCCGTTAGGGAGCCAAGATGCTTCTTCTGTAATCTCAAAGACAACAATAATGGGGCTAATTGTATCTGTCTTTTGGTGTGGGATGTCATATGTGTCATCCTTCCTTGCTGCACACTGTGCAAAACGAAAGCAACTCCTTATGTGGAAATTCTATAGACGGTTACTTTAAGAAAATGAATAGCTCCTGTAGCATTTGAAGTTTTAAATGATCCCCCTTCTGTTTTTTCCAGTATGAAATCATACTTAATGTTGTAGAAGATGGGCTAAAACATAACCAGTCATATTCTGGGAGATGAAACTGTGAATTAACTTCATGTTGAGTAACTTTCTTCATTTATACTTACTTCGCTTGTATATTTCCAGACCTGAAAGTATAGAAATAATGTATTTGAAGTAGTTTATAAACTATTTAATTTCTAAATATCTGTTTTATAATTGTGAAACAGAAAGAGAAAGAGAGAGATTGAGAGAGTGAGAGTGAGTGTGTGGATGTGTGTGTGTGTGTGTGGATGTGTGTGTGTGTGAGATGGGAGAAGAGGTATGTGTATGAAAACTTTGAAATCTTTGCAACTACTTAGAAAGACTTTGATTTATCTTAAAGTAGAATTCCTGTTGTAGAGCTGAATGATTTATGCTGTTTATAAAATAAAACTCAAGTTGACACAATTTTTGAATCTTCTTTGTACTTGGTCTTAAAAAATTAGGCATGCATTTTACCACACTAAATAAGGGCTAGGGTTTACATTTCTAACTGGGAGTTTCCAGTTTAGAACTGAGTGTATTATCTCAGACCACAGGCTGCTGAAAAATGAATATTTTCAAGGCATCATGCTATTATTTTCTGTATGCAGGGGGAGGGGAGGTGGGAATGGTAGTCAGCCTTAGTGTTCACACAGCACCTCCTGCTGTCTGGTTAGGAAGAGAACAGCTTGTATTGACTGGAGGAAATTCTTGAACTAAGGTATCCAGAACTAGCAAGAGACATCTTCCCGTGAGAAACTTGCATTCTCAAAACACGATTGGTTTCCTAGTTAATTAATGTCAGTGTATCCAGAAAGGGGATTAATGTTTATCATAGATAAACCTGTTTACAATAAAAAATATGAAAAATAAAAACACAAACTTATTTTTAATATTCTTTATTAAGCTAATATCATATATAAAAACTGACATAAAATATATTTTTTCAGACTAAATTATTTTAACAAATATTATTTTGTTTTTAAGGTACAATGATATTATACAATAATCACCAACTTAATTAGAATCATGTATTTGTTATTAAACAGTTTGCTCCTACTAATTTGACAGTTTAAAATTATTTAATGTTAAGCATGAGACAATTCTCCAGTGCAATAAAAGCACCATTTAAATCAAATCGAAAGAAACTTGAACGTTTTCTAAGTTTTATTAAAAGTGAGGATGTTAGAGATAAGGAAAGGCTCAGAAAGTAGTTGTGGCATATTTATTTTTTCTTCCTTTGTTCTAAACATTTAAAATTTAAATAGATATGAACAGTTCTACTGGATTGAAGAGTTCCTTGTATTGTGAGAAAATAATTCTTTAAGAATTACTGTTTGATTTTGAAAATTTCTTTGATTCAAGATTGATGAAAAATATTTTATTAAAATAAATATTAAATGTAAATGTGAAAAAATTAACATTTTTAGTGCCTCTAAATGTCTGATCACTTGAAATTGTTTATATCATCAACTTATGACTTTCAACATTATGCCAAATTTAGGAATATTTTAAAAATCTAGGCTCTTTGTCATTCCTATCTAAACCTTTTTACTTTGCTCAGTGGTAAAAAAAAAAGTTTTTCACTCAAATTTTAATGCTTTCATTCAAGTTTTGATATGATACTTGGTTAAGTTTTATTTTACAATATACAATTTATGACTTAATTTAAAATTATCTGTAATGCTCATAAAAGGCAGTATACTGGTATTATTATCATGTCATCAGTAGTTATGTTTTAAGCCTGGCAATAGCTTTATTTTTAATATTTCTTAGCAAATATCCCTCTTAGCACTAAAGAACTTTATCTGAACTGCATTTACTTCATTTGACATTAGGGATAGACCTTTGTATTTAGTTTTATATAAGATTGTGTTTGGTAAAATGGAGATGGATGCTTAATTCCTATTTCCGTAACAAACCTAAGCTTATAAATTATAGAATTATATGACCTCTTGATATAATTTCCATTTATTCCTCTTCTGAGATCATATATAAAAATAGCGGCATTGTTTTGCCGGGATTCTGTCAAAAGATTGTAGATGTTAAATATATGTTTTGGAATTCCCCAAGGGAATTTCTTTTAAATAAGTTGTGATAATAGAGATAGCTTTAAAAGAAAAGTCAGAGCTACTTGTTTTACGTTTATGAACTTATTCACTTTTTAGTTTTTCACTTTAACTTGGGTATTACAAGTATGCAACTGAATTAAGCCCACTACATTAGTATGGTCTTAAAAATATACTGATTCGAGTACATAAACTGAGATATTATAGTTAGGACAGCATAAAGTCACTTAGTCTTACATTTATCACATTTATTTCCTTAAAAGTGGAAACACTTTAGAAATTGCTCAGAGCTAAGCAGAATCTATTTAATTGGTAATCTTTGAAGTAGCCTAAACGCTTTCCTATGAAATGCAGTTAACACTTTCAGCGACAGGGCCGACAGGGCCCGTTCCATCTCATTAGCATTCTTGTTATGTAGTGGTGCTGTTGGTGGGGGTGTTGAAGTAGGAATGCCATTGTGTGGAGTTCCAGTGTTTGGGGACAAACACTGCTGTGGAAGGAACGTGTGAAAAGGCCACAGTCCTGTCAGTGAATGAGGAAGGCTGTGCTTTCTGTGTGCTTCAAGCAGGGAAGCTGTCACTCATAGGCCTAACACAGCTAAACAGAGGCCAAAACACAAGCCTGCACTACCTTTTAAAATGATATTAGTGATTTTTAAACATGATCTTCTTTATTTATGATCCTCCATAGAGCTTTTAGTCGCTGTCAGTAAACAAAATATATGTCAGTCTGTTCAGCAGCAGTCGAGGTCTATAAAAGTCCATGGAACTGAGCCAGGAGGCTATATAAATAATGATTTGGAATGGTTGATCTTAAGTATGAATGTGATTTTTGAGAAATGTATATTTCTGGAAATGTCTTCCCACTTTTGATACTCCTTTGATTTATTTTTCCCCCAAGCAATAAAAGTCCTGGAGACTTTTACATCATGGATGCATAGCACTCTTCTTTTAAAATATGGTTTTTAAAGGAGCTCATAAACATACAGTTTTAATCACTTAAAGTGGCTCACAGTGTAGTTTAACAGGTGCTATAAGTTGCATAGTCATTTCTGAAATTGAGAGAGACACAAAGGAAATGAGTACCTAACTATAATATCTTAACAACCAACATCTTAATTGTGAAGAAAATCATAGTCCTTGTGGTAGTCAAGACATGAAATTTGAAAGAATGTTTAGTACTACTTATTTTCAGCACTTTGGAAAGAAATGATCAACTTTGAAATTGAGTTTTAGCTTGTTTGATAGTAGCTTCATAAAAATAGATAAACAGAAAAAAAAAATCCTCATGTTCCTTAAAAATTTGAGATGTGTGTAAGCTTTGGCAGTATATTGAAAAAAATGGCAGTTTTTATTATTTATATCTGAAATTGCAAGAAAATGTTTTATTTCTGTAATTTTAATTTGAAGATATGTATTTGGGCTATTTTTAATAGATCATTGCTTAATGAAGTTTGTTGAAAACTGTAATTTTCTGCCTGAGTGATTTTTTGTGTGTGTGTATGTGGTCCTTTTTGTTTATTAATTTAAGCTAAGTACTTTTTTGAATGCTGTTATATTATAATGTTCCATATTTGATGTGTTAGGTTTAAAAATCTCAGACACTAAATTTCTATTTCAAAAATTTGGTTTTATTTTTTAAACTGGAGCTGTACTATAACTTTATTTTGTGGACATACAATTAGATGAGGAAATGACCATCCAACATCAGCATATATTGGTTTTGTAGTTTAAAACTGAAATGTATTTTATTGTTACGTTAAACTAACTTCTAGCAGAGCACTTACATGTGTTTAAAAAAAATTCCCAGGTTAATGTTGGTTCACTTTACATGCATTTCAGTAAGTTTGATACTTAAATATAAAAGCAATAATAATAAGACTGCAATTCTATTCAGAAAAGATTTAGTTCAAAACCTGCTTGAATTGCATTAGTGCTGATTTTGTTTATTGCAAAAAGTATCTCTAAGGAATGTAATATTTTAATTTCCCTTAAGAAGTGTTGAGAATTTGTATTTTCAGATCTGTGTTGTAGGTAAATTAAAGTCATTTATTGGTCCTAACGTTATTGAAGGAAAAACTACTCCTATTTTACATTTTCTATATATGCTTTTTTCTTAGTATACCAGCTACTTTTTTCCCCCTAGTTTTATTGAGAGATAATTGAGATCTAACATTGTATAAGTTTCAGGTATACAATGTGATGATTTTATACACTTACATATATAGTGAAATGATCACCACAGTAGGCTTTAGTTAACACCTCTCCCACTTCACATAATTAACATTTTTGTGTGTGTATGTGGTGAGAACATTTAATATCTACTCTCTTAGCAACTTTTCAATATATAGTACAGTATTGTTAACCATAGTACATTAGATCTCCATTTATCTATATATTAAAAATTGAGCTCTTTTCTTGATTTACATTGCCTGGAGCAATACCGCAGATATTTCAGTTTTGAACTTCTTGATATCCTTTGAAACTGTGGAACAAAGTCTATAATATATGAACAAATTTACTATTAAAAACATTAAAATAACATTATAAATGTTTCAAAATGAAAATTACTACTGACGGTTATGATAGGTAATTTTTTAAACTACTAGGTTGTTTGTAGATGTGAGTGATTGTTGATTTTTTTTCTCCCTGAAACCAAGCTGCATTCTAGTTACTTGAAGTATTTTAAGAACCTTAAACTTGTGTCTTTTTCTAAGTGTCATGCTTTGAGCAGGCCTAACATCAGTTAAATGAAGTGAAAATTGCATTCTTGTCTTGATAGAGATGAAAATGGATTTCTGGTCATGAAATAGATGTAGTTGTCACTTTTTAAAAAAGGTGTCAGCAGTTTGCTTCAGCAAGTAAGGTGCCAATTCAGTATGGCAGTAAACTTGTGATCTGAGCAATCAATAAAATGCTTCAATAACTTCTGCTTCATTACACTTATAATAAGAGGCTATAGATCCATGGCACATAAAATGTTGATAAAGAGAGTATGTGGGGACCGACTGTGACAATTTTCTTGAAAGTACAGTAAGTGCAATATTGCCATCTAGAGTTTGTGCATAGGTAATTATTGCAGAGAGGGTGGAAAACTGACAATAGGATAAAACAAGAAATGATATTGAATACTTTTTATTTTCCATCCTTTATCCATGACACATTTATCCTCATGAAACATTTCATTTGATTCCCCCTAAAACTGTTCATTCAGGTCAGGAAAAATTTTTTCAAATCTATATTTTCCTCTAATTGTCTTAGAATTATACTACCAAATGTCAAATATGTATCTGTGGCTCAAAATTGAACTTTTTTTTTTTTACTGTGAAAACGCTATATTAAATAATTTTCTTTGGAAAAAATTAGAGTTAAAGATTTTTCTTTTTTATAAGAGAATTCAATTATGTGAAAGCAGTTTTATTGACATCTCAGTTGAATACCTTTCATTTAAAAATATTATGTTTATTAATAGTAAGCACTCCTTAAAAAATTGAAAGCCAACTTAGTTAAAATTAGAATTTAAAATAACTATATTATAAAACTAAGAAAATAAACTTTCCTGCTTATATGCTTTTGAACATTTTAATTAACTATAAGTTCCATTTGGGGATTGTTTAAAATATGTCTTCATCTTAAAATAAACACTTTAAAAAGTATTAGTTATCACTTTATTTTTCTTATTAATTAAAAAGTTATTTAATTTTATAATATTTTTTGAATGAACTAATTTGAAAAATATATTTTGAATTCAGGCATTACTGAGATTTTCTCCCTCTAAACTAGTGACTTGAGAATGCATGCTTCAAACAGAAACATTTTTTGAGTCTACATTTGAGTGTTTATGATGCTTAATATAAACTTAATATAGTATTAAAGGGCTTCCCTGATAGCTCAATTGGTAAAGGATCTGCCTGCAATGCAGGAGACCCTCGTTCAATTCTTGGGTTGGGAAGATCCTCTGGAGACAGGAAAGGCTACCCACTCCAATATTCTGGCCTGGGTCGCAAAGAGTCAGACAGGACTGAGCGACTCTCACTTTCATTTTCAGTATAGTATTGATGACTTAATAAGGAAAGTTAATCTGGAAAAATTATTTTTATTCTCTCATTTATTATTTAATTTGTATAGGTAACTTTTATAAGCTTATTGACCTCGACCATAAGATTTCCATGAGGAAAGTAATTTGATGTTAATATACTAGTAGTGCATTTTTCTGATATTATACTATTTAGGTATTTTCTGTTCTCATATATCTATGTATGATTGAATTCTAGAATTGTAAAAAATGAAAGCAATTATAGCATTAATTTATCTCCCTTTTATGATGAAAGTTTTATCCTCAAACACCCTAATATTTTATTTTCTCTACTTATATTTAAGTTAAAACCAACTCTTTAGATGATGAACTCTATTTTGAGATTTTACTCATACTGAATAGAAAATGTTGCATCTTAAAACCTCCAAATAAGTATAGAATTGTTCTGGTAAATTAAGTGATAGGAAACCTGACAAATTTTCTTTAAGTTACTCAACCACCTATAGGTATTACTGCCTATGACTCTTTTGAAATGAGAATAAATTTTACAGAGTTACAGCAGCAAAGTGAAAGAGTGTGTTTGATAGATTCCCTGAACAGTTTCAACACCCACAGGTATTATTTGTAAGAAAACAATCATGCCGAGTCTTCAGCTGGTTAGAGAGGGCACAGCATTCTATCTTCACCTGACATCCTATCTGTTCCGTCAGTCAGCATCCTGGGCCGCCTGCCTGCCGCCCCCTCCTCCTGGAACAATAATGCTGAGAGGTTTGTGTGAATGGACAAGAATATGAATTCTTTTTCCTTGAAGAACTGAGGCATTTTCTTAGGGGAGAGGAAAACCAACTATCTTGAGGATTGACTAGTATTTCCTATTTTCTATTAAAACCCATCAATGTTGTGAGTGATGGATAGTTTAAGTCTTTGATTACTAAGTCTGACTACTGATTGATAAAAGGGAGACTCTTAAGTGTAAGCATGTTGGAAATAGTTGCTTTGCTTTATGTTATTAAGAGATATGTAACAGTTTTCTCTCACCTGATGTTAATAGCGAAACTTGAATAAATCTCATTCCAAACAACATATTACTGATTTTCAAATAATATAAGTCATTATTTGTTTATATTTTACACATGTAACAGCAGCTGAAAATGAGCATAACATGAATTTATTATTCTCTTCAGTCAAATTTTCTCATTAACTCTGTCATAAAATCAATTTTATGTAATTTCCTAAAAAAATTAGTATCCTGTTACCTTTAAAAAGGATTTCAAGTTCCTAACAAAGCCAATCAGGAATGGAAAAAGGATAGAGCAAGACTCCATTCATCAACACTTAATATATATCACTAAGAAATAAATGTTGAAAGTGTCAGAGAACAGAGTGATAGCATCAATAAAAGGCACTTGAAGGGTCTTGGCCTTCAGGCCTCCGCAAGCCACAAGTGAGTTACATCTTCTAGAGCTGTACAGCGAACTATCCTCATGTGGTTACCATAACCCCATCTTCACTGAAAATTCCATTGGACATTTCTGTGCTTGGAGGAAGAAATTCACCCTAGATATCCTAATTATACTTCTGACATTGGTGTCTGTATTTTATGACTAACAAAATAACAAAGGATCTTTTAACATGATCTGGTTTTAATTCAGTATTCAGTAGACAAGGTAATCAAGTTTTCACAAAACAAAATTGTGAAACACACACACACACACTCCTAGATCACAGTCTATTCACCATCTAAACACTGTCTAACCCCGTTTAGGGCTTTCAATGTCTCTTAGGATTGTTATGATTCTGGCAGTCACTAAATTAATCCTGTTTGGTGAGAAAATATTACCTTTCTTCCCCTATGCACCCCTGCCCCTCAAAAATAGAGAGCCAAAGAAGGCAAACTCAAATGATAAAGTATTGAATACTCCTTATGTGCTCAGTCTATTAGCCAGTGTTGAAGATACAGGAAAACTATCCCAGATCTTGCCCTACAGTTGAGTTCAGTTCAGTTGCTCAATCATGTCCGACTCTTTGCTACCCCATGAACTGCAGCACACCAGGCCTCCCTGTCCATCACCAACTCCCGGAGTCCACCCAAACCCATGTTCATCAAGTCAGTGATGCCATCCAACCATCTCATCCTCTGTCATCCCCTTCTCCTCCTGCCCTCAATCTTTCCCAGCATCAGGGTCTTTTCCAATGAGTTGGTTCTTCTCATCAGGTGGCCAAAGTATTGGAGTTTCAGCTTCAGCATCAGTCCTTCCAATGAATACCCAGGACTGATCTCCTTTAGCATGGACTGGTTGGATCTCCTTGCAGTCCAAGGGACTCTCAAGAGTCTTCTCCAATATCACAGTTCAAAAGAATCAATTCTACAGTGCTCAGCTTTCTTTATAGTCCAGCTCTCACATGCATACATGACTACAGGAAAAGCGATAACTTTGACTAGATGGACCTTTACTGGCAAAGTAATGTCCTGCTTTTTAATATTCTGTCTAAGTTGGTCATAGCTTTTCTTCCAAGGAGCAAGCATCTTTTAATTTCATGGCTGCAGTCACCATCTGCAGTGATTTTGGAGCCCCCCAAAATAGTCTCTCACTGTTTCCATTGTTTTCCCATCTGTTTGCCATGAAGTGATGGAACAGATGCCATGATCTTAGTTTTTTGAATGTTGAGCTTTAAGCCAACTGTTTCACTCTCCTCTTTCACTTTCATCAGGAGACTCTTCAGTTCTTCACTTTCTGCCATAAGGGTGATGTCATCTGCATATCCGAGGTTACTGATATTTCTTCCGGCAATCTTGATTCCAGCTTGTGCTTCATCCAGTCCAGCATTTCTCATGATGTGCTCTGCATATAAGTTAAATAAGCAGGCTGACAGTATACAGCCTTGATGTACTCCTTTCCTGATTTGGAACCCGTCTGTTTTTCCATCTCCAGTTCTAGCTGTTGCTTCTTGACTTGCATCCAGATTTTTCAGGAGGCAGGTCAGGTGGTCTGGTATTCCCATCTTTTTAAAAATTTTCCACAGTTGCTATGATCCACCCAGTCAAAGGCTTTGGCAGAGTCAATAAAGCAGAAGTAGATGTTTTTCTGAAACTCTCTTGCTTTTTCGATGATCCAGCAGATGTTGGCAGTTTGATCTCTGGTTCCTCTGCCTTTTCTAAATCCAGCTTGAACATCTGGAAGTTCATGGTTCACATACTGTTGAAGCGTGGCTTGGAGAATTTTGAGCATTACTTTACTCGCGTGTGAGATGAGTGCAATTGTGCGGTAGTTTGAGCATTCTTTGGCATTGCCTTTCTTTGGGATTGGAATGAAACTGACCTTTTCCCATCCTGCGGCCACTGCTGAGTTTTCCAAATTTGCTGGCATATTGAGTGCAACACTTTCACAGCATCACCTTTTAGGATTTGAAATAGCTCAACTGGAATTCCATCACCTCCACTGGCTTTGTTTGTAGAGATGCTTCCTAGGGCCCACTTGACTTCACATTCCAGGATGTCTGGCTCTAGGTGAGTGATCACACCATCATGATTATCTGGGTCATGAAGATCTTTTTTGTATAGTTTTTCTGTGTATTCTTGCCACCTCTTCTTAATATCTTCTGCTTCTGTTAGGTCCATACCATTTCTGTCCTTTATTGAGCCCATCTTTGCATGAAATGTTCCCTTGCTCTTAGGAAGCTTCTTTTCTAGTTTTGGAGATAAAACATACCCACATGACACCATTAGGAAATATAATAAATAAGTGTATAATTAAGTGCTCAAAATATATGGTACAGATCCTATTAAATATTATATGGGAACTTAAATAAAAGAAGAGTAAAATATTGGAATAAAAACATATTAAGGTTGAAATGAACTTTGGAGGTCATATAGTTCAGTCCTCTCATTTTATAGATAATAATGAGTAACATAAATTAATACTATATTATTGTGTTGTTGTGAGAATTAAATAGTTATTGTATTTAAAACTCTTAACATAGTACCTAAGATATAGTAAGTGGTCAGTAGTTGTTAGCTATCATTATCATCATCATCACCATCTTTATTATGAATTTTTTGTGCTCTCTAGAGGTATGACTGACAAAATTTTAAGATATTTAAAGTGTACATTGTGTTGATTTGATACCTGTATTACATTGTGAAAGAATTCTTACTGTTAAGTTATCATGTACATCATCATATATATATGTATATATGTGAGAACATTTAAGTTCTATTCTTAGCAAATTTCAGTCATATAATACAGTGTTCTCAACTATTGTCACCATGATGTACATTAGATCCTAGGACCTTATTCATATTATTGCTGAAAGTTTGTACCCTCTTACCAACCTCTCCCTATTTTCCCCATCCGTGGCAACCACATTTCCATTCTATGAGTTTGATTTTTTCTTTTTAGATGTTGCATAAAAGTGATGGGCTTCCCAGGTGGTGCTAGTGGTAAAGAACCCACCTCCCAATGCAGGAGACATTGGAGATGCAGGTTTGATCCGTGGGTGGGGAAGATCCACTGGAGAAAGGAATGGCAACCCACTCCAGTATTCTTGCCTGGTGAACCCCATGAACAGAGCCTGGTGGGCTATAGTCCATGGTGTTGCAAAGAGTCAGACACGACTGAAGTGACTTAGCACAGAGGTGTAAGTGATACTTTTATTATTAATGTTATAGATAAGGCAGTCGGGGTAAAGTTGTAATGGAACTAGAACTCCACTTTTATTTTAGAGATAAGTTATGCTTCATTAATTGAAATATAGGCAGGGTTTAAAAAGAGATTCTTTCAGGCAATAGGATGAAGTTGGAAGTAAGATATTTTCACACATTATAATTGATATAAAAAAGATTATTGGTGACCTTTGAACGATGATGAAACCTTGGAGAGAACAGGATTAAAGAAAAAATTGATGTTGAAGAAATAAGGGCAGTGGGTATAGATAAGGCCTCTTCACAGTGGGTATAGATAAGTTGAGAGCGGTCCATATGTTTTTGAGGCCCCACAGTATATTAAATAATTAAGAAAAGTCAAAACAAGATTTTAAATCCACTGAATATGTATTTTTACATAATTACACTTAAAATTAACTCTATCAACAACTTCTCCCTAATAAGATATAATTGTTCTATTTTTATAATACAAGATTCATAAAATATTAATTCATAATCTGTATAGGTAGCTTGGTCTGGTGATGGGACAAAAGTTTTATAACAGCTGTCTTCTCTGGTTGATTATGTCACTATACCTTTTTGTATGTATATCTCTATTTGCAAGTAAGGAAAAAGGTTAAATTTGCGGCCCATTTTGATTGTAAGACTGAGGTCAAAAGCCTTGCTCAACCTCAGGCTTGAAGCATCTGAGATCCTGGAGTGGTTGAGGACTGTAAGTGGAGAATGAAAGTCACTTAGTTTGAAAACCATATGCTAGAGTTTACACATGTTTCAAGAAAGCAAGTTTATACTCACACTAGACAAGGTATGGAAAAATTTTTTAACATTTTTGGTCTAAATCTGATTTGACCTTTCACACAAAGTACTACTCATGGTGGTCAGAGAAAGCAAAAAACTAAATTAGATTGAGCCAAATAATTTAATGAGTTCTTTTAGGTAATGCCCAGCCTTTTGGATGTAGAGGTTCAGATGCTCATATTTTTGCTCTCTGGGTTTATAGACGTGGAGAAAGGTTAAGTAACAACTGGGGTTGTTCCTTTGCAGGTACGCATAGACCAAAAGGGGTGGTTTAAGGAATGAATGACTAGATTCTCAACTTTCATATATACTTTGTAATAAAATGATCCTACCTAAGAACATGCCTGCAATGGAGGTACAAACCATTTCTCCTTTCCCATCTTCCATCATTTTTAGGCAAACACACCTTTCCCTTATCCTTAATCTATTGTGGTGCTTCATCCCAGAGTGTAAAAACTTCTAGGCCATCAAACAGAGGGCCATTTTGAAATATTGGTGCCATAAACTTCTTGTAGGGTTCTGAACCTTTCCTTGTTATAAATGTGTTTCTATTAAGGAAGAAATGGTACAGAAATAGAGTTGACGAGAAAAGGGTGCAGGTAACCTTCTGATTGTCAAAGAAGAGCTTTTCCATATAGTCTTAACAATAGAAAATGGTTGACATAAAATTGTTCTGGTATTTAATCTCATTGGACAGATTTAAAAGAAAAATTGAACAGTTTTAATTAGTAATACCAATACTTAAAACATGCCAGAAAATGCATCTTTCATCACTGTTTTTAAGCTAATAATAAAAAAAAATGTTGACATAAAATGTTGGTGCACAGTTTTCTAAGTGAGGGGTATATAATTTTCTAAATTCTTTTAGAGAGTTTGTGAGCAAAATGTTGTTTTGGAGTCCTGGTCATGCCAGGGAGGGAAAGTGGTGGTTTGAGCCATGTGGTGCCTACCGCCGAGGTACCACTGGTCTTGTCTGTGGCTGAGGTTTGAAGCAGATGTAAGTCCTAAACTATTGGCAGCTCTTTGCTGGGTCAGGAGTACTCCCGAGAAGCTTTAGCTTTAGTTTGGCTTTCCCTGAGTTTCTACCACATTCTCCATCTCTCCTATGGCCTAAGTAGGTCACCTGCTCATAGTCACTGTGGACATTTGACCCTTAATATTTGTGGCCTTTTTGGCTTATAGTTTTGCTACCTTTTGGTTCGTCTGGGGCCATGTGAGAATTTGTAGGTCTTATCTACACCCCTACTGAAAACAGCTCACAAAAGCTAGATTGTGGTCTCTTTTCTGCTTCTTACACACTATTCCACTTCATTTACTCTGTGACTCCATACCCCTCACTTCCACCCAAGGTTGGGGAGGAGGGCAGTCTCAATACAGACTCCTCCCAGAATATCAAATGAGAATCCAGATGGGGCCTTTTGTCCTAGCCTGCTCCTCAATTTATCTAACACACATGCCCCTCTTTGGGCTAAAGCTGGGAGATGGCAGACCATAGTTTAAAAGAGCCATTCTATATTACAATTCAGTGTTATATACATACACATCCACATATGTGTATAAAATAAAAGTTTTTCCAGAATAAGATTTCATTGTACTACTTGTAAGGCACTAACAACTGGCTTGGACTAACTTAACTTAATTGAATTCATAGTCCCTGACATATAGTTTCAGGGCTTTATTTCACCCTATATACCTTCAGTTCAGCTCAGTCACTCAGTCGTGTCTGACTCTTTGCTATACCATAGACTGAGCACACCAGGCTTCCCTGTCCATCACCACCTCTTGCAGTTTACTCAAACTCACGTCCATTGAGTCGGTGATGCCATCCAGACATCTCATCCTCTGTCATCCCCTTCTCCTCCCACCTTCAATCTTTCCCAGCATCAGGGTCTTTTCCAGTGAGTCAGTTCTTTGCATCAGGTGGCCAAAGTATTGGAGTTTCAGCTTCAGTATCAGTCCTTCCAGTGAATATTCAGGACTGATTTCCTTTAGGATGGACTGGTTGGATCTCCTTGCAGTCCAAGGAACTCTCAAGAGTCTTCTCCAACACCGCAGTTCAAGAGCATCAATTCCTTGGTGCTCAGTCTTCTTTATGGTCCAACTCTCACATCCATACGTGACTACTGGAAAAACCATAGCTTTGACTATATGGACCTTTGTCAATAAAGTAATGTCTCTGCTTTTTAATATACCTTAACATGGCTTTTTACTTAAATTTTTTCTAATTGACATATAGTTCAATTATAATATTGTGTTAGTTTCAGCTGTACAGCGAAGTGATTCAGTTATATATATTTATTGTTTTTCAGATAATTTTTCATTATAGATTATTATAAGATATTGAATATAGTTCACTGTGTTATATAGGTAAATCCTTGTTGTCTGTTTTATGTAATTTGTACCTATTAATCACATACTTCTAATTTAACACTTTTCCCCCCTCCCTTTCCCTTTTGGTAACCTATTTCTATGTTTGTAGGTCTATTTATATTTTTAATATGGCTTTTAAAATTTAAACATTTCCCCTACATGAAATCTGGTAGATCCAGCTAAGGCAATTCTTTGAGGGAAATCTGTAGCATTACAATATTTGTACTAGAATGTCTAAAAACAACAATCTAAGTTTTCACTGTAGAAAAGAAAGACAGTTATGCCCTACAAAAGCAGAAGAAGGGAATTAATAAAGAAAAAAATTAATGAAGCAAGAAATAGGACCAAAAATAAAAAATCAAGTGAATCAGAAGTTATTTTTAGAGAAATATCAATAGTGTTGATATTTTATCAGTTTAAATGATCACTGTTGTTTCTTGAATTTGTTGCCTTTCTTTTGAGTTCCCTTTTTCTTCCTTCTGAAGTTTAACCCATCTTGAGTCTTCTTAAGTATTCATCCTTCACTATCCAGGAATGCTCCCATCAACTCTGCCTAGCTCACTGATTCTAGTGCAGAATAGTCCTACAAGGTTGGGTACTCCTATCTAATGCTATTATGCATAGTAAGTACCTGGTCACAGAAGCAATAAGTGGCTGGCTCAGTTCTGAGAAGTCAAACTCTGGGCTCCCCCTTCACTTAGTAGTGCCCGGGGTCTCTATAAATCTATTGGTCCTGTCAGTAGATCTGCAAATTTCTTCAGCCTCCTTCTCCTGAGCTACACCAAGCTTCAGGTTGAGATGATTGGGAACCCCATCTTTGTGTTCACAAAGTGAATCAGCTCCCAGCCCCTATTTCACATAGAGCTTTTTAGTCCTCATCATAGGTAAAGGAGCTGCCTGCCAAAGCAGGAGACACAAGACATGGGTGGGTTCAATCTCTGGATTGGGAAGATCCCCTGGAGTAGGAAATGACAATCCGTTCCAGTATTCTTGCCTGGAAAATTCCATGGACAGAGGAGCTTAGCAGGTTACAGTCCATGGGGTCACAAAGAGTTGGTCACGACTGAGCACACACACACAATACTTCAGTAGGCACTAAGGAGTACTTCTAACTAGGAGCCCAGCAGGCCTGTAACTTTAGTTCTGCTCATAGTTTGTACTTCTATTTTACCTCTGGTGCCTAGTGATATTAAAAATATTTAATAACCTATTACATCCCAGGATACAATCACAATATATGCCAGCTTGGAAAGAAAGGAAGAAAGGGAGAAGAAGGGAAGGAGGGAGGAAAAAGAATAAATGATGTCTGTATAATTTTAATTCTTTGAAAAATTTTGAAATTTTGTTTTATGGCTTAGAATATGATTTAATGTGCCAGTAGTATGTTCTACTTTGTTGGTTGCAAGTGATCTATAAATATTAATTTGCTCAAGTTGCTTGATAGCGTTGTTCAAATCTTCTATTATCTTTACTGTAATTTTGGATTTATTTCTCCTTTCAGTTCTATCAGTGTTTTCTGCATATACTTTAAAGCTTTGTTAGTGGAGCATATACATCTAGGATTGTTATAATTTCTTCATGAATTGACTTTTAATAATCATTATGCAGTGTACCTCTTTAGACCTGTTAATACTTTGTTGTTTTGAAGTCTACTTTGTTTTATATTGGGTTTAATATAGTTACTCCTATATTCTTCTCATTAATGTTATCAGGAGATAGTATTTTCTATCCATTTACTTTTAATATATCTGTGTCTTTATAGGTAAAGTGTTTCTTATGGAAAGAATATGTTTGGGTCTTGCTTTTCCTCCCAATCTTACAGTTTCTTACTTTTTATTTTGAATGTTTAAACCATTTATATTTAGTATAATTATTGACATGATTGAGTTTGACTTTTCATTTGTGTTATATTCTCTCATTTGCTCTTTGTTCCTTCTATCTTTTCTACTAACCTCTTTTAAATTATTCTTTTAATACTTTCATATTGTCTCTACTATGGGTTTATTAGCTGAATATCTTTGTTTAATTTTTGTGTATGAGTGTAGTTGTTGTTCCAGGATTTACAGTATACATATTTAGTTTTTCATAGTCTGCCTTTGAATAATATTTACTTTATTACAAGAGAAGAAATATATACTATGTATTTCCATTTATCTCTCCTATTCTTTGTGCTACTATTGTTATATATCTTGCTACATGTGTTAAACTCAGAAAATATTGTTATTTTTTATTTAAACTCTTATGTTTTAAAGAGACTAAAGTGAGAATTAGTGACTAAACCACCGCCACCAAAGTGAGAATAAATGTCTTTTATTTATCTATGAACTTAATGGATTTTGACACTCTGTGTGTGTGTTAGTTGCTCAGTTGTGTCTTACCCTTTGCAACTCCATGGACTTGGAGCCTGCCAGGCTCCCTCAGTCCATGGGATTATTCCAGGCAAGGATATGGAGTGGGTTGCCATTTCCTTCTCCAGGGGATCTACCCAACCCAGGGATCAGACCCAGGTCTCCCACAGTGCAGGCAGACTCTTTACCATCTGAGTCACCAGGGAAATTGATACTCTTTATCCCTTATCAAATCGAAGTGTCCGCTTTGTTTTTCTTTTGCTCTAAGAGCTTCCTTAAATATTCCTTTGGTTAAAGCTTTCTTTTTTTTTTTTTTGGTTTGAGAAAATCTTGGTTTTATCCTCCTTGTTGAAAGATATTTTCATTGAGTGTGGAATTCTAGGTAGGTTTCTTTGTTTTTTTTGGTTTCTTTCTTTTTTTTTTTTTTTTTTGCTTAAAAAAGTGTTGCTCCATTGTATTCTGGCTATATGAGTTTCTGATGCTACATTAGACATTATTCTTATCTGAGTTTTCCTTTCATAATGAGATTTTTTTTCTGCTGCTTTTATGATTTTATATTTCTTTTTTTTTCTTTACAATTTGATCATGGTATGTCTTTTGTGTTTTTGTTGGAGTGGGGGAAGATTTATCTGCTTGAGATTTGTTGAGCTATTTGAATCTGTTAGGTTCTATTATTTATTAAAATTTTGGCCTTTATTTCTTAAAATACTTTTTCTGTTCCTAATTCTTTCTCCTTTTTTTGTAGACTCTAGTTACTCAACTGAAAAACGGATGTGTCTTTTTTCCCTAGTCCTTTTTCTCTCTCTTTTTTAAAAATTTTGAATTATTTCTGGGTAACCATTAAGCTGATCTAGGAAACAAATCACTTCTGATTCTATGAGAAACCTTTAGAGAAGAAAGATGAAGCTACAATACTTTGTCTGAAATTTAAGCATTAGTTTCAGAATTTCAAATATAAGAGGAAATTATTTTCCAAATATAAACACCATCTTTACATTTGTATTCTTCTGTGTGGTTTTGTAAGTCTTCTATTATCAAGACTCTCTGAACAGTTCAAGTTTTTTTCTATTCATTCCCTAATACTAGAATCTCTTAAGTCAAGTCATTGTCCCCACAGTCCAGCATAGTCCTTTCTAGCTTTGATTCCCATTCTCTTATATGAGATGGAGATGGCGATCTAATATTTCCTTATTTTAAAACAATGAAATATTTCAGATATAAAAGATTAATATGAACATTTATATAAATCAAACCTTTCTTAATGTTTTATTTTTAGGAAATAAAGCATAAATACAGAATTTCCCTTCCCTTTGCCTCCTTTCCAGATATAATTAGTATCCTGAATTTCTAGAAATGTTTTAATGTTTACAAATGCATGTAGCCTCTGTATATAAATATATATACATATTTATATAGAATTGTGTATATATATATATATCTAACCATGTAAAAACTTTTACATTTTTCATTCTTTTTGTAAATAGTATACTATATATATTACTCTGTACTTGCAACATTTTATTTGTGACTTATATTCATGCTGATATAGAAAGCTGTTAAGCATCAATTTGTTATGCATATTTCATTGTGTAAATACAAACAATCTACTTATCCAACTTGTTGACACAGTTTGTATCCAGATTGTTACAAAGAATGCTCCTACAAACATTTGGGTATATTACTCTGTATGCACATGTATGAAGATTTCTGCAGAGTGTATATCTGAAAGCAAAATTGTGAAGAGTATGCACATTTTTGTGGGTTATTGTCTGTTTTATTATGTTACAGAACTATTATGTCACTTTACACTTTAATCAGCAGTTTATACAATTCCTATTTCTCTTTCCCACAGAAGTATACCTTCTGTGACTTACTTACCTAGTAATAGTTAATGATACTTTTGAACAATGCCAAGGAGGTCTATTACGGTTGTGTTGTAGTGTATATGACGACCAATTTTATGAGTCAACTTGACTGGGCTAAGGGATGCCTATATAGCTGGTAAAATATTGTTTCTGGTTGTGTCTATGAAGATGTTTCCTGAAGAGCTTAGCTTTGCATAGGTAGACTGAGTAAAGAAGATGGCCCTCACTTGTGTGGGGGCTTGAACAGAACAAAAAGGCTGAGAAAGGTGAATTTGCTCTTTCTTGGACTTGGACATCCATTTTCCCCTGCCCTGGAACGTTGATGCTTCTGGGTGAGGCCTTAGGACTCAGTTTGAGACTTACACCATTGAAAACTTTGTTTCTCAGGCCTTTCAGTTTTGGGAACTATACCACAAGCTTTCACTGGGCCTTCCCAGGTGGCTCAGTGGTAAAGAATCCAGCTGCCAATGCAGGAGACTCGGGAGACGCAGGTTTGACTCCTGGGTCGGGAAGATCCACTGGAGGAGGAAATGGCAACCCACTCCAGGTTTCTTGCCTGGGAAATCCCATGGACAGAGGTGGGCTACAGTCCATGGGGTCACAAAAGTCAGACACAATTGAGCATGCACATGGAGGGCACAAGCTTTCCTGGGCCTCCATCTTGCTTATTGCAGTTTGAGGGCCTTTTCAGCCTTCATAATTGCACCAGTTAATCCTTCGTTATAAATCTTCTTTGTATGTATCTATATCTGTATATGTATGTGTGTGTGTGTGTGTGTGTGTATCCTATTGGTTCTGTTTCTCTGGAGAACACTGGTTAATATACTCTGCTTTATAACCATTCTTCTATTATAATACAACTACATTTTTTTTTCTTTTCCTGAAATAAACTTCTTTGTAATTATTTAAGATAATACCCAGGATGAAAATTATTATTATTTGTTTGTAAATACATAAAGCTCTATTAAGTCTTTCAAAAGGATTGAATCAATGTAATCTTTTTAGGATCTGTCATTTTAATATTTGATAGTTTAACATATACATATTTCATTGTTTTATTAGCATTTATTGTATTACTCTTGAGGCTAAACATTTTCCATATACCTGTTAATTAAATGTCATTGAAATAGTCTTTGCACATTAAAAATAGATTTTTAACATTAATTTAAAAATCATACCTAGGTTAAACCTCTAAAATTTTGTCTTACATATAATTTTAAGATGAAATACAAACTGTACTTACAACATAGTGCATCAGATTTTTTTAAAAATCAGAAGTTACAAGCCTCTATATAGTACACAGCCTTCAATCTTGTGAGGTTAATTCAACAATATTGCTTTGCTCAAAACCACTTGGGATTTACATTAATTGTATTTGTATGAATATCCTCAATGATAACATTTTTATCTTTGTATGTTGAATTTATTTTTTGAAAAAGAGAAAGTCATTTTTGCCAAATCTGATGAAAAATCTAGTGTTAAGTATCAAATAGTTTCATGAAGAATATACTGTGAGGCTATAAATTTGCATTAGGAACTAATTTCTAGATAAATATTGCCCATTATGTTGCAAAGAATCTTTCAAATGCTTCAGCAGTTATACATAAGAATCCTTATAGATGTTTTATTCTATCTGTGGCATGAGTTTTGTGTGAACAGTGTCATTTATGTCAAGGAAATAAAGTCATTTTTGCACGTGATTTTGACATGGATTCAGAATATAGAAATTTTGTATCAAGTCCCCTCTTTCTAATTACTCAAAATTCATGACATATCTTCAGGGCAACTTTTTTATTCTTTTGCCAAGCCAATATATTATACTGCTTAAGAACCCAGATGCTAGAGTCAGATTACCTGGATTCAAGTCCAAACAACATGATTTAACCAGCTCTGTGGCCTTAGGCAAGCTGGTTAACCCATTTCAGTTTCTCACCTGTAAAATGGGGATAATAACAGGGCAGTTGTGAGATAATATTTGAAATGCCTAAAAATGAGAAAGTATCTCAAAGTGATAATACCTATATGTGCTAGAACAATGCCTGGCACATAGAAAACATTCAATAAATGTTAGCTGCTATTATTATCACTGTTATTGATTATTTTATCATCTGTTTTTTTCTCATATTCAATCAGTTACCTTACAGGCATGGTACCTTGCTCTTAGTTGGCCACCTTTCTTTCAGTTACCTATTTGGATACACTAAATATAGTGGATTGGCCTAAAAGTTTGTTCAAGTTTTTCTGTAACGTCTTATGGAAAGACCTGAACGAATATTTTGACCAACCCAGTGCTTTTGACACTTGTCCTGGTGTAACGGTTTCCAAGCCTGACAGCATCAGAATCATAGATGTACCACCTGTGCTCAGTTCATGTTAAGTCAATCTGGGGCAAGACCAGGAGTCTAGTTCATTAAAAATGCTCCCGAGATGCTGAGTTCTGAAACTCAGTTAGTGTCACGAGAGTCTTCTCTACTATCTTAAAAACAGTCCTGAAGTCAATTAAAAAAAAAATCTTTTTGACATAACTTTATTTCCTCTAGCTTCTTTTAACAAATTTAATTTCTGTTAATTTAAAACCTTCTTCTGCAGCTTTAATTTGACATACAAATAATGTTTAAATTTATTCTGAACTTTTTACTCTAAAACACTTTTTTTTTTTTACTGTAATTTTTGTCATCTACCTAGAATCATGTGTTTCCCATGCGGGCTGCGTATGTACATGCATGTGAGCCTGTGTGTGGGTTTCTTTAGCACCACCTCAGGCATGAGAGCTGGCCAGCCTTCGCAGCAGTTGCTCCAGGTTAAGGCTTGTTGAAACTTGTCCTTGCTATAGTGACACCTTTGCTGGCTTCTTCAAGCCACGCAGAAGAATCAGCCTCGTTACTTTAAAGTGGCACCTCACATGCTCAGGAAATTGTGCTGTTGAAATTTCAGCAAATATGTGTATCTATCCACCACATTTTACTGAGAACTAGAACCTTACCATGGAATTCCAGGATTGGTGTGTGTGACCAATATACTAATTGATGGGAGCAGAGGAGTGTGGGTGAAGGGGGAAAGCCTTAAGTCAAAATTTAGGTTTGAAATACCTCTATCAACTTTTGTTAATGTTATTCAAAGATAGACTCTCAGTTTTTCATCCTTTCCATCATCTCTTTAACATTTAGCTGTTACATCTTATGGTGACACTTTTTTCTTTTTATAAAAGTACATTTATTTTAATATCATAAAAGGTAGAATTTAGTTCTTGAACCCCTCTGTAAATGTCATTGGACACTGGACAGTAAATATAGCCCAGATAACCTGATGTCAAGAAATACAAAAATCAAGGCAACCTTTTAATGACAAAACTTAAAAAAGTGATGTCTGTTTAGGGAAAACAATCTTTTGTTAACATTTAGGTAGTGACTGGAAGTTAGAAACATAGAAATAGAACTTGAAAAGAATGTCACTGCTTTAATCGTTTGCCATCAAGCATTTATTTTCTAGTACTAAGAGAAAAGCATTTGGGAAGAAGAAAACAAAGGTGATGATGATTATAGTGTTATATATTTTTTATCAATGTGTAAACCAGTTACATTAATTTCCTGGTGTTTTGCCTTCTGTGAGAACTTCAGGGCACATTAGAAACGCTAGCTCTTATTTCTCTTCCCATGTTCTTGTTAATTAAAAAGCAATCTTTCTATAATTACAACTGTATATTTTCTTTGGAAATTTTTGTATGATTGATTTTTAACAGTAAAAGACTAAAAGACAAAAATGCAGGATGAAATGTTTCTCCATTTAGTGGAAGCATACTTTAGAGAGGAGTTATTTCCTCATCTTGTAATGCTTATATTTCTTTGAAATAACATAGCTTTTCAAATAGACGTCAATTAATACATGCATGTTGAACACACAATCTTTGTTAGAAGACATGGATAGATATATACATTATAGAATATACATTATAAATGAAACTATTTAGTTGAATTCCACTTACATATTACCTCTTTAATAATTGTTTTCTACAAAAAAGAAATGGCATTACTTTAGTGACTTTTATTCTTTAAAGATAGCGAAGAATCCATGTAGCATATTATGTTATCAAATGTTAAATCATTCATAACAGTATGTGTCTTGGTACTTCTTACTTTTAAAGAATCCTGTCTTATAATAAGTAATTCCCTTTTAAAGCGAGTATATACTTGACTTAAACATAATAGTCTTAAGATACAATTATTGGAATGAGACATGTAGAAGTGCAGTGCTTTTTCTTTTTCACACGCACATCCCAATTTATGTAGTTTCTAGTAACAGCACTTGGATCTTTTCTTATAGTTACTTCTAGTTTTCTCTCATATGTCTAATTACAGATGAATTATAAGGACTACTTTGCGCTGCCTTTGCACACATACCTGTTTTTCCCATTTATGATTTTTATTTACTCTCGCAGGTTTTCAAAAATCTGTTTGAGTTGTTTACAGTCCTCTAGATCAGAAAACCTAAAAATTTAGTTTTATTTTTTCTTGATTTGACTTACAAGCATTTTGAAGCTCATATATATCAGCTTGCTTTTACAAACAGATCCATTTTCAAATGTACAAATCAGCACAGACCAAAAGTAAGGACAACTCCTCTACTTCTTGCTACGATTTCTCTCTCTTTACAGAAATGTGAACTGATATCTTTGGGAAGTTCTGTGAAATGTTAACATTTGAGTGTACCTTCCCATCTCCCTTTCCTGTCCTCTTTCTCCCTAGTTGCAGGTTCAGTGTGGTGGAGGGGAGCCAGTTGTCCCAGCAGGGAATATTCTGCCTTTTTGCTGGACTCAGCCCAATTAAGGAGCTTCCCAGGTCGTGCACTGGTAAAGAACCCACCTGTCAATCCAGGAGACAAAAGAGACTTGGGTTTGATCTCTGGGTCAGGAAGATCCCCTGGAGGAGGGCAAGGCAACCCACTCCAGTATTCTTGCCTGGAGAATCCCCAAAGACAGAGGAGGCTGGTGAGCTATAGTCTACAGGGTCTCAAAGAGTTGGACGTGACTGAAGCGACTTGGCACACATGCACATGTTTCTGAGGAAAATGTATTTCGAATCTTATGCTGATTATTAAACACACTTGTGGTGGATTGTGTTTGAAAAATGTGTTTAATAATTAGCATAAAGTTAATCCAAAGACTGAGAGAGCACTAAAGTAAGAGGTAAGAAAATAAAGTCCAAAGATTGAGAGAGGAGTAGAATTTATTGCTGGGCGTGGCAGAAACTGATTTTTGCTTTAGAAAGACCACTCTGGCCACTCTGAATCCAGAAGCAGGAAACCCAGTTAGCACAGAGTCCAGTCTCGGACATGAGGTTCAGGAAAAGGGTTATGGGGTGGGTCTTTTAGAACTAAAGGCCATACACCATTTCTGTCTCTGTGGGACAGCTAAGTCTTTGAGTGGATAGCACTCTCTGGGCTTATCTATGAGTCAGGACTGGATGACTGGACGTGGTTTCTGCTGCAGGAAAAATGCACCTGCCTTGAGGTTATGGCATACAACTGCCTCAGATGATCTGGTGCAAACAGTTTTATTTTATGACATCTTGTCATTTCAGCAGAAGTGAGATTCACAGCAGACTAAGTAGCCAGGTTAGGGTTCTTAAGTAGTTTGGACTGTGAGGTTGTAGATTGGCCTCTTTTTGCAAATGAATACTGCTGATAATAGTGAGGTCAAAGTTCTTCTCAAGGATGCAGAGTAGTATTAGAACTCATCCATGGGTTCTGAAATCTGAGTTCAAGTGTTATAGACTTACAGCATAAATTCACCTCAAGATTTTCTATGTATGTTTTATAAATTAGTAATTTATTTAAAACTTTCATGATCATTAATAAGCATTAGGAAATTCATCTTATGTCTAATTATTAATCATCTGTTTATATCATCTATGACTCCTGACACACAGGGAAAATAATATAGTATTTCATATTATTCATATGAATAGTTACAGCCCCTTCCTGCCCAGGTTAATAGAAATTCCAGTATTTCTTCCGGAATTCTCCCCCTTTGAAGTTTCTTGGTTTCCTTTGCTATTAGCACATCTCAGTGGGGACCATCTCATTGCATTAGTGAAGCTATACTAACAGCTGTAATACCTCTAAAGGGAAGAGGTCAAAAACTCTCCATCACATTCTGCCCAAGAAGGTGGGCATAGAAGTAAGGATGGGCAGCTTTATTAAAGCACAGATGAGATTCTGTGACACTCTTCTCCTGGAGCAGTAACTGCCTATTTGTATTATGTTTATGCAATTAACAAGGGCCACTCCAGAGCTTTTTTTCCAAAACAAAAAAGGCCTGCTCTAAGAAGATGTGCCATCTCCATTTTTAGGCAGAGAAGTGGATAAGTTGAAAATGGCAAATTAAAAAATCAAAACATTTGGCTAACTAGGGATTTTGTGAATACATACATATAACACACATGCATATATCTTATACATATATAGCATCAATACGTACACATAACATATATTTTATCTCTCGGCAACTAATACTGAGCAAAATCTATATTTTAGTTGTTTGGAGATGCTTGAATTTATTTTAGACAAATTTAATTTTTTAAATGTGCAACTTCCAACCCTATTTGGACATGGATGTGGTGAAAGAACTCACACATATTCATGCATCTACATCAGTTAAAGATACAACTATTAAAATATCTTGCTTAACTTTATATACTTATTAACTTTATATTACTTGTGAATGTCTTAAAAATGAAATATATTAATTTGCATCTTTATATTGAATTGTACAAGTTTCTTATATTGCTAAAGGTAAGAAATTACCCTAAATTAGTATATCTTTTAAATTGAGCTGCATTATATAGCAAATAATCTTCTTTTCCTTCACCAGGAAACTTATATTAGTGAACTAAAATGATAAAAACACATTTCCGTTATCTTATTTGTAACCTATAATTTCTGAAGTCCAATTTAAGGTATATTATCTCTTTAAATGACATTAAATTAGACCTCCGTCGTCTGTTTCCTGTCACTTCCTATTATTTTGTACTTGTTCATCAATCCTTGGGGGAAATCAGACCCTGTGTGGCTCTGCCTGATCTGCATAATGCTCAGAGGGGGCGTGGTCAGGAGGCACCTCCCCACCCCCCGGATTGACGTTGCTACTCAATCCCCCCGCCCCATTGTTAGTCCCACTGGGTCGTGGCCAGATGAAGCAGAATGAAATTTTGACTTTAAAAAGTAACTTAAAAATTGAACTCTATTATTTTCAATGTTTCAATCTGTTTTCACATTATACATTTTGAAATGTTTTCTTTTTTGTTGCTGTCCACTATTTCATGCCTCAACAACAAAGTTTCTTATGGTTAAAACATTAACCATGGTTCCAAGATTTTCACTTTGAAAAATTCATGTGCAAATGACCTTATTTTGTAATGGTCTAGGGGATTATATATGCACACATTTCTAATTTTGGAAACATTGTCGCAATAAAACCAAAAGAATCCAGGCCCCATGTGCTTTTGATCACCTTATGATGAAAACAGTTCTGTTTCAGAGTGAATTAAGATTTTTCACCCATTTTATTTTAAACATAGGAACTGTCATATGTGAATAAATGATCTTTTATAAAATTACATACATTTACAAAGTATAAAATGAAAGTCTACCAAAGAAAATCATTCCCAGAGATAATTGCTGTTAATAACATTTTCTATATATGTATATATATACTTTCCCTTTTTATGAGTAACATTATGTAATTTGCTTTATATTTTATTATACCATGGACCTCTTTCCACCTTAGTACATAGAGAGTGACCACTTTTCATGGCTGTATGTATTCCACTGTGTTAGGCTTTGGGATCAAGTAATACTTTTAGGTTTTGATCAATATATACTTTGATAAATAGACTCAGGAGCCAGGCAGGAATTAAAATACAGTCCCCACTTTACTACTGATAAGGGTGAATTGGAGAAGATAGTTTTGACATGAGACTAAAATTGCCCCTGAGTTGTACTTGTCCTCTCTGCCAGGGAAGAGCTGCCTGCTTTCCCCGGAGGACAGCAAATAACTGCCTTGGCAGAGAAGAAAAAAGCATGCCAGAGAAAAAATGGGCAGAGGGAGAGGGAGAGAGACTGAGAGAGGGTGGGAGGGGAGGCCCACACTTCTGCTAGTAATCCTGACTATGAATTCCTGGAATTAGAATTATTATAACAAAGGAGAGCTGCATTTAATTTTTCCACAGATATTGCCTAATAGCTCAGTAAGACGTTTGAACTTATTTACATTGTACTGAGATAAATTAATGTGCCATTTCTGTGCATCTTCACTTTTATTCACCTGGGCCAGCTTAATAGGTTAAAATAATCTCATTTTTAAAAAATCTATTGACTGTTTATTAGTGAATGAAGTATTTTTCTGTATGTTTATTTGTCACTTGTATCTTTTTTGTAATTCATCCATCATAACTTTGATTATGTTCATCTTCTCTTAATGAGTTGTGAACATTCTTTGTGGATTAAGTGTATTTAAATTATCTGTCATTTACAAATGGTATACATTTCTAAATCTGTCATTTATCTTTTAAAATTTCTAGTGTCTTTTAAATACAATAGTTAGATTTCTGTTTAATTGGCTTTGTAACTTAAAAAAAAAGTTTCTTGGTTTTGTATTATGCTAAGCAGAATTTTCACATCCTAGGAATATAAGAATATTTTTCCCCTAGTATTTTTATTTTTTTTTACTTTTAAGTTTCTAATTTATATGGAATTTATTTTTGTAGTCATGCTGGAAGTATAAAAGCCCATACTTTACTATTACAAAACTTTACTTGTTTGTATTGTAGGATTTATAAAAGTACTAATTTAAGCTAATTAATGAATTACTATGGAAGTTTAGGTATTCTATGATACATTTTCTTGAATTTTAATTATGCATATAGACTCTACATTATGACTTACGGTAGCAGAAATTACAAAAAGGAAAACTGCATCATTGATACCTTGTATGTAGGAGACCTTCAAAATATTGAACATGATTATTCTATTTGAATTTTTTTCTGATTAAAGAACAAAGTACCTAGCCATGCCATAGTAATTAACTCATCTAATCTTAATCTAGGAAGCATGTTAATTCCTCTCACATTGAAATTAACTCTCAAATCCCATAGCCTCACAACTTAAAACAGTGGAGCTGGAATGGGGAGATAGGGAAAGTAATTAAAATTCAATTCAGGTAGTAGCCAATGTGGATCATAGGGAATAACTTGGGGGATACAGTTGTGTCGCTTCAGTCATGTCCAACTCGGCAACTCCATGGCCCGTGGCCTGCCAGGCTTCTGTGCATGGGATTCTGGAGTGGGCTGTCATTTCTTCCTCCAGGGGATCGTCCCAACTCAGGAATCGAACCTGTGGCTCTTATATATCTTGCATTGGTAGGCAGGTTCTTTACCACTAACACTACCTCGGATACAATTGACTGTATATAAATATTTGTTTCTGTTAATATAGATGGTCTTAAAAAAATAGAATGAATCAATCCTTGTCTAGCCATATGTTCATCATAGTAATCATCGTTACAGATAGGAAGATTTTTATCGTTAGGATAGTTTGAACAATGTCCTGTGAGAAATGAAAGCTTGAGCATATGAGGACAGTCCAGCTCTGACCCCCAAGCTCAGTCCATTTGATAAAGATTAAGTCTTGAATATGCTTCTTGAATCATGGAGGATGATCAATTACATTGATTACAATTACATTGTCTAAAGTTTAAAACTTATGTATTCTGAAGTAGTTCATGGACCAACTAAACTACGTCTCTCAAAAAATAAGCTTCCTGAGAATTTATACAACTTGCCTGGCTAGGTTAGAGCAGCAGATTCTAGGGGAATTAAAAAAAAAACAAACATCATGGTATCCAGTTCCATCACTTTATGGCAAATAGAAGGGAGAAAAGTGGAAGCAGTGACAGATTTTATTTTCTTGGGCTCCAAAATCACTGTGGACGGTAACTGCAGCCATGAAATTAAAAAAAACTTTCTCCTTGAAAGGAAAGCTAAGACAATCCTAGACAGTATATTAAAAAGGAGAGCCATCACTTTAGCAACAAAGATCCGTCTAGTCATAGCTGTGGTTTTTCCAGTAGTCATGTATGGACATAAGAGTTGGACCATAAAGACTCCCCTCTCTTGCTAAGAATGCAGAAGGAGAATTTGCTGAGAACACAGAAGGGGAATTCTCTGCCTTAACTTGCTCACCATCCAATCATTGTTTATCTTCTCAACTAACTTTTGCCACAAACAGACTGTACAGACTCTTGTCTCAATCAGCCCTGACTGAAATCTACAATGCAATAGCTGTTCCTCTGAGATATGTCAACCATATGTTGTAGATATTCCAGGACTTTAGACTTCATTTAACTTTATTCTTTAATCTTTTTAATACAGTTATTTTAAAAATATTGAAAAGGATAATAATGCCCCTTAGCTATTAAAATCACTGGCCTTAACCTCTGTGTAATATTTACCACTTTTTACTTACTTTGACAAGCCATCTGCTTCCTGGCTTTTGTGAAGTCTTCTAGTTTTACTTCTTTTAGACCATTCACCTGTCTTCTCCTTTTTAAAAATCTCTGCCTCACTCTCCACCGCAAGTATGTTTCCTTAGAGAGAACAATATTGTCTAATCTGACTTCTGTGCTGGGGACTGTAAATTTTATATTTCTACACTTAAAACTTACATCCCAGTTCTGAATTTCCTGATATCCATTGAACATCATATTCCCCTAACAATTTAAATTTCATATTCAATGACATATATTAATTTGTGTGCCTATGATCTGCCAAGAACTCTAGGAATTATGGAATTTAGAGATACAAAAAACTGAGTTCCTGCCTTAAAGAACTTGAAGAAGAGGAAGGCAGAAAATAAAACATAAACAAATGAATAAACAAGATAATTCCAGGTCTGTTAAATGCTATCAAAGACATTCAATAGACTATTTTTTCAGAGAGTGGGCTAGGGGGTTGATTTTTCTTGATAATGCATTGCTGAAGAAGAGATTTCAGTAACCCTTTGAATGCTGAGGAGTCATGCAAATCAACAATTTCCTGGATACTTTATCAGCTTCTTAAGCAGATTCTCCGCCTTTACTTTCATTCTCTTATACAGTCCCTCCCCCACATGGGAATCAGCACTGTCTTTCACATCCATGCTTAAAATTCTCTAATAATCTTCGAAGAGTAAGATACAAACTCCATACCACACTCCACAGAACTCTCCAAGATCTCCTCCTCAGTCATCACACTCAAGCCATGATGTTCTTGCTTCTTCTATCCCAGAAATGTACCACTCTTAACAAGGGCAATTGCCAAGGCCCTACTTACTGAAAGAGGGGTTCGTTTATGCAAAGGCCCTGAGTTAAGAAAGAGTGGTACATTTCTGGGATAGAAGAAGTAAGATCATCATGACGAGTGTGATGACTGAGGAGGAGATCATGGAGAGTTCTGTGGAGTGTGGTATGGAGTTTGTATCTTACTCTTTGAAGATTATTAGAGAATTTTAAGCATGGATGTGAAAGACAGTGCTGATTCCCATGTGGAGGAGGGACTGTATAAGAGAATGAAAGTAAAGGCGGAGAATCTGCTTAAGAAGCTGATAAAGTATCCAGGAAATTGTTGATTTGCATGGACTTCTTTGTGGAACTGGAACAGTAGAAATTAGGAGAAATGATAAGATTCAGGATATATTTTGGAAATCGATCTTACAAAATATACTGTTGGATTTGACTTTGTGTATGAGGGAAAAACAAGAATGGGAGATGTGTCCCACTTAGCCCCAGCCCAAAACATTGGTCCTATTTACAGAAATGAGGAAGATTGAGATGAGGGAAGGGGAATGTGCCATCAGATAGTTTAACAAAGGTGTGTAGGCAGTTGGATATAAAGAGAAGAGGTCTAGATGAGAGATACAGGTTTGATAACTACTAGTAGATAGATGGTATTTAAAACTGTGGCAGTGGTTGAGATTACCAAGGATAAGAGTGTAGATGAAATAAAAGACAGATGACAGAATTTGGGATTCTTCAATGTCCAGAGGCCTGGTAAAGGAAGGATCAATTAAGGAAGCCAAGAAGGAATAGGTGATTGCTAAGGCACAGAGCTCCGAGAAAAAAATGTTTTAAGAAGGAACAAGTGATGAACATGTCAAATGCCGCTGAGGATTAAAATTGGAAGACAGTGGAGAATTCCCATTTGCCCTGACAAAATGTTGGTCCTTAGTGACCTTGGTAAGAAACTTTTTGGTGGTGTGATGAAGATGAAAATCTGATATGAGTATGTTGAAGGAAGTAGGGAAAAGATAGGAAGTATAGACAACTTTTTCAAATAGTGTTGCAGTAAGCAGGGTAGAGAAATGGCAGGGGCTGAGTGTTCCCAGGGATGGCAGGAGACATTTCTCAAATTGAATTATATTAAGGCATGTTTACATGCTAATGGCAATAATCAGATAATGGAGGAGAAATTGATGATGCAAAAGACCAACTGTATAATTTCAGGAGAATGGAGAGTTCATCCAACGTAGTCAGGAAAAGGATAGAGTTGTGAGCACAAATGCATGTAGGCTGGTTAGCTAGAAATAGCTAGAAATAGCTCAATCAATATGTGCTGTGGCCCAATTTCCAGCTGTAGGAAGAAAGAATTTATGAAAGCAGTGACATGTGCATAAACTTCTGCTTAGCTTTGTTTTATAAGGACTTTATAAGGGCTTCACTGTCAATGCAAGAGACTGAGATTCAAGCCCTGGGTCAGGAAGATCCCCTGGAGAAGGGAGTGGCAACCCACTCCAGTATTGCCTGGAAAATCCCATGGACAGAGGAGCCTGGAGGGCTGCAGTCCATGGGATCGCAGAGTTGGACACAACTGAGCCACCAATCCTTCCCTTCCCTTAGCTTTTATACTTTGTATATTTTATAATCAGAATTGACGTCTTTATGATGTTTAGTTTTAGTAATAATAAATACTTTATACTACTTATTATGTGCTAACCCCAGAGCTAAGAGCTTTACACATGTTGCCTTACTTTACAACAATCCGATGTACAGGGTTCTCTTATTATCTCCATTGTGCAAGTGAGCAAGGAGGCTCTTCTTATTTGTGACTGTTTTCTCTTGTGGAATTCCCTGAAAGCCTCTGTTGGAATTTTGATTGTAATTGAACTAAATTCATTGATTGTTCTGGGGGGAGAATTTAATCCTAGTGTCTGAAAAAATGACTGAGAACTTCCTAAAATGTAAGAAAATTGAAGGACCTCTGCTATAAACATTTATGTGTAAATTTTTGTTTGTACAGAAATTGTCAACTCCTTTGGGTAAATACCAAGGAATGCAATTACCTGATCATATGGTAAGAATGTGTTCAGTTTGTAAGAAACCATCAAACTGTCTTCCAGGTGGGTACACCATTTTGCATTCCCAGCAGTCACAAATGAGAGTTCCTATTACTCCATACCCTCACCAACATTTGGTGTTCTCAGTATTCTGGGTTTTGTTTTTTCTAATAGGTATGTGTTGGTATTGCATTTTAATTTTTATTTTCCTCATGAAGTATAATGAGTATCTTTTCAAATGCTTATTTGCTGTCTGTATTTATTTGATAAGATATCTAAGGTCTTTAGCTCCTTTTTTAATCAGGTTGTTAGTACTGTAATTAAATATTTTTCTTATTGCTGAGGTTCTTGTTATTGAGTTTTAAGAATTTTTGGTTATTTTGGAAAACAGTCCTTTATTATATATGTCTTTGCAAATATTTTCTCCTAGGCCTGTCTTTTCTTTCTCTTGAGGCACTATATTTTTTATTTTCCACTATTTGCATTGATTCTTCTTAGTATCCATTTTTTCTAGTTTCATTTTGCCTTTTTAAAAAATATTTTTATTCTTTATAAGTTATTCCTTCCTTTAACTCTTGCAGCATCCTGGAATGCTTCTTTCATCTAGACTAAATTCATGTTTCGTTGTTGGAAAAATCTTGTTTCTCTTTCTTGGCATTTTTTTTTTCTATCTGTGTTTACAGTTTGACTTGCAGTCTCATTTGAAGCAGAAGTTTAGGGGCTTTTCTTCTGTTTTTTGCCCTGTGCTCACCTTCCACTACCAAGCAGTTTTATGATTGCCTCCCTGGTCTTGCAGGGAGTCCAGAACTCAGTGTTTTAATGCATGTTGGAATTTCTACCAACACAACCGCTTGTTTTTCCTTCTACCACCTCCTACCCATTTCATTGGCTTTCTATACATTCATCCAAGTAGTGGGTTAGCTGCTGTCCGCCCCCTCCCCGCCCCCCCCCCCCCCCCCACGCCTCCAGCCTCTTTTCTAGGGAAATGCTCTTACTGAACCCCTGACTCTGTGGACCATTTTTATCCTCATTATTTCTCAGGAGCCAGATTCTCAACAGCCTCTATATATTTCCACTTTGTAGGATTAGTAGGCCAAGAGCTTTGTTCTTTTATTATCTCTCTGAAGTTTATTTTGGTTTTGAGTCAGAGTGTGTTTGAATTTTCTTATTATTAAAATTTTATCTGTATTGTTATACATTTTAAGCAGTGCAAAGTTGTGTTGGTGTGAATAGCTTGGATAAAATTGCATAACTTTAAAGTTTAGTCATTTAAGAAAAGTTAAGGGAGAATGGCCAGTGTAAGAGAATCAGAGTACACACCAAACCAGACCTGTGACCAAAGTGGAGACTTGTGAACTGGGTACCTGGGTGCATAGTCCTGAGGGCCTTGTATTTTTTATGGCTCGTGGTTAAAAAAACACTTTTGAACACTGTGATGCACTGTGCAGGAAGATTGACAATTCAGTCACTGTATTTCCTCATTTATATCAAGCATGCACACACGTATCAAGCTGAAGCAAACTGGCAATCTAAAAATGATTTATTTATTTAAAGTCAAATACCACTTAATACTTATAAGGCACACAAAAAGAAAAGAAAAAAAAAACCCTGAGAGGCATACGAAAAAAAGATGACTAGCTATGACACATCCTGTCTGATGATGGTGAGCTACAGTCTTTTAAGGATTTTTAAAATGAATGGCTTGTCCAATCTGTTCTCTTCATTTTCATTTCTTTCCTCCCAACTGTCTTATTTGTGCCCCTCTTGTCATATATCATACTTTTAAACCCTTGTCTTTTGCAAATTTCACAGCCTTATTTTTTTAATGTGGACAAACCCTTTCTGGTTTAATGCTTCATCTTGAATTTCATTATTTTTTCCCCTCCCCTTTCTCCTATCTTGATTCTTAGTTTGGGCACCACTTCTTAATATATTTTTTTAACTTAATGATTGATTACTTTAGGCAAGATAGGTAGTAAATAGGGTAGTAGGCAAGACAGGTGGTAAAAAGTGATACATGTCAAGAGACTTTAAGAAACTACTCAGTGTACAAATGGTAATTATGGGTATTGTGACACTTTCTTGCTAATGTGAATATCACATTTTCTAAGCTTGATATCTCTTTACATACTCATTACTCTTTTAAAATATTCAAGTTATAGATGGGTGTTTAACATGATAGAATCCAACTTTTATAAAATGATCATATAGAAAAGTATATAGCTGATGCATATTTGCTAATATTAATGTATTATTTAGTTTAATAGAATATGAATTTTAATTTAATAATATTCAATATAGTATTATGTATTTTGTATATGTATCTTATTCAAGAAGTATTTGAGTCAAAGAAACCATTGAAATAAAAAATAAACTAGAAGGAGTCACATTCATTCATTTATTCATTGGGCATTTACTGAATACCCTCTAAGACAAGGGATTTAGAAAGATGATAGACCTGGTCCTTGCTCTCAAGTAGCCTCCAGTATAATGGGGTTGACAGATAATCATATGATTTTGTGAAATGTGAGAACTCCTGTAATAGGGAACTTGATTGGAAATCTGGGGACCAAAATGTTTTTTTCTTAAGAGCAAATAATGCTCAATTTGATGGTGATCCTATAATTTCTAGACTGCTTGGGAGCTTATGTCTTACAAAGTAATATGCAAAATTTTAAATAATTAAATATCATTGTAAGATAATAACAGAAACCAACCAATATAAGCTGGATATTAGCAGCCAAGTATAGCTTGCTGTCATTTTTATTTATTGTAATGAATTTGTCACCTTATTGAAGTAACAGATAAGGTATGAAAATTACTAAAGCAACCTATCTAAACAAAGTGATTGGAAATTCATGACTTTTAAAAACAATGATGGTCTTTTTAATGTGAAAATTAGATATTTGCTTGAATAGATGAATAAAATAACTAACCTTATTAATTTTTACATTAATTATAGCTCTAACAGTTAAATTGACTTGTGTTCCTTCTTAACTTGTTGAATTCCTGATCATTATGACATAAAGGAGAATTTCTTCTTTACTCAAAAATTATATTGTTAAAAAAAAAATTATATTGTTGCCACTATGGTACTTCTGACTTTTTCAAAAATCCTTTTGCTTTTTCATTTAAAATTACTAAATATGTTCTGTAATGCTTGTCACACATTAATGTCAATGACTCTAAGCTATGTTTAAGTTATCCGCTGGCATCTAGTAATTATCCAGCACCATGGAATGCAAGGCAGTATCTTCTGATGTGTAAAATTTCAAACCTGAAGAGAATTCCTTAATTTAAAACATGTCTTTAGATAATTTTAATTTACATTTTTTTTACATTTAAAAATTATACTTTCCTTAATTAAAGTTTTTCTTTTGATCAATAGTTTCTAGGGTCCTGTGTTTCTAAATATATTATAAATTATTAGATGGCATCAGTAGTCACAGGGTCATTTTGGGTCATTTTTTTAAAAATCTCAGATTTTTTCAGCAAAATTTTTCATCATATAAAGATACCAGATTCCCTTTATAAAAGGTGACTGACTGTATATGTTAAAAGTAATCATTTGTAGCAAATTATCTCATATGGAATTTGTTTTAATATTTTGCAAAAACATGTATTCATCCTGTGTGATGGAAGAACATTGAAATAACTATTTATTATAACTCTTTAAGCTAAATTTTATTTTTAGTCCTGTTTTGAACTAGCCTTAAAACCCACAAACGCCCAAACCTGAGAACTGGGTTGGTATCAGGCAGAGAGTATGTGAATTCTGATACCTTTTCATCACTTGTACACTAGGAATTCTATTTTTTAAATGATATCCTGCCAGCTTTTTCACAATCCATTAATTCCTGGATCAACATCAGAAAGAATGTCAGAGCAGAGTGAAATTCTTGTAAGACACAGATGTCAGGATCAAAAGTCAGAGACATTCTAAGAGCAGCAGGGAAGCAAGCTTGTTAGACTTTAATCGGAACAATTAGTATCTGTCATGTGACAGTCTCGTTGCCCTGCCTTATATTTCTAAGTTCCAGGCATGCTGAAAGACAAGTCCTCTTCCAAGTTTGATGGAAAATTTCATGAGTTTTTGGTCTGATTACTTTTGGCCAGGATACTTAAGTTTTGTTGGTCCTCTGCAAATTTCCTTAAATGGTGAATTATTGATACACTTAAATTAACTAGGATCCAGCTTAGTTTAGAGACAAATTTTCATCTTCTCTGAGTACATGTAATACAAAGTGACTTGCTTTATGGATGTTTGTGATCATTAGTACCCAGGAGACTTTTCCAGCTATTTTATAATATCTCAGAGAGTGAGAGCTTTTATGGTCTGATCTCAGATAGCTCCAGTGGATGCTCAATAAATGTGAATCACTGATGAAGGAAAAACTAATTAAAATTAGATGTTGAGGTTTTGGTTAAAGAATTCCTTTGAAATCAGCTATTATATTTTGCTTGGGTTTTCTTTAAACCAAAGTAACATTCCTTGAATTAAAAAAAAAAAATCAACCAGTTGTCTTCACTACATGTTGTCAATAAACTAACTTGATTCACTTATCATTTTCAGTAATAAATTGCTTTGATTTTTGCAGTCATCTCTTTTGTAAAAAAAAGTAACAACTATTATTTTATTCAGAGGTCAGCTTTTGGGACAACCTCAAACATTGGGAACTGTAAATCAACATTTCTGGTAATGAGGAATGGTTCTTTGAAGTGTGAACATTAGTGAAAACAGCTGAGAAAACTCAGGCAAAAATTACTTCTGTTGTGATAGGATTGATCAGTTCACTATTGATATAAAAGGGCTACTCTAATTGGTTAGTGATAGCTGTAAAAACAAGCCAAAAGCCATGGGAAAAAGTATGAACTAGAGGAGACAGACTTCCTTGACAGTTCAGTGGTTAAGACTCTGCCTTTCCACTGCAAGGGGTGAGGGTTCGATCCCTGGTTAGGAAACTAATTTTCCACAAAACTCGCAGTGCAGCCTAAAATAAATAAATAAATAAAACAAAAATACAGGAGAAGAGACAGGAGGCCAAAAGCATTGAAAATGGCAGGAATCTCAAGCAGTGGTGAGAAGTGGTGAGCAGTTTACTGAGTCTCTGAGTCTCCCATATAATACTACTTCCATGAATCCCCCATATAATGCTACTTCCATGAGCCCCCCATAAAATGCTACTTCCATGAGTCCCTCTTAAAATGATGGCAAGATATTTTGGTATGACCTGCTGATATTTTCTCAATAGTATTCAAAAGAGGCCATCTTTTGAATTCATTTTATTATTCTATAACATTATCTAAATAAAATATACATACTGCCAGCCAAAAATTTCCTTCAAACAAGTCCCATGATCACCCCTCCCTTCCAACTAAAACTGTTGGCCTTGACATTTTTTATGTAAAATTCTGGAACTACTATTGAGACAATCTTATAGTAGAGTGAAAGAAATACTAGCTAAAACTAATAGAAGTGTGGATGATGATGAAGTCCATGATGGTCCTTACATATATTATTCAGCAGCGGAGGCATATTATTGCATAGCTTTGCTATGTGGGGAATAATAACAAGCCTCTCAGTAATATTTAAGGGCTTTCAGTTCAGTTCAGTTCAGTCACTTAGTTGTGTCTGGCTCTTTGCGACCCCATGGACTGCAAAATGCCAGCCTTCCCTGTCCATTGCCTACTTCTAGAGCTTACTCAAACACCTTGTCCATTGAGTCGGTGATGCCATCCAACCATCTCATCCTCTGTCATCCCCTGCTCCTCCCACCTTCAATCTTTCCCAGCATCAGGATCTTTTCAAATGAGTCAGCTCTTCGCATCAGGTGGCCAAAGTATTGGAGTTTCAGCTTGAACATCAGTCCTTCCAATGAATAGTCAGGGCTAATCTCCTTTAGGATGAACTGGTTGGATCTCCTTGCAGTCCAAGGGACTCTCAAGAGTCTTCTCCAACACCACAGTTCAAAAGCATCAATTCTTCGGCACTCAGCTTTCTTTATAGTCCAACTCTCACATCCATACGTGACCACTGGAAAAACCATAGCTTTGACTAGATGGACCTTTGTTGGCAAAGTAATGTCTCTGCTTTTTAATATGTTGTCTAGGTTGGTCATAGCTTTTCTTCCAAGGAGTAAGCATCTTTTAATTTCATGGCTGCAATCACCATCAGCAGTGATTTTGGAGCCCAAGAAAATAGTCTGTCACCGTTTCCACTGTTTCCCCATCTATTTGCCATGAAGTGATGAGACCAGATACCATGATCTTAGTTTTCTGAATGTTGAGTTTTAAGCCAGCTTTTTCACTCTCCTCTTTCACTTTCATCAGGAGGCTCTTTAGTTCATTTTCTGCCATAAATGTGGTGTCATCTGCATATGTGAGGTTATTGATATTTCTCCCGGCACTCTTGTTTCCAGCTTGTGCTTCCCCCAGTCCAGCATTTCTCATGAGGCACTCTGTATGTAAGTTAAATATATACCCTTGACGTACTCCTTTCCCGATTTGGGACCACTCTGTTGTTCCATGTCCAGATCTAAGGGCTTTATTAATGCTTGTTTTGATGATGATGGCAAAAAAGTGTTGTAGAATTCACAACTGTTTACTTAAACACTTGCAAATGCGCTTTATCGTAGTTCTCATAACAATAGTAAAGTAAACATTTTTCAATGATAGAAATGGTGAAATAGGCTCAAAGCAGTTAAGTATTCAAATTCGCTTGGTCAGTAAGTGCTGAGGCCAGTACTGGACTCTATCCATATCCATTGCATCATCTCACTTTTTCAAATGGTCCAGGTGTAACAGAAGTAGTAAAATGCCAACTTAAGATTCATATTTTGTTAATAAAGGAAAGATTATAGTACTGCATACAATGGAATTGAACAGGCATTAAAATAACACTTATATAATTATTTAATGATACAAGGTGCTCACAATATGACATTAACTCAAGAGTAAAGTTACAGAACAGAATTAAAAATATGATCTCAGTTATATAAAGGTATGTTTTTATGTGTAAATGAAAACATGTGTGTTTTTCCTAAGTTATGAGATAATAGATAACTTAAAATTTTTTCTTATACTTTTTCATGTATTCTAAATTTTTATTTTATTTATTTGTTTTTATTTATTTATTTTTTGTTATATATATATATATATTTTTAAAATTTATTTTATTTATTTATTTTGCTTTACAATATTGTATTGGTTTTGCCATACATTGACTTGAATCCACCATAGGTGTACATGTGTTCCCCATCCTGAACCCCCCTCCCACATCCCTCCCCATCCCATCCCTCTGGGTCATCCCAGTTTACCAGCCCCGAGCACCCTATTTCATGCATCGAACCTGAACTGGTGATTCATTTCACATATGATAATTTACCTGTTACAATGCTGTTCTCCCATATCATCCCGCCCCTGCCCTCTCCCACAGAGTCCAAAAGACTGTTCAAATGACCACATAATCAGAAAAAATTACTCATAATAACTAAAGAGCCTCTTGATGAAAGTGAAAGAGGAGAGTGAAAAAGTTGGCTTGAAGCTCAACATTCAGAAAACTAAGATCATGGCATCTTGTGCCACTTCATGGCAGGTAGATGGGAAAACAGGGGACACAGTGGCTGACTTTAATTTTATGGGCTCCAAAATCACTGCAGATGGTGATTGCAGCCATGAAATTAAAAGACGCTCCTTGGAAGGAAAGTTATGACCAACCTAGACAGCATGTTAAAAAGCAGAGACATTACTTTGCCAGCAAAGGTCTGTCTAGTCAAGGCTATGATTTTTCCAGTGGTCATGCATGGATGTGAGAGTTGGACTATAAAGAAAGCTGAGTGCCAAAGAATTGATGCTTTTGAACTGTGGTGTTGGAGAAGACTCTTGAGAGTCCCTTGGACTGCAAGGAGATCCAACCAGTCCATCCTAAAGGAGATCAGTCCTGGGTGTTTGGAGGGACTGATGCTGAAGCTGAAACTCCAGTACTTTGGCCACCAAATGAGAAGAGCTGACTCATTTGAAAAGACCCTGATGCTGGGAAAGATTGACGGCAGGAGGAGAAGGGGATGACAGAGGATGAGATGGTTGGATGGCATCACTGACTCGATGGACATGGGTTTGGGTGGACTCTGGGAGTTGGTGATGGACAGGGAAGCCTAGCGTGCTGTGGTCATGGGGTTGCAAAGAGTTGGACGTGACTGAGCGACTGAACTGAAGTGAACTGATGTGATCAGAAATGCTGGTAGAGAACTTATGAGTAAATGTGGAGTGAATGATTCCTCTATCAATTATATTTCCATTGTACCCATGAGGCACAGCAAGAGACAATCTGGTCAAGACTGAATCAAAATCAGGCTTGTGATATCCTGAAAAAAAAAATAAACCAACCATAATATAATAGAAGTTTAGCTTTTGAAGCCTTTTTGTAGCTAATTAGCTGCAGCGATGCTAGAGCTTAGTATAAGCAATATATTTCTTTTCCTTCTCTTTGCATTGATTCCATAGAGGGTAGATCTCTTAGGTTTTTCCATTAATATCACCATCAAGAGCTGATCCCAGAGACCTAGATCTGAACTTCTATACAATTCACTTCTACTGCCAGCAGTCATTTTCTTGCTACATTTATACTGTTAATAATTGTCATGAAGGTTTTCTCAAAATATTTTTTTGTTTGTCCTGGAACCATCAGTTTAGGCAAAAAGTTTTGATCCATAAAACTTTGTTATTGCTGTTGAGTTGCTCAGTTGTGTCTGACTCTTTGCGACCCTGTGTACTGCAGCATGCCAGGCTTCCCTCTCCTTCACTATGTCCTGGAGTTTGCTCAAACTCATGTCCATTGAGTCGATGAGGCCATTCAACGACTCATCTTCTGTCACTCCCTTCTCCTCTTTCCCTCAATCTTTCCCAGCATCAAGGTCTTTTCCAATGAGTTGGCTCTTTGCATCAGACGCAAACAATTCTTTCTGATGAGTCAGCACAGTCAGCACGGTCAGCTAAGTATTCTTCTGCTTGTTTCCCTGCAAAGGGCTAGTGAATGGCTCTCAGTGTCTGGTGTGGCGGCTCTCTCTGCAGGAGTTTAAGCCGTTAGAGAGCAATGGACCTTTACTTGGTGGCCTGTGTGCCGTCTGTTATTGTTCCTAGGGGAATGAGTCTGTCACTTTGTTAATCTGCTTACTGGGCACTCGCTGTCTGTGAACCCTGCACAAGGATGATTCACAGGAAAACTGTGAAAAATAGAACTCATAGTCTGTGCCCTGGAAAGGCTTAGAATCCAAATAGAGAAGTAAACCACAAACTGATATGAGAACGTATATATCACAACGTATGAATAAATACAGACTGATGTAGCACAAGCTACGTTATTGTTGATCAGCACAAAAGCATCGTTTGCCTTTATCACCCCAACTGTGAAACATCATCCTCAACAACATGGGTGAACCTCACAGATATGCTGCACAAAAGAAGCCAGGCAGCAAAGAGTATATACTGTATGACGTTCAAGAAGGGGCAAAACTAATCCACATGATAAAAGTCACAACAGTGGTTACCTTAGGAGCCTACTGATGATCCAGTGCTCTAACATGTGGCAGGAGCTGGACAAGTGTGCGCTTAATGAATAACTTAATGAATAATGTTTTTGCTTTAGTAAAAATTTCATTGTCTTTAAAATTTGTAGATCTACAAGTTCTTCCTTCTCCCTTCCATTTTTTCTCCTTTCAATTTATGTATTGAGTAACCTAGTTCATTTGACTTGTGGAGTTTTCTACAATCTAAATTTTGCTACTTGCATTTTCAAGGTGTAGTTCAGCCTATTTGTTCCCTATATTTCCTGTGAATTGATTATAGATCCAGAGGCTTTATAAAAGTCAGATTCTAATTTTTTGGTAGAATTATAGGTGGCGGTGTGTTTCTTCATGAGGAGGCACATATATCTGGTTGTCTCTCTCTTTGTAATATTAGCAACTATTGATGTCTAATGCTCACATCCATTAAATTATTAGGTTTTGCAAAATGGATATAATAATTTATTTTTTAGGTAGTAATTAGTATGAATCCACATATAGACACTTTTTCTCCTCAATTGTCTGGTTACTCAGTGGTGAGACAAGATAGATTCTCAATTATTTTTTTTATTTAGCAATTTTTAGTGATTTAACTTTCTATCATCTTCTAAAGATGACCAATTAGGTTCTTTTTTTTAATAATTATAGCTACACTTATCTAAATTGACTTAATGTGTTCCAATCCATTGCAGCTATTGACTCAAAAGACCCAATTTTTGAACAATAACATTTATAAATGATTTGTGTGAGTTAGGACTATACCAGGGAGTCTGACTTCAGAAGCTTTTGCAACTATACAAGAAAAAAAAAAAGGATATAATCAATTAACATTCAACTTACTACAAAATTTGACAAAAAGTCAAATTATGATTTAATATTAAGTGCTCAAAAATATGCTGCAATTAATACATGTTTTGGGGAGAATCTTCATTTATTACTTAACATTATGTATTTAATTTACATTTTTTTCCATTTACATTTTAATTCTTTATTTCCTTCTAAAAATTGAATATAATCTGAATACAGTAAAGGGCATATAGCTTTATGAAATTTGAAAGATATAATTCATCCCTGTAACCACCATGCAAACTAAGACATAGGACATTTCTAATAGCCCAGAATGTTTCTTCCTGAATTCTCTCATTAATAGTCCCCTAAGATAACCACAGTGGTGTGTGGCCACTCACCCAGAGCCAGACATCCTGGAGTGCAAAGTCAAGTGGACCTTAGGAAGCACTACTATGAACAAAGCTAGTGGAGGTCACGGAATTCCAGCTGAGCTATTTCAAATCCTAAAAGATGATGCTGTCAAAGTGCTGCCCTCAATATGCCAGCAAATTTGGAAAACTCAGCAATGGCCACAGTACTGGAAAAGGTCGATTTTCATTCCAGTCCAAAAGAAAGGCAATGCCAAAGACTGTTGAAACAACTGTGTAATTGTGCTCAGTTCACATGCTGGCAAGGTAATGCTCAAAATCCTTCAAGCTTGCCTTCAAAATACATGAAAAGAGAATATCCAGAGGTACAGGCTGGATTAGAAAAGACAGAGGAACAAGAGATCAAATTGCCAACATCTATTGGGTCATAGAAAAAACAAGGGAATTCCAGAAAAACATCTACTTCTGCTTCATTGACTATGCTAAAGCCTTTGACTGTCTGAATGACAACAAACTGTGGAAAATTCCTAAGGAAATGGACATACCAGACCATCTTACTTGCCTGCTGAGAAACCTGTGTGCAGGTCAAGAAGTAACAGAACTGGATATGGAACAATGGACTGGTTAAAAATTGGGAAAGTAGTACACCAAGGCTGTATATTGTCACCCTGCTTATTTAACATATAAGCAGAGTACATCATGCAAAATGCTGGGCTGGATGAATTACAAGCTGGAATCAAGATTACTGGGAGAAATATAAACAACCTCAGATATGCAGATGATACTATTCTAATGGCAGAAAGAGAAGAGTAACTAAAGAACTTCTTGACGAGGGTGAAAGAGGAGAGTGAAAAAGCTGGCATAAAACTCAACGTTCAAAAAACTAAGATCATGGCAACTAGTACTTTCACTTCATGGCAGATAGATGGAGAAAAAGTGGAAACAGTGGCAGATTTTATTTTCTTGGGCTCCAAAAATCACTGCAGGTGATGACTGCTGCTGTGAAAGATGCTTAAAAGACTCTTACTCCTTGGAAGAAAAGCAATGACAAACCTAAACAGTGTATTAAAAAGCAGAGATACCACTTTACTAACAAAAGTCCGTATAGTCAAAGCTGTAGTTTTACAGGTAGTCATGTACAGATATGAGAGTTGGACCCTAAAGAAAGCTGACTGCTGAAGGACTGATGCTTTTGAATTTTGGTGCTGGAGAAGACCCTTGAGAGTCCCTTGGACATCAGGGAGATCAAACCAGTCAATCCTAAAGTAAATCTACTCTGAATATTCATTGGAAAGACTGATGCTGAGGCTGAAGTTCCAGTACTTTGGCCACCTGATGCTAAGAACCAACACATTGGAAAAGACCCTGATGCTGGGAAAGATTGAAGGCAGGAGAAGAGGGTGATGTAGGAGATGGTTGGATGGCATCCCTGACTCAATGGACATGAGTCTGAGCAAACTCCAGGAGATAGTGGAGGATAAAGGTGTGGCAGTCCATGGGGTTATATAGAGCCAGACACGACTGAGTGACTGAACAACAACAAATAGGTAATCACTATTCAGATTGTTATCACTATGGATGAGTTTTGCTGGTTGAACTTCATCTAGATGGAGCTTGTATGAATTGCCTGGCTTCTTTTGTGTAGCATGATATCTGTGACTTTCATCTATGTTGTTGAGTGCCTTAATTTATTCGTTTACATTGCTATGTAGCATCTATTATGTGTTCTTGTATATGTCTTTTGGTGGATATATTTACTCATTTCTCTTGGATATATATATATATATATATATATATATATATATATATAAAAGTAGATTTGTCAAGGGATAGAGTATGCATATGTTTAGCTTTAATAGATATTGACAAGGTATTTTCTAAAGTTGTTGAACCAATTCATACTCCTACCAGCAATATACAGCATAGGGGTTTTAGTCATCCTTAATCTTCACCAACACTTGGTATCATCAGTTTCTTTAATTTTATCTGTCTTGTTGAGTGTATGGTGGCATCTCTTTGTGGTTTTCTGGTCATTGTTAACAGCTCCACATTCATGTGCTCCAGTTTCTTCAGTTCAGTTCAGTCGCTCAGTCCTGTCCGACTCTTTGCGACCCCATGAGCTGCAGCACGCCAGGCCTCCCTGTCCATCACCAACTCCCGGAGTCTACTCAGATCCATGTCCATCGAGTCAGTGATGCCATCCAACCATCTCATCCTCTGTTGTCCCCTTCTCCTTCTGCCCTCAATCTTTCCCAGCATCAGGGTCTTTTCCAATTAGTCAGGTTTTACTTTATTGTTGGTTTTTGGTATTAATGTCCTTTAACAAATATTTATCTAGGGCTTACTATGTGCCAGGGACTATTTAAGGTGCTGGAGTTACAGCATCAAAAAAAAAATGTTACATTTAATAGGAATATCGTTGCACACTATTTTGTCTTCAGTGAATCTCAATGAATAAAGCTTTATGGCTCTTTGGGCTTTCCAGGTAGTACAGTGGTAAAGAATCTGCCTGACAGTTGAGGAGACACAGGTGAAGTGGATTCGATCCCTGGGTCCAGAAGATCCCCTGGAGAAGGAAATGGCAACCCACTCCAGTATTCTCACCTGGAAAATTCCACCGACAGAGGAATCTGGTGGGTTACAGTCTACGGGGTCACAGAGAGTTGGACAAGAACTGAGCATGCACCCATGCTATACATTGTCAGATATTTTTTAAAAGGCTTTGAAGAAGTTTGGAAATTGACAGAAAACAGCTATGTGGGTTTTCCTTCCTGGCATCTGACCAGAGCATTAGAAGAATAGTATCTGCCACTGGGCACTCTTTGAACCTGGGCATGTCTCTTTGCTTCCAGACTGTTTTTCACATCTATAAAGAGGCTGAATAGGATGAGCTGAGCTTTTTTTCAGCCAAGAACTTGCCTCACTGATTTGTCAGAATTCAACAGTGTGGGGTTGGGTCCCCTACAGTCACTGCGGGGCCTTAGATTCTAATAAGCTTGGTGCTCAGAATTATTCTCGAGGGCAGCTTTTCAATTTCACTCATCTTTGTAGTGTTTCTCTCATTATGTGTTAATAACCACATATAATTATTTTTGTAATTTAGGTGTGTTGGATAGGAATGTTAAAAAGGTCTATGTTAAATGTTAAAAGAGCATATTAGAAAGATTTAGTGCACAAAAATCTACATCCATTTTAGATAAGATCTAAAACAAATAATGAGTTAATTTTCTAAATTCCTATTAACCTTCATATTTTACTTCTCTTCTTAGGTCTAGTAGGATGTTCAGTGACAGATAAAACCTCACCTTCAAGGGCTTATAGTCAATTTTTACTGATCAGAGGCCTAGAAATCCTATCATTCTGGTCTTACAACCTCAAATTTGAATAGCATTTATAAGCATCACTTTCAAAACATACAGAGTCATGTTGTGCCCTTTACTTGTGACCCAAATACTTAAATGGAACTTTCCATCATCTTGTTTAATACTTTAATTTTTCTCTATAGAGCTCAAGCCTCTGATGTGTATCAAGCAACTAGAAAGTTTCACACCCCTTGACCTTGTCTAGGGAATACTCAAAATAACTTTCTGTTGTTCATGTTTTCCAGTCGTCATAACTTCCCCACGAACACTTCCAAATCTCTGGCAGGGCTTTGAAACTACTCTTGGAAGGTCAGATATAGCACTTTATTGTCTAGTTTGAGGTGGTTACTGGGGTGGAAATGAATGTGTTGGAATACAACTGAGTTTTGTTGCAAACGGGATTGCTCTCCCTTGTATTCTTTCTCTCATTTCTGTAACTGGCTGTGGAACCTAATAAACTGGCACATAGCAGGAATAGTTCACTTTTAGAATTCTACTTCCATGTAGTAGAAAAGTGGTAGAAAGGTGAGAGGATCCATCAATTAACGAATATTCATGCATTCATTCTTTCAGTAAACATTTATTGATACCTGAATGTACAGGTATTTATAGTGTTAAGTAACATACAAAAATGGAATTTCAAACCTTGGCCTGAGATGCTTATAGTTTAGTTGAAGACAGTCCTATAAATAAATACATTCAATATAATGTAACAATTGTTTATAATATAGATCTGAACAAGGTGCTATGGTAGTACAAAGTAGGGAGTAACACATTTTCCATGTATGTGTGAGTGTGTGTGTATGCACATATTATGGAAGGCTTACTAGCAGATATGATTTGTTTAAGCTGAACAATTCAGTTTAAACTGAATTGTGAAACATGATTAGGACTTAGGAAAGATGAGAGGAAATTCCTGCTAGAGGAATGGCTTATGCCAAGGAAGAGTAGCCCAGTGGAGCAATGGAGCATGTGGGGAACTCTAAGTACATAATTGATATAGTGGGAGATATAGTTGATATTGATGGAACATAGTTGAGTGGAGAAAGATGGTGGGTGGGACAAGTGGAAAGTCAAGCAGACACTGGACCACTAGGTACTTGTGTGTCATACTAAGGAGTTTTCTCATGAAGGGTTTAGTTAGGAAGTGAAAGGATTAGAACTGTTTTTTTTTGCGGGGGGGGGGGGGGAATTGTCAATTTGGGAAGGGATAAATGAGACTGGGCTAATTTTGAAAGCAGAAAGAAGAGTCAAAAAGTTATTACAGTAATCCATGTGAGAACTGATGAGGAGCTGAATTAGGATAGAGTGATGATTAAGAGACAGGGAAGGATTTGAAAGCTTTTAGTGAGTTAGAGTTGGTGGGACTTTGTGAACAAGGAAAAGAAGAGTGTGGGTCCCTGGTTTCTGGCTTGTGTGATCAGATTGTACCATTTATCTATGCAGGGAAGCCTGCCTACTTATGGAGGAACTACCATGTGCTGGGCACACCAGGGGATGCAATGAAGTTTAAAATATGGCCCCTACTAATTTATAATATGTGCTTCTTTACAGTAGTATATGTTGGACAGGTAGAATTAAGTGAAAAGGGCATTGTTAGATGAAGGAAAATGTCTAGTCAAGCAAAAGGACATCCATGAGAATGAATGTAGTAAATCCTTAACACCCTTTAGAAGACCTACTGGCCTGGGGAAAACCTTCCATCTCCATCCTTCATCCCTTCACCTCTTTGCTTCAGTTAAAACCTAACTCTCCACAGACATCACTCTCATGACCTCCTCTGTTTTTACAACCTCCTTTTGAGTTTTCTCTTTTCACCTCCTACCCATGCTCACTATGGGAAGAAGACTGATCAACACCAGAGAGTCTACCTATTGATCTTGATCTTGTACCATCCTCAATCAGTTCTCTTTCAGGTTTCACATTCCTCTTCTATACCCCTCTTTCCATATTTTTGGCATTGTCCACGGCTCCTAGAACTCTTTCCTCTTCCTTGATAATATCTGTTGTGACTAAAAGTAAAAAATGTAGTAAAATTTGTCATTAAAATAGGAAAAAAAATGAAAGATAAGTGATAGACTAGAAGAGAAAATTTGCAACACACATAACAAAGGCCTAATTTCTGAATATACAGAGCTCTTTCAAGTCAATAAAAAAATAGATGGACAGTCAAAATATTGATCAAGAATGTAAAAAGTAAATTTGTAGAAAAAGGAAACACTAATGGCTCTGAAAATATTGAATAATGTTAACTAAACTTAGAGATAATTTTAAAAATTAAAATCAAAACATAAGCTTTTACTTAATAATATAATAACAATTAGAAAGTTTGTTCACATCTAGAGTTGGTGAGTGGAGCAGGAAATGGCAAACCACTCCAGTTTTGTTGCTTGGAAAATTCCATGGACAGAGGTGCCTGGCAGGCTACAGTCCATGGGGTCGCAAAGAATTAGGCACGACTGAGCGTGCGCATGCACGCGCGCGCACACACACACACACACACACACACACACACAGAGTTGGTGAGAGTGTGAGTAAAATAAATATTTCCATACATTCTTTGTGGAAGTATGTGCTTAGTCACTCAGTGGTGTCCAATTCCGTGATCTTGGATAATTATCGCTACCACTTTGCTTTTGCTATCAACTTTTATGGATTAAACACATTCAATATTTTGTTCCTTATTACAGTCTGTGCTTGAAACATTGAGTGGTGCTGAAAATCTGACAGATAAGAATAGGACAGAATTACACTTTTGTTTGGTGCCTTTGTAACTCTTTACTATCATTCCCTTGTGGAGTAAAGGTCTCCAGAATCTCTTTTCTTCCTAGAAGTTCCCACAAACCCATTTACTTAATGAAATCAAACTTCTTTCTCCATGAATAGAACATACAAGTTATAATGTAGTTACCAGTATTTCCTGCCGTAAAATAAATGAGAATTCTAGACTGACTGATCTGTGGATAAGATCTCACACTGGAAATAAGTAACATGGGAGAAAGCAGAGATCTTCAGTGTCACATCTGGGTTCAAATCCTTGCTCTGCCATTTAATATAATGTTGAAGAGGTTATTTATCTTCTCTGAGCCTCAGTTTCCTTATCTGTAAGTAGAAATAATGTAGCTAGCATTTCTGGTTGCTTCAAAGATTAGATTATATAATATGTTAATCAACTTGCATGAAAATAGCACCATGACACAGGTCATCAGGGAATGGTAACTCTGAATGACATTCCTAGCTGATTCATAGGGTAAAATATGTGCTATCTTCACCAAGGGGGGGATGCATTACCAAACAGGCCACAGATTTGCAACAAATATAGTTGGATTCTTGTTTTGCAGAATGTTTCTAGAAAGGTCGCATGAAATTTCTGCCTGTCAGAACAGCATATAGAAGGGTGGAAGTAAGGCTGAATAATTGATCTGCTGCTTCCTTGCGATCTCCAGTCTCTGCTAACACTGCTAATTACCTGGCAAATCCCTTGGTTTGGCAATGCCAGATTCAGTATGTGGATCTTAGTTCCCTGACCAGGGATCAAACCAGCATCCCCTGCATTGGAAGGTGGATTCTTAACCACTGGACCATCAGGGATGTCCTTGACTTAAAGTTCTTTTTAATGTAATTATTGAAATGAGTTAATTCTTGTTACTTAAAGCTTCAGATTTGGGGTGTTAACAAGCTCAGATTACCTATTAAACATCTCAAGCTCCTCCACGGTAATCCATTTTTGAATCAGCTGATCTTCCGTGTGCCAGCTCTAGTCTTCAGTTCTTAAATCTAGCCGACCTCCTTGCCCTCTGACAACCAACAGAGTTGGTGTGGAACGTAACTTGTGATTGGCACCCAAATCTTAACACTAGGCAGATAACCAGGTTTTGACATGTTGTTATTTTATTTTCCACACAATTGACTGCCTTGACAATGAATCTAAAACCTTCTTTGAGATTTCTGAGCAGAGTTTTAGAAGCTAGTACTTGGTGGTGAATGATTCTGAATCAGTGGGGAAATATTCCTTTTTTTTTTCTCTAATGTTCTGCATCATTCACCACCAAGTACTAGCTCAGTGCTATTGTTTATTTGCTAGAGACTGTATTAATCAGAGGTCTTGATTATAATATAAAAAGTCCAACTAGCTACCTTAAACAAAACAAAACAAAAGCATTGGAATGATAATCAACAGAAGATGGAGGAAGCTGCTTGGAAAATGGGAGGAAACCAGGAGGGCAAAGGAGGCTTATAACCTTTTTTTTTTTGTCTCTGGGTCACTTGTTCTAAATGGAAAGTCTAGGAAGCGTCACTGAGGAGTTGAATCTCACTCATGTCTCTGTACCCTGTGCTCCCAGGAAGGAACCTTCCCCTTGGCTTCCAAGGGGGAGACAGAGCACTACTCCCATCAATACTAGATTCAGTGGGAAATACCCACTAAGTTACACCTAAATTAAAAAGGAGTTTGGATATTGTATAATTTTTAAAAAGAAAAATAAAAAAATGTTCACTGCAGAGTTCACTGTATTCCCAGCACCTATGTCAGTGCCTGCATCTCGTTGATAACCAACAATATTACATGTAAGAAAATGAATGAATTCTGTTATAACCTCAAAGACAGAAGCTATTGTGGTGATCTGCCTATCTTGATAAAATGGCCTAGTTTCTTTAGCCGCAACACATAAATTGAAGTACAATTTTCTTCATCACATATAATAGTTAAAAAGAGCTATAATCTTTAGCAAAACTTAAATTTTGATAGCTTTAGCCATCAGATAGCTACCTTGGAACTTTTTTCCCACTATTTTCCTCTCCAAGTAATGTTTTGGGAAACACCAGTGGGCAAGAAATTCTTGTGAGTTTTTCCAGTTGTGGAAGTTTTTTTTATTCCTTGTGTTTTAAAGTGCTGTTTCACAGGGAGCTCATGACCTTTATGGCTATATGCTGTTAGTATTTCAGAGCTTTCTAAACTGACATGGCACAGCAAAACACATTTTCAAGAGTAAAAAATATCCCAGAACTATTAAAAAATAACATCTGTGAAATTAGGAATAAAATAGTATTCAAATTAAGGTCACATAATGCCATTTCAAAGCATATTCATACAGGCAGCACATTAATGAGACTGGATTCATTGAAGAATATGCACTTCCTAACTTAATGAAAGTCTGATCAAATTTGCTGTTTCTGGCTGCCACCTTTAGCTATCTAAAAAGTGTGTGTGTGTGTGTGTAGAAGTATGGAAAAACCTTGTAGAATGGATTGTAGTAATTTCATATTTTGGATAAGGTTGAGTAGTTGAGAAGTTAGCTAGTCAAGTTAGCTAGTCAAGCCTATTCGCCAGTAAGCTAAATTTTTATTTTCTGTACATCTTCCTTAATGGCCTACAGTCTGCCAATTGAAACAGTACCTGAAGTCAGATCATGAACCCTCTGATTTATACAATCCAGAGAGAGAATAAATTTTAATTCAACAGAATGGAGGGTGTTACAAAAATAAGAGAGAATTTGAATTCCTTTTTGAGTGTTGCATTACAATTAATAATCAGCTTTGATTTTTATATACTCATCTTAAAATTTGAAATTCTTATTTTATCAAATGCAGTATAAATATGTCTAATTATCTGTGTGAATTAGCATCAGGTGATATAATGTCATACACTAAGTTAATTATTGGGTTCACTCCAAGTTCTTCCTCACTTTATTATCTTCGTATTTCCCTTAAGAAGGTGTATTTAACTTCTTTAGTTATTTTGTAAAAACAAAAGATTTTTCCAAATTTAAACTTATGTTATAATATCAATGTGATTTTGAAAGTAAATTAGCATCTATCTTTCAGGCACTAGTACAAAATTTTCATGGTCACTTGTTTTTTCCTTTGAGTACTGAGTGATGTAGAAAATTCGATTGATTAATTCTCAGGGTCTCTTCTATGATTCTGTTTATAGGTACATCATTTTGAAGGGGAATTTTATCACTTGTTATTAGTATGTTCAAATGGGAATTTTTTTTTTTATAAATACTAGTTTATGGACTTTATGTTGATGTCAGTAAGTAGGCAAAAATGTGGATAGAAAAATCTTATTTTCCACTTAATATCATTAATTTAACAATAAATGGCATTCCCAGGAAATGTCCCTAATTCTTTCAAAAATCAGAATATAACTTCTACTGTCTATTCCTATAAGTAAAATAATCTTAGAATTTTTAGACTGAAGCTGATAATTATTTCTGTCAAAAGATATTAGGGAAAAACCTGGTTGATAGATATTAGAAGCTATCATCTCGGATCTGAAGTTTAGTTGATAGGGCAAATATATAATTTAAAAAATTATTATTAAGAAGAATAATAAGATCTATAATTATATATGTATATCTAATCTATTTTGCACCTTTTATATGATGGAAATTTGTCAGTCTGACCATCAGATTTTTCATTCAATCACTTGTTTTCTCTTTTATTAACTACTCTTTCTTAGTGTATTATATAAAGTGAAATATGCCAAATGAATTTCTCACAGAAGAATAAATCTTTTGTAAGAACATGAGTCTTTCAACTATATCTATCTAGAATGATTATAAGATCATTTGAATGTCTATAAGCTTATCTTGATGGGCTACAATTTGTCAGTGCTATACACATTAAACTTGTTTAATGTTTGAATGAAAGAAAACTTTCCTAAAACAATCTGATTGAGTCTAGATTTTGGTAGTCACCAGTGCTCCTTGCCCAACAGTACAAGCTCTGTCTTCCGTAGATCATACTGATTACACTAGAAATTCCCAAGTGATTGGATGACCAAGATGACTAGTAATGGCCAGTAAGTTGTAAATGGAAATAATGTATGTCACTTCTATGATGCAACATTTGATTTCCTTATTCAAGACCTTTCATAGTTTTCTTCTCTTCTGCTCTTCTGACTATTGTGGCTGCTCCATCATTTTTGGTTCCTGAAATATAGAGGTATAATATATTCAGTCAACCTGTGATGGACTTGTAGGTTGAGAGAGAGATAAATATTAGGTGTTATAAATCAAGGATTAGTGAGCTGTAGCCCATGGGTCAAATCTGGCCTGCAGTCTGTTCTTGGAAATAAAGTTTTATAGAAGCTTAGACTTGTCTGTTTCTTCGTCTCTTGTCTATGGCTGCTTTTGTGCTCAACACCAGAACTGAGTAGTTGCAACAGAAGCTGTACAACTAGCAAACCTGACACTGTTCATTATATAGACCTTTAAATAAAGTGCTTCCCTTCTCCTATTCCAGTGATGGATTCAGCGGTCTTTTGTCATGGGTCAGAACCTGTAAAGATGTAGGTGTCGAATCATCATATCAGGATGCTGATTTTCCCACCTAGTCTTATCTAAATCCAAGTATAGAGGCTCTTGTGCCCAAACAAAGAATAAGTAGGAGGTAGGTAACAGAAATTGTTGGTCCTGAAGTGCATTATCCTTTAGGGAATGTGGTGATGTTTTGTTGTGGAGGTGGCTAGATGAGATATGAGATTATAGGATATGAAATATGCATGTGCAAATATGTAGATTTGTTACTGTTCTTACCTCCAAGTGGATAGGATTTAAGATGTTTCATTCGAGAAATATAATTTTTCTAAAAAGAAGATATAGGTTTTACCAAAAGGGATGGAAAACAGAAGGCCCAGGTGTCCTAACTCTGTCTGAAAGCAATGGTATCTTTGGTTATTATTCCCTACTTCCTTCTCCCACCCCGACTCACCCGGCTACCCCACCCGAGTGTTCGGCATCAGCATGATGTGTTCCGTGTCTTCCTTCTTTGGGCCTTAGCTCCCTCTACTTCTGCTCAGGGAAGTAAAAATGCTCCTTAACTCAAATTTTTGTTTCTCCAAGGCGCAGTTGGGTTGAAACCCCTTGTCTAAAGTCCTCCCTTATTTCTTTCTCCCATAAAACTTCTGCAATGATTTATATATGTATCTCTTATGTCAGGTGCAACTTTCTGCTTTGTGTTTTCTGCTTCATTTATCGCATACTTTATCTCCCTAACTATACCACAAACTCATTTTTTATAATTTTACACCTAGTACCGGATCATGCAAGTAATAATAAATACTTGTTGAATGAATGAATAACTCAGCTGCCCTTTTCTGCATGTGTAATGACAAAGAGGGAAACTGGGACAAAGAGAACATCGAGTCATTCTCTGGCCTGATTCTCTTTCTTCCTTATGGGTCACAGAGTCTGAGGTAAGGGTCTTGCTCTGAGTAGGTGCTTAGTTTTATTTGAGCTGCCACTTTCTATTATTTTACTCATTAAATTTGTCTCAATCTATATCCCCAGTCTCCCCACAGTCATCAAAATGCTCATTTTATTCTTTTAATCCTCAATCTTAGTTTTTTCATTGCCTTGCATTTCTTATAACTATTGGATAATTAACATTTATTAAATGCTTAATATATGCTAGCTACTATGTTTACATATCTGTGTGTGTTTTCTCGTTTAATCCTTACAACAACCTTATGAGTAGGTGTGCATACTAGGTCACTTCAGTCATGTCTGACTCTTTGTGACCCTGTATCCTGCCAAGCTTCTCTGTCCATGGGATTCTCCAGGCAAGAATACTGGAGTGCATTTCCATGCCCTGCTCTGGGGGATCTTATGAGTAGGTAGTATTATTAAATTCTTTCTCACAAATGAGAAAACTGAGGACTCGGGCTGTTAAGTAACTCCCTCGAGTGATATTACTACATAGCTGGTGAGTATAGGAGCTGGATGAGTAACCTAGCCAGTCTTTCTCCAGAGCCCATCTAGTTTGTAAAACTTCTTCCTCAAAGGATTTCCCATCACTAATCTCTGTTTTTCATTCTATGTCCAGTCTGATTTTACATATTGGTCAAGGCACGTTTAAGCATCTAGCATTGTGCTGAGGGTAGGGAAATGTCACAGAGCTATAAAACCATGTTCCTTTAAGGGATCTAGACTTTAGTTGGCAATAGCAGATATATAGATATCAAATAATTAGTGAAAAACATTGTATGTAATGAGTGCTAAATTGGGCAGTACAAACATATCATAAATTCATAGGCTGTTAGAGTTAAAGGGAGAGACTCTTAAGGTCAAGGAGTCCATTGTGCTTGTTTTACAGATGAGCAGCTTGACAGCATGTAGTGAGGTGATAATTGTGTGATACAGAAAAAACAACAACCCAGGTTGCCTCAAGAGGTTGGGGGCGGGTGGGCACATCAAATGGAGTTAGGAAAGGGAGGTTGGTATTGAAGATGTCATCAAAGAATGATTTCAAAGGATGGGTAAGTTATGTCTAAGGGAAGTTATAGGTATGTGTGCCTGTAGGTAGGTGTGTGTATGAGTGCACACATACCCAGGACATTTTTAAAAAATTGACTTATAGCTGATTTATGATATTAGTTTCAGGTGAATGACATATTGATTCAAAATTTTTATAACTTATACTCCCTTTAAAGTTCTAATAAAACATTGGTTATATTTTCTGTCCTGTATACTATGTCCATGTAGTTTATTTATTTTATATGTGATCATTTGTACCTCTTAATCCACTAGTCAGGGCACTGTTTGAATAAAGCCACGAAGTGCCCAGAGTATGAGATTTATTCTGTCTGCTTGTTCACCATTTTGTCTCCAGCATTAATTCGTGCTTGTGGGTGGGAATTTTAAAAGATGTGAGTGCCTGAGCCTAACTCAGATGAATTTAATTGGAATCTTTAGGGGTTGGCCTGGGAAATCAGTAATTTTTCAAAAGCTCTCTAGATGGTTCTACTGTGAAGACAGGATAGAGAACAATGCAAAAGTATAGACATAGTATCTTCTCACGATGTCACCACTTAGTGGAGAGCTAAGATGTGTAAGAGTAAAATGAGTGTGGTTTAGAGTCTATGGTCAGTGTTCTGTATGCAGAAAATAGCGTAATGAAATGAAAGGATTTGAGATGAGATTAGATGAGATAGATAGATGAGATGGGGAGTTGGAAAAGACCATTTAGAAAGCAATTATAGTAATTATGGATTAGAAGATTGAAGCCTAGCCTAGGGTGTTTTTTCTGGGAATAGAAAGTTGTAATCTGAGAATTTTCACAAAGGCTTGGTGACTGGTAAAATCCAAAGGACGAAGAAAGGAGTCCAAGAAATAAAATGGCAAAAGGCTGACAAAAGTTTGCCTTATTAAACATTTTAAAGCTGATGTTTGGGGTGTGAAAATATTTACTGAAAAACTAACTTTGAACAAATCAACATTTAAGACCAATGATTTTTTGATAGTTTTTTAAATCTCATATTGACTTGTGGTTAAGAATTACTGTTATGTTTGTTTGGATATCTGATGACTTTTCTTAGGTTTATACTTTGACAATTTCAATACTTCAAATTTATGGCTCCTTCTCCAACCACTTTCTCACCACTAATGAAGGGAAACATAGTTGCATAAAAGTTCCATTTATAGAAATTCATGACATGTGTTTCATGGACTGTAATAATGAGTATTAGACCTGACTGCAGTGTCAGAGACAACCTGCTTAACTTTGGCTTAAATCTTTAGATGAGAATTCTGGAGGAAGACAATTGCTGACGTTAGTTCAGGAGCTCAAGGATATCAAAACTGAAGTCTCTGACATTCTTTGGCTTTCCTCTCAACGTCCAAGGACTACTGGGACTCTAGTCATCATGTATATTCCAAGGACCAAGAAGGGGAAAGTGTGGTAGAGCATTAAGAGTTCTCTTGGAAGTGCCAGTATTTGCATTTATATCTCGTCGGCCATTCTTGTTTGCAAAGGAGGCTGGGAACTTCACTGTTTTAAGCAGGCACATTGCTCAAGTCCTCTGTCAGTGAGAGAGGCACATAGGCTAACCAGAATTTTGTGCTCCCCCTCTTTCTCTTCCATTCCTCTTTATTTTATAGTTTATTTGGAGAAAAAAAAACACATGTATTAGCATCTGCTATGTGTCAAGTATCTTTCACAGTAAACAAGACGAACACAATTCCTATTCTCATGGAGCTTAGAGTCTTGCAGGGGAGACATGAGGCAAACAATACCACACATATTTAGTTAACTGAAGGTGTGATAATGATACAGGGGAAAAGTAAAAAAGTCATTTTACTTACTTCTTATACTCTTCCTTTTAAACTTTTCCTTATTTTATATCAATCTTATATTCATTTTTGTGTATATGGGCCTTAAATTTTGAAACAAAGCAGTTGTATGAGGTATTTAATCTATAAACACAATTAATAGGTTCACTTTTTATTTAATCTGTTTTTATTAATAATACAGTTTCAAAGACCCAGCAAGATATTTAAAATATAATCTTAAATTATGTTTCTGGTCTTTTAATGAAGTATCCCAACTCAGTGGACTTAGAGCAATAATAAAAAATCAAAGTCTAGAAACATTTTAAAAGCCAGGCAATGATGGAAGGACTTGTGAAGAGTCACAGTGAAGTTTGTCAAGAACTGAAAGGTCTGAGATTTCTACCTTATTTGCAAGCAAGACAACCACAGCTTCATGAATGTGCAGAACCCTTGGGACTCTTGAATTAGAGACAGTGGACTTGGTTACTCACAGCTTAACAAGAGTCATGAGCTTCATGTTCATCTTGGCTCCCCATTACTCCCAGGTCTGATGGGGGCAATGCAGAGTGGCCCAGGTGGATAATGTCCTGGAAGTAAGTTTGTATCACAGTTAAGGAACCCCAAAGTTGGAAACCTCTAGTTGTATAAGAAGATAACTAGCAAACCTGCCCAGTCTTTGCCCTAGAGAGAGAAGGAGCTATTTTCTCTATGATTCTATTCAGGAAACGAATCGTTGCTCCAGAGGATGATGCTACTCCTGTCTTTCAAGCTGTTCACTATTCAAACTTTCTTGAAAAGATACTCCAGAACAAAAGCTGCTCAAAATTCTTGGAAGAATACAAAAGAGTGTACTAAGAAAAAGAAACCTCCCTTTCCCCAACTCCTAGGAGCAACTGTGTTATTAGTCCCGCTGGGTATTCTTCCAGAAATGTTCTATTCATGAACAAGCTTATAAGCATATATCACCTCTCCTCTCTTCCTCCTCTTTCTTCTTCTCCTTCTCTTCCTTTTCTTTCTCCACTAATTCCAGCCTATTTATTTACACTGTATGCTACCTTATGTTCTGTTAACAATGTATTTTGAGGAGCATTTTGTGCCTTGTATATCTGACTTATAGTTTATGGATTTATCATAATTTATTTAGCTAGGCCCCTATTGATAAACATTTGGTTTTTATTCAATCTTTGGTTATTATAAGCAATGCTGCAGCAACTATTCCTTTGTTCGCTTTTTGGGGCTGTGTATGAGTATGTATAGGTAGTATTCTTAGAAGTAGAACTGTTAACTGAAAAAATAAAATCATTATCAAAGTGCCTTCCAAGACAGTAGTAGATGAGAGTATCTGTTTACCTATGCACTAATGTTTTTAATTTTTGTCAGTCTAATAGGTAAACAATCTCATTGAGCTCTATTTTGCATTTCTCTTCTTATAAATTATGTTAAATATTTTTATATGTTTAAAAGCCATTTAACATTTTCATTTTTTAAAATTTTTTCTTCACATCCTTTACTCATTCATTTTTAGTATGTTTCTTGTTGGTTTATAGAAACTGTGTGTATTAAGGGAATTAGCCCCTTGTTTTAGTATGTACCATGTGCATGGATGGAGCTTTCCAAGTGGCACTAGTGGAAAAGAATCCATCTGCCAATGCAGGAGATGCAGGTTCATCTCTGGATTCTGAAGATCCCCTGGAGGAGGACACCAACCCACTCCAGTATTCTTGCCTGAAGAATCCCATGGACAGAGGAGCCTGGCAGGCTGCTGTCTGTAGGGTCACAAAGAGTTGGACGCGACTGAAGTGACTTAGCACACATGCACGCGTATGCACAGGTTTGAATTTCTTTTAAAATTAATAGTGCTAGAATGACCTTTACAATAATTCAGGCTCTACATGCAAAAAACTATATAGCAAGCTTTATTTTGTAGTATCCTTGTACCCTGCTGAGTTCAATGCCAGGGAAGATTCAGCTGAATTTACAAAATAAATATGCTTGTGATGGGCCAAAATTCACTTAATCAGTGCCATATCACATCATGGTAAAATCCTATAAAACAAACAACCTAACTGTATAGTATGATTATAGCAGCAATGAATGCACTTCCTAAATCTAACCTATTCATTTCCCATTTTACTAGCGTTAATTTGGTATTTATTGTATTGTGTGTAGCTATCAGGACATGAGTTCAGTGTCATTGCTTTTTGTAAGTTCTTGGTGATTTTTGACCTAACTTTAATATTTATTAACTTATCCTCCAACTTTATTTTTTGTGATTAGAAAGTCAAGAAATTGTTCCCTATTGTTAGCGATATAACTTTGAAACATTTTTGTTTTTTATTCTCTTTCAAGTTTCTGTGTTTGTTTTGTTGAAGAATGTTCTAGAATTTCAAGGAAAGCTATTTAAAATGATTACTGTTTACAACTATTTTATGTGTGAACCAGACTAATTTCAATGCTGTGAAATGAAGTACAAAAATGAATTGGATGCTAAATTTTAATTTGTATCTATGAACTTTTATAGCAGAACCCATAGAACTTTACAGAAAAGTGTAATGTATATTAGAACACTGGGGGATTCTAGGATGTAATGCAGACTGTGACAAAAGAATCACCTATATTACAAATGTATGAAACAATCCTCACTGGAAGGGATGGGAAGAAAAGATACTGATCTAAGTAACTGGAAAAGAGTAAAGTCGATAAAATTAAATCCAAAAGGAATTGGCCATAAGCACATATTCTATTGATAAAGTTGTTTTTCACAGGTATCTGGGATTATAATTCTGGAAACGTATGTGTATATTGGAATCAAATAAATACATGACAGACTGAGGCAGGCAGGATTTTTTTTTTTTAACTATGAAATGGGAGGTTGCGAAAGCAAGGGAAGAAGGCTGGAATCAGCCATGTGTTGGTGGATCAGAGTTGGAGACATTAGTGTGAACTAATGTAGATGGTTACCTATAGAAGTATGTATAGATGTATGTATATATCGCTTGCTCAGTCAGCTGAAACTGCCTAAATGCAGTAATACTCCCAGTCTCCAGATTTTGGTTTCTAATTTTGTTCTTCAATAAAAGAAACAAAGGATTCTAGGAGAACTGTTAGATTCTAGGACTGGAGCAGGAAATACATGAGTTTCCTGGAGCATCTTACGGTGCTTAAAAGGAAAAACTGCTCAAAAGACATAAAACAGTGGGAGTGTGTCAAAGAGACATAGAAACTAACCAGAAGCGCGCCCAATAGTCAAAGCTGTAACCCAACGCGTAAAATAAATACCCGTCGGTCTGTAATGATGTCGTTACGACCATTTTGAGTAGGACCCCGGGGTCCTACTAGAATGCTCTCCCCAGTGGGCTGCGGGGTGGGGCTCTTTTCCCCTCAGAGCCGGGGAGATGGTGGAGTTCTCTCGGCGCTGGTGCAGCTGTGCCGCTGAGTCTCCAGATCCGCGCCCGGTGCAGAGACGCACACGCAGCCCGCTGCCGCCGTCTTGAATCGCGCTGTCGGGCGTGGCGCCTCTGCACTAGAAATTCTGGTCTGAGGGACCAGGTTCAAGGTCTCTGCATGCGGCACCTTATGAGCAAGTGAAAATAGCACGGGAACGGAGGAAAAGAGGAAACAAAAGGGTTCGAGTTTATTATCCAGATTCTATTCTTATTTCCTGGGAACTTTCTTGGGCTTTGCTGATGACAGTATGAAAACAAATAAATAAGGGAGAATCAACAGATCTCTGCAAAAAAAAAAAAAAAAAAAATCCTAAATAATCGAGGTAGGCACTGTATCGTCAAGAAGGTGGAGCATAACTCTCCACTGCTTAAGCGTGATCTGTGATAGTGGCTTCCTTTCAAAGATTACTTTATGAAAGGGAAACAAAAGAGTAACTTTACAGTTGTTCAGTCGTTCAGTCGGGTTGAACTGTTTGCAGTCCCATGGACTGCAGCATGCCAGGCCTCCCTGTCAGTCACCATCAAAGTTTGCCCAACTTCATATCCATTGAATCAGTGATGGTATTTAGCCATCTCATCCTCTGACTCTCTGGTCTCCTTCTGCCCTCAATCTTTCCCAGCATCAGGGACTTTTCCAGTGAGTGGGCTGTTTGTATCAGATGACCAAAATACTGGAGCTTCACCTTTAGTATCAGTCCTCCCAACCAGTATTCAGGGTTGATTTCCCTTAAGATTAACTGGTTTGATTAAGTCTTCTTCAGCACCACAGTTCGAAGGCATCATTTCTTTGGTGTTCTTCTTCCTTTATGGTCCAGCTCTCACAACTTTACAGTGGGATAACCTGATAAACACTTCCTCAGCCAGGTCATAAAGTTGACACAGTAGTGATAAGCCATGTTGATAATATGCACCTTTGATGAGATGTGATGAAAATAGCACTTTACCTCTGTGGAATTCCCCAATCTAATCATAAGAACAAATATCAGATAAATTGCAGTTGAGGACCATTCTTTAAAATACCTGACCAGTAATCCCAAGACATTCAAGTCATCAAAAATGAACAAAAAAGCCTGAGAAACTGTCACAACCAAGAGGAGTCCTAAGGAGACATGACAACTAAATGTAATGTTGAATCCTGGATGGGATCTTGGGACAGAAAAAGAACATTAGGTGAAAACTAAGGAAATCTGACTTAAGTATGGACTTAGTGAAAAATATTGTATCAGTGTTGGTTTGTTACTTGTGACAAATGTACCATACTAATGTAAGATGTGATGTAATATTGATAGAGGGAACTGAGTAGGAGTGTACAGGGGAACTCTGTTCTATCTTTTTTTTTTTAATTGGAGTATAATTGCTCTACAGTGTTGTGTTAGTCTCTGCTATACAATGACGTGAATCAACTACATGATTTCTGTAAAACTCTATTTTGTTCTGAAGTAAAAAATTTTATTTAAAATAGTAAAAGAAAAAACCATAATGATAATATTCTTCCATCACAAGATAATTAACACATATATGGGTGTATACTGCCTGACCACAAGACTTGAATTAATCATATATTTATATTAGTAATCTCTGAAACTTTTAATAGGATGCAAAATTATTTCTTGGAGAAGGAAATGGCAACCGACTCCAGTAGTTTTGCCTGGGAAATTCCATGGACAGAGGAGTCTGGCAGGCTATATTCCACTGGGTCACAAAAGAGGCAGATACAATTCAGCGGTTAAACAACAAAAATTATTTCTACCTCTAATAGTAAACATTCCCAGGATTTGAGCATTATGTATGTTCTAAATTTTGGGCTAAACCTCAGATAACTATCATATTTACCGGATTTGATGACAAACTATTTACCTTTCCTTAGAAGGTTTTTCTTCCTCTGTTACTTTGACCAACCATTCCATTCCCACATAACCATAGTGATCTCACTATGTTATTTTACTTTATTCACAGATGGAAGCAAAAACTGGATTAAAATAGCCCTTTAATATTTAAAACACATTTATGGGACTTCCCTGGCAGTCCAGTGGTTAAGATTCCATATCCCAAATGCAGGGGTCACAGGTTTGATCCCTAGTCTGGGAACTAAGATCGCATGCCACATGGAGCAACTGGAAAAAAAAATCAAAGGGGATGATGTAGAGCTTATTTGAAAAGTAAAAGATGTAGCTAGACTTTTCACAATCTCAGATTTCACAACTGTGCTAATTTGTATGATTGCCTTTAAACATGTTTGTGTACACATACTTAGTCATGTCCAACTCTTTGTGACCCTATGGACTGTAGCCCACCAGGCTTCTCTGTCCATGGGATTTTCCAGGCAAGAATACCGGAGTGGTTCACTATTTTCTTCTCCAGGGGATCTTCCTGACCCAGGGATCAAACCCACACTTTCTGTCTCCTGCATTGCAGGGGGATTCTTTACCACTTGAGCCATCTGGGAAGCCATTAAACATGTATAGATGGATGAAACCCACGTCTCTAATAAAGTAGGGAGTATACTTGTAATTGATGGCTCAGATGGTAAAGAATCTGCTTGCAATGTGGGAGACATGGATTTGATCCCTGGTTTGGGAAGATCCCCTGGAGAAGGGAATGGCAGCCCACTCCATTTTTCTTGCTTGGAGAATTCCACGGACAGAGGCTACAGTCCATGGCATGGCAAAGAGTCAGACACAGCTGAGTGACTAAGAGTTTCACTTTCACTTTTCATAGTTGTAATTTTGGTCTTAGAGTTATGCAGCAGTTGTTTTGTGGAACTATATTCTTGGAAAGAAAATTGTAATAATAGTTTTAGGTAAAATTCTTGAGTAATTCATTGATGCTTTTGATTTATCAAATTCCTGTTATTATCTTTAAATAATCTCTTATACACAAATGATAGGCTACATCAATGGTATGACTTTCATGCAGATAGTGATGATTTAGCCAGCAAGATATTTTAAATAAACATGATATAGTTGAATCATATTATTCAAATATATGATACATTGGAAGTATGATGCAATTTTTAGTAACAAATAAAATAATTGTAGGTGAAATCTCTTCCCATTTCATGTTACTTGTTCAAGCTAGAAATGTCAGAAAATAGAAACTGAGTTATCTTCTTAGACTGTTTATGACAGCAGTTTTGTATGATTAATTACGTATCCCTAGTTGCAAAATTCTGTATAAGAGTTGCTCAAACTCCAAACAAGTTACAACTTATTCACAACTTAATCAACTTTATCACAACTTGGATATAATTAACAAGACACCAAATTCTAAATGCTGGAATCTAAAGAAATTTGAATGCTTATCTTTCATTTAATGCAAATAGAATGTGTGTGTTTTCCTTTCCTTGAAATAACAAAGTGATTAAAAAATATTCTCTCCCTATAACACTGCTCAGTTTCTCTATTTATTAAAAATCAATTAATCCAAACTCAGCTTTCACCTGTTTTATGTACTAAAACAGGAAGTTAATTACTCTTGCATTTTAGAAAATGTACATTTTTTTTGTTGTTAAAATGATGAAGTTTTTAGTACTAAACTATCCCATTTAGATTAGCTTATGCTTCCCAATGTTTTTGAGCATTTTCTTTCTGATAGGGTATAATATCTCACAGCCTCTTTTGTTAAAAGTCAGAATTGATGCTTTACTGGATGGATCAGCCACATTGATATGCCATTATGATGCTAAATAAATGTACTGAATTAAAAAAACACCACCACCACAACCACCACCACTCCTGGTACTAAAGATGTTTGCCAACATAGAATTTGTTCACTCACACAGTGCATTAGGGCAAAGTCCTTTGAAGTCAGAGGCCGCTGATTGTACCTGACTTCTTAAAAAAAAAAAAGACGGCTTTTTAGTCAAAGAAGCAATCCAGTGTGGTGTATCGATTCGGCAGTATCACAGCTGCTCCTAATAAGTGGGAGGGAAGGGCCGTTTCTCTGGGGCTGGAATTACTTTTCGATTGCTGGGGCCACAGTGTTGGTACTCTTATTTTGCTGTGCCACCTTTTCTGATCAATACCGCATCACCCAGCAGATAGTAATTAGGTTTCAGAGAGCCATTCAACAAAGATCCGTGTTGACTGCGATAGACAGAGCCAAGGAAAAGGTCACACAGAATCAGCAGCCAACTAAAAGGTGATGGGTAAAGAAAAGACCCCTTGCCTGAGAAGTACTTAGCTCTTTTTTAATTACTGTAATTTTCAACAAAAGTCAGAGAGTGAGATGATGAAGTGAAGCACTTTCCTCCCTGCTGTTCCTGATGAGGCTTGATAGGCCTCGAAATTACGCATTGACTCCCCGTTTGATTTCTCCCAGTGTTTAGTGCTAATAACCTGTAGGGCCTCTTTTTTTTCTTTGTACCTCTCAGTCCTAGTGTCACTGCAGTAATTACACTGTGTGAAATCTGTACTGCAATCACAGCTGCCAACTTCCAGCTTCACAGGCTGGGTCAGGCTGAGTATGGCGGAGAAAAAAAGGCAGCTAATAGCTAAGAAAGAGGGAAAGCTTTTTTTTTTTTTAATTCCTGAAATGCTTTAATGAATTTTAATAAAATTTCATTATTTCTAGACTGTACAAGCATAACGAATGCCTAGAAACAGTAAGGATTGGATGGAGGCTGTGCTCTTTACTCATAATCAAACTTTTACAGAAATAAACACACAGTCAGTGCTGGAAATAAATGGAAATGTTATCATTGTTGATCCTTTGTTCATTCAGGGGTGTAAGGAAGTGGATCCAGGACTGGCATTCTTCTAAACAATGCTGGATTCTGTAATAAAGAATTTTTGAAAAATGTTTCACAGCATTATTTGTTACCTTTCAACAAATGCCCTTCCCTTAAACCATTCTTTCGTCATTCTGAGATGTGAGTAACCCTGTATATTCAAGTAGCACCTGCTGGCAGAATCAGGTACTAACATCTTAGACGTTGCTCTCTTGGGGAGTTTGGAACTCAGGTTCAAGAACGACTGCAGCAGCAACAGCAACAACCCTCTAGAAAATCAAGGGTGATCTTTTAAAAACTGGTTGCTTTTTAAGGCAAAGAGGTAAACTTTTCAATTATAATTGATGTTATTACCCTAGTATTGTAAACACACCTGTAATCCCCCACAGAACTGTGGTACAATGCCAATAGACAAAGCATATCCCAGTTACATAGTATGAAAATTTTATATGCTAAGATAAAAGGTTATTGATTGTCACAAACCAGTTAGTATCATAACGTTGGAAGCTCTGAGGTATGAATTCTCAATCTTATATGTAATAGATATAGTATAAACAAGCATTAAGTAAAAGTAAGTGATAGTCGCTCAGTCGTGCCCAACTCTTTGCGACCCCATGGACTGCAGCCCACCAGGCTCTTCTGTCCATGAGATTTTCCAGGCAAGGATACTGGAGTGGGTTGCCATTTCCTTCTCCAGGGGATTTTCCCAACCTAGGGATCGAACCCAGGTCTCCTGCACTGCAGGCAGATTCTTTACCAACTGAGCTACAAGGGAAGCCCCAAAACAAGCATTAAACAAGCATTAAAAAAGTGTAAATGATAAACATCAATAATGTGTATTGATTAGATTTTTCAGCATAACCAAAAATATATTAAAGGATATATATTTAAAAATATATGATTAGTCTTAGGAACTTTATTCATGAAACATACATGTTTACTTATATTCAGCATATCGAAAGTGAGTCTTACATAATGGTTAAAGTGCTGATAATCATTGATTAATATATTTTTTATGTTATGAAAACTGCAAATTTTAAGGAAACTAAAGTGACAGTAAAATGAATTGCTGAAGTGTTACTGCATTAAGATCATCAGAAATTAATGAATTAATGGAGATCAAATTCCATTATTATGACGATCAACTCAAGAATTGTTTTGGCGTTATTACCATGGCACATATATTGCATTGAATGAAAGGAGACAGGGACACGGGATACAGACCTTTCAGAGAAGATCATGCCACCTATATGGCTAATCCATTGATCTTTTTGGTAAAAGGAGCATCATGAATACTTTGTATTTTAGAACCAAGATAAACTTCCCCTCCCCTCACACCCACAATTCATCATCAATTTTCCTGGTATTTCCTATTAAAGGAGAAGAGGAAATTCCTTCCTGACCTTGCAAATGATCATTTTCTTTGTTGAAGCATGAGATTTGATTGCCCTTGCAATCTGGGCTCACACTTACTGCCTGCATTGTGAATAACAGTTCCTTTCTCAATCATAGTGTTTGATTCTATGACCTGCCACAGAAATGAATTCCAGGCACAGACGGTGCATTGGAAAATGGAGATGAGAGTTCTTTGATACTAGATGTTCAAAGTATTGAGCTAGGAGTATTCTGCTCTGAATTCTCTATAAATGCAAATCTAGCTGGATCACAGAGGAGGTATCCAATAGTTTCAGGAAGCATTTGCCCTGTGAAATTGTACTTGAAGATCCCAGATTGGATACCAGTGTAGTTTTTTTGTCCCTACCTGGATTAGAGAAAATGGAGACTATTTTGCCTGTAAGTATGACTGGAGGAGAGCAAGCCATTTTGGTTTATTACTAACTCAGACTTGACTTCAGAATACATGATACTGATGTAATCAGGGTAAAAACTGACCTTTGCTTCATTAGTTATTTGATAATAAAAATATTCCTATGGTGCTTTGTAGCTTATGATGTGATTTTTCTGGATTAAAGTTATCTCATTTGATTTTCTTAATAGGCCTCAAGGTAGGGAAGGATTATTGTTATTGGTACAAATCCCCAGTAATTATGAGAATAATATTAGGAGGGACTACATGTAATACTCAGGAAAGCAACAGTTTTGAAGCATTCTCAGATACTTTTGTGAGGGGCTTATATGCTTATAAACAGTGTGCTCATTACCAATCAAACTTACCAACACTTTTAGGCATCCAAAGGAGTTTTACCACAATTTGAACAAAAAGACATTGTTCAATATTGGCCTTCTGTGCATGGCTTGGGGGCTTCCTAGGTTGCTCAGTGGGTAAAGAATCTGCCTGCCATGCAGGAGACATGAGTTCAATCCCTGGGTTGGGAAGATCCCTTTGAAGAGGGCATGGCAACCCACTTCAGTATCCTTGCCTGGAGAATCCCATGGACAGAGGAGCCTGGTGGGCTACAGCACATGGGTCTCAAATAGTTAGACACAACTAAGGCGACTTAGCACACACGCACACATGCTTGGCTTATTTCACCTGGCAAAGTGTTTTCAAGTTTTCTCCATTATCAACGTATATGTCAGATTTCCCTCCTTTATGCCTGAGTAATATTCTACTACCTGTAATCCCACCTTTTGTTTATTGATTCTTCTGTCAGTGGACATTTAGGTTGCTTCCACCTTTTGGCTGTTATGGTATGGATACTTTTAATTGAAGAATTTTTTAATTTAAAACACCACTGAATACTCCCAGTAGGTAAACTTACTTTTATAAGGTGATTTAAAATGTGGATATGATTGCTTCCATAATTGTTTTTATTATTATCCCTTTGACATACTCAGAGTATTTTGCTGGCAGATATTTATTGCCTTAACTTGAAAGTCCTATAATTTACTGAGCATATTTGAGTACTATACTTTAGATACTAAAAAGACAGACATGGATAGAGGACATAAATGTGGAGATGTGTGTGCCAAGTCCCTTCAATTGACTCTTTGTGATCCTATGGCCTGTAGTCTGCCAAGCTTCTCTGTCCATGGGACTCTCCAGGCAAGAATACTGGAGTGAGTTTCCATGCCCTCCTCCAGGGTTATCTTCCCAACTCACAGTTGGAAGCTGAATCTCCTGCATTGGCAGGCAGGTTCTTCACTGCTGGTGCCACCTGGGAAGCCCAAATATAGAGATAGTCATGGCCAAATTTAGTATGCAGGTTTGAATTGTTTGACCTGCCCAGTATGTATGAATTTAAAAAAATAAATAGTTTCAGATATCTGGAAATCAGGAGATTTTTACATTTTAATGTAAAATAAGATTTTGTTTTCTCAGAAAATGTGGAACATCTGACAATATCCTAGACCCCTTTTCCACATGACAACATTTTGTGGGACTGACTGGCAGTTGCCACCTCTAGACAGAATTCATATTCTTCAGTTGAATATAAATTCCGTATGATCTGCTTTTCTCATTTTTACTTTTCTAGCCCCCAACAGACCTGTTCTCTGAAGCTGTGCTGTATTTAACACATGACTAGTCCAAATTGAGACATGCTGTTTGTATGAAAATCACACTGGATTTCAAATAGTTGGCATGAAATAAGAGGGCAAAATATTTAATTAATAATTTTTGTATTGATTGTATGTTTAAATGGTAATATTTTGGTTCAATAAATTAGTGAAATAAGTTTAACCTATTCTTTTTACCTTTTAAAAAATATGGCTACTAGACAATTTAAGATTGCATATGTGTCTCACATTAGATTTCTGTTAAATAGTACTACTCTTGTTGGTCATGTCCTAGTACAGCAATAGCCCATGAGCCAAATCTGACTCGTCGCCTGTTTTGGTATGGTCCACATGTTAAGAATGATTTTCACAGCTGATTATTTGCTTTTTTTTTTTTTATTATAGGGAACATTTAGCTTTAAACCCCAATTAATTGAAATATTGTTCCTCTCAAAAGAATTTAATTTTTCTCATTAGTCAACCAATAGTTCAAAACGCTGTGCTCAATTATTCTTATCACTATTATTATATTTTGAATTTCATCAAAAGCTTATGAAAATTGTTTTTTCTCTTGTCATTAAGTTCCTATATTTTATCCTTAATGTTCCTTCTTAGTGTGAAAAGCCTAAAATATTTACTATCTGTCTTTTCACAGAAAAGTTTACTAACCATTGGTCCAATAGGAAGCTGATGCAGGCAGCTTTCTGAGGAAGTTAAAGATAGTGGAAATGTTTTGGATTGTGATAGGCAAGGGTTCCAATCTTATTCACTGACCTAATCTCTGAGTCTTAGTTTTTTAGTTTTATAGTTTTATCTGTAAAATGGCAATAATGATTCCTTTCTAAATTATTTCATAATTAATAAGATACTGTTAATGTAGGTGAGATACTGTACAAGGTATTTTGTGGGATAGGTAACTCTAGCACTTCCTCTGCCTAGAATTCTCTTCCTTGTCATACCTGACTTGGTGCCTTCTTGCCCATCTTTAGCTCAGATCATTTCTAGTTCAGAGAAGCATTTCTTGCTCTAGCCTTGAGCTTAGGTTAGCTCTCCCCAGAAATCCTGCCTTTTTTTTTTTTTTTTTAATGCTTATCGTATTTACTGCTGTTTGTCCCATATATGTCTGCCATCTAAGATTTTAATGTCTAGAAGGGAAGTGTCCTGTTAACCGCTATTTTATAGTACTAACACAGAATAAGTATTCAATAAATTTCTTTGAGTGATGTTGAAGCAAAATACTCTGCAAATCACACCCACACACACAAACTAGAAGAATTCAGAGGGAGGAGATTTGTTTTTTCCACAGAGATTTCAAAGTTTGTGTCTAGAAATTTTGGGTCATGTTTTAGGACATATAGTTTAAATATATTAATACTTTATTCATCCCTTCTGTAGACTTGTATTTTCTCATTCGTCTTTCTTAAAGATAAATGAGAAATACAGGAAAAACACTAAACACAATGCCTGGCACACAGTAAGGCCTCAACAGATTCTCTTTTCTCTAATTGTGGATGATGATGGTAAATCAGAATATTGAACATAAAATAACCAAAGTATCTATGTATTAGATAAGATTGAGAGATCAAAAATTTTGGAGAACAGAAGGGAATCCACTTTAAGCAAATTGCAACACCCAAATTCAAACCACTCTTGGCAACAAAAGTCAACTTTATTTTTTTAATGAACAGTATTTGAAGTAAAGGACAATAAAAACTTAGAATCCAAATCAAGTTCTGAAAACCAAAACTAAATTTTGTAATGTCCTGAGTTTATACACTCAGTTCAGTTAAGTCACTCAGTCATGTCTGATTCTTTGTGACCCCATGGAGCGCAGCATGCCAGGCCTCCCTGTCCATCAGCAACTCCTAGAATTTACTCAAACTCATGTCCCTTGAGTCGGTGATGCCATCCAACCATCTCATCCTCTGTCATCCCCTTCTCCTCCCACCTTCAATCTTTCCCAGCATCAGGGTCTTTTCCAGTGAGTCAGTTCTTTGCATCAGGTGGCCCACGTATTGGAGTTACTGATGTTGATCAGTCCTTCCAATGAATATTCAGGACTGATTTCCTTTATGATGGACTGGTTGGGTCTCCTTGCAGTCCAAGGTTCTCTCAAGAGTCTTCTCCAACACCACCGTTGAAAAGCATCAATTCTTCAGCACACACTAGTTACAGATTTATACAATGAGTGTCTGTGTGCCAAAATGTTTCTGGTCAGAATGACAACTGGCAGTTGTGACTCCTATCCCTTCAGAACACAAGGCTTAACAGCTGGGAAGAAAAAGCCCACAGTAGGATTCATGTTAGGCTTTCCTAACAGGAATGGACACTAAGACTAGAGATGACAGAGCTGATAATAAAAGGCAGCCTCAGGGTTTCCTCTTCCAGCCTTAACTAACCTTGAAATGAAAGTCACCCAATACGTAATTTTAAAAGGCCAGATTTGGTTGATGAAGATAGATCCACAAGATGGAGTCATTATCCTCCTTACCAAGCTTTAGGGATTTCTGGAACTTCGTTTGCGAATTCTATGTATTCCATTCCCAGGTCTTCAACTCCGTTCAGTTTAACCAGTATTTGTCAAGTATCTACTGTGTGCTAGGCACTAAGGAAATAGAGTTGAATATAGAGTTAGAGTCTATTTTAGAGGAGCTCAGAGTCTGGTGGAAGAGAACAGTGTGCAAGAAACACCAGTTCACTGCATGTGAACTGCACATTTACTGTACAGCCTCAAAGATGGGCTCCACGCCCAGGACTGAGAACCATTCAGAGCAGTCTTCCTGATGGAGTTAAACCAGAATGTAGTGAGAGCGTGTGAGTGTGTGCATGTGTGTGTATGTAAGGAAGGTAGTGGTGGTACAACCTAGAGTTAAGGTCATCTGTTTTTATCCTTGTATCTTTCTTGCATCCTGTGCTCAGTTGTGTCCGACTCTTTGCGACCCCACGGACTATAACCTGCCCGGCTCCTCTGTCCACGAAATTATCTAGGCAGGAATGCTGGAGTGGGTTACCATTCCTCCTTCAGGGGATCTTCCTGACCCAGGGATTGAACCCACATCTCCTGCATCTCTTGCATTGACAAGTGAATTCTTTACCACTGCTCCACCTGGGAAGCCCAGAGTGGAAAGTTAGTAAATAGCTAATCATACAAATGCATGAGTTGGTGTGCTAGAGTTATGAACAGACTGCTCTGGCAACACAAAAGGAATGGCAGATTGCCTCAGGAAGGGCCACTCGAAGAAAGGTTAGACAAGACTTTATTAAGCAGAGAAGAGAATTTTCCCCAAATGGTTGGAGTTCACTTGTTATCTCAGACTAATTATTTTATCCTCAAGCATGTCCTGGTTTGAACAGTAAATTACATGGTCACACCATATAGAGTAGCAGTGTAGTGGAGACTTATTGCCTTCCAGCAGAATCATCCTCTTTTTGAAACTTGGTGGCACTATCTCCCAACCTGACTTGCTGCTGGACGTGGCCCTGTGACTTAAGTTCTCTTCAGTGGAATGGGAGCAAAAGTGATGTGTTCCCAGAAGCAGAAGAACGGAAGAATGAAAATTAAAAGTTAATGTGCTGCTTTCCCTATCACAAGCTTCTCATGTCACAAAACTAACTTGCACTGTGATAAAGGAGAGCTTGAAATCAGATGTGACACTGAAATTTTGAACAAGGATGAAATTTTAAAAAAGACACAGATATAGAGAACAGACTTTTGGACTCTGTGGGAGAAGGTGAGGGCGGGATGATTTGAGAGAATAGCATTGAAACATGTATGTTACCTTATGTGAAATAGATCACCAGTCCAGGTGCAATGCATGAGACAGGGTGCTCAGGGCCGGCGCACTGGGATGACCCTGAGGGATGGGATGGGGAGGGAGGTGGGAGGGGGTTCAGGATGGGGAATACATGTACACCCATGGCTGATTCATGTCAATGTATGGCAAAAACCACTACAATATTGTGAAGTAATTAGCCTCCAATTAAAATTAACTTACAAAAAAATTTTTTAATACCTGTGAGTACTAGGTAGTGATAGATCTGCTTGAGATGTCTTATAATGGACGTTTGATGGCACTGCCATGCACTGAAAAGCAAGTTGCCAGATAATATGGAGGTAATACCATTTCTGTAAACATAAAATCCATATATTTTACATGTACTTACATTTCTATATATGTGCATAGGAAAAGATCCAAACTGTTAAATATAGAACAGTTAACAGTACCTCTGAGTACTCATTAGTTGCACTAATCAACTGTATTAGAATGCATTAATAGAAATTTTCACAATGGAAAAGTAACATTGAGTGCTAATTTTGATAATCCTAGAGATGAAGGGAATGTTAGGTAAGGAATTAGACACGTTACTTTAATATGTTTGATGGTAGCTGCTATTAGTCAGTGAATCTTAATTTAGTTTTTTTGTACATACCTCAAATAAAAGTCTCCTGAAGTTTCCAAATATAATTTTTCTTATTAATGTAATCTAATGTCAATTTATATAAATACAATTCTGATTTTTAGCTCTGAGCTTTCATAATTAAATGCTCTAGTATGAAGGACAAGTTTGCCAATCTGTTACTATCTAGCTGTTTCTTCCATTTTAAAATCATATTTTCTGATGTATCCAAGATGTAATTAAAATTCATGGGCAGAGGAGTCAGACATGCCTGGATTTGAATCTCAGTTCTTTTTTTTTTTTTTTACTTTGTGTTATAAGTGAGTTACTTTATCTCTTTAAGCATCAATTACAGGACTTCCTAGAGCTCTTTTGAGGATTAAACTCCACAGTGCCTCCCCAGTGCCCAGAATGACAGAGTAGACAATGAGAATCCCACCCTTATCTCTACCCAGTCTTTGCTCTCATCTCAGTTCACTTTTAAGAAGCAGTAAATATGGTTTAATGCTGTTATTAAATAAGATAAACCTTCCATTGCCCTGCATTAATTTATACTACCCATTCTCTCAAAAAAAGTTTTAGCAGGCAGTTGGTAATTTGAAAGCAAAGGTGTTAATAGTATTTTACCTCTTTGTCTCTTTTGTAAATTTCTTGTTTTCTGAATTATATTTCATCTTGTAAAGATTGAAATAAAATGAGGGAAAAGATAATTAAGTTGGGGCAAACGTGGACAGAGGACAGATTTTAAAAATTAGTAGTAACTCATACATATTGGTAGTAGTAGGAAAATAAAGCAATGTTAAAAAGAGCCTGTTTTTTAATTATAAGATTTATCATGCTTATGTATTAATATTTCAGAAAATTTAGTTTGCAGATATAAGCTGATGTAAATTAAAAAAAAGAGCTACGTCACCCACAGTCTCACTTTCTGAGTAGCTTTTCTCAATATTTTAGTGCATATACTTCTCATATCCTGATACATATTTAAAATCTCATTTACTTTTTGAGACCACAGTTTTTCAGTTACTATGTTGTTACCATTTCCCATTATTTAGTATTCCATAACATTATTTTAAAGGGATGATGATATTCTAGTCAAAAGCTTTATTTTACTAATATTCTTAATTTTGAACATTTATGTGTGCAATTTTTTTACTATTGCAAAACAATGTTTTGTCATCATTTTAGTCAATTTTCTGGTGCATATCCATGATTATTTTTTATTGAAAAATTCCTTGAAGTGAAATGTTTAGATAAAAAGTTGCGTACATTTTAAAGATTTGATATACATTGCTAAATTTTCCTCTAGTAAGCTATAATATTTATGCTTTCATTGGCAATACTTGAAAGCACCAGTTTCCCTGTACTCATTATTCCTTGAATTCACTAATCCTTATCAGTAGAAACTTTTTTTTTTTTGACTGGTCAGTCAGTAAGTTAAACACATCATCTCATTATTTTAGTTTGAATGATTTTATTAATATTAATATTTAATTTTTTGTGCTTGTTTTACTTGGCCCTTGTATTTCTTTTATGAACCGTATATTTGTTTCCTTTGCTCCTATTTTCCTTGGTGTTTATTTTTTTCTTAATTAATTTTTTAGTCTACCTAAAGTGTTCTTTAAAAGGAGAAGGGGGCGGCAGAGGATGAGATGGTTAGATAGCATCACTGACTCAGTGGACATGAGTTTGGGCAAACTCTGGGAGACAGGGAAGGATAGGGCAGCCTTGCATGCTGCAGTTCGGGATCACAAAGAGTCAGATGTGACTTCACAACTGAACAACAACAAAGTGTTCTTTATATATTAATATATGAATCTACTTCATGTTGCAAATATTTTCTCAGTATGTGTTACTTTTTAATTTGATTAAATTTTCTTTTTAAGATACAGAAGTTTAAGACTTTCATTTAGTTAAATCTATCAATGTTAGAATTTTTCAAACTCTACAAATTCAACTATATTATATTCTAACATTTTTATGTTTAAACCTTTAAGTCAGTATAAATGTTAAAAGTAAAAAAAAAAAAAAGTAGATCCAATGTATTATTCTAAAGTATTTGTTAGTTGGTCATTCTAATTCTACCTGCAAAATCCACCCTTTCTTTGTTGGATTGAAATTTGGGCCACAACCTCTTATCTGAACTTTCTGGGACTAGCAGAATTCAGAATTTGTTATGTTTTGGATTTTAGAAAAGTAATGTAGTATGTAGACCATATATTATATAACAACTGTAGTAGGAACTGAAACAGTTCCCTGTAATAAAGTACTTCACTATTTTCACAGTAAAACATTCACACTAAGTGAGATAAGTAAAGTCTATAAATTAGTCCTTACTAGGTTTTGTTGCCTGATAAGTTCTAAAACAACATTCAGTTTTCAGAAATTTTTGAATTTTGGAATTGTACCTAAGACATATTAGACTTGTATCATATTTAACATGTAATAAAACCCTAAGTATATAAGTTGTGTCTATTTTGGCCTGATAATTAGTTCCATTTTCTGTCTTATGCTCCACAATGTGATATACTGCTTTAGTGATTTTTGTTTTAATCTATGTTTTAATATTAGTTTTACTGTCTTCTTTTTTACTCCCAAATTTCTTGATCATATGTTTTAGGAATATTATAGAATTTTTTCCTCAATAAGACAAATTACATGGAGAATTATAGATTAATTCGGGGGATGCATAGCCGACAGGGTTGAGCTGTGTTGACAGTGGACAGAACTGTGCTTCCTGTGTCTGGGTACTGAGTCACTTTTGTATTCACTCTTGAATAAATGTTTAGTGGTCCATCTTCAACTTTCAAGACCAACTTGAAAATTGCTGGTCTCGACACTTTTCTGAAAGTATATCTGGCTGGACCTCTGAGGCGCTCTCATGGTTATTATTACCATCTACAGCATTAGCATCTTAGAGCCTCCTAGCAGCCATGCTACAAAGAAACCCATTAATTGTGATTTAACCTAGCATTAAAGAAAATCATTTGACTACAAAATCCCTATATCACAATATCCAGCACATAGTTTAGGAAATAGTTGTCTGATGAAAAGTAAGAGTACTTAGAATTTGAGGATTTTCATCCATCACTAATCCGTCACAGGTGTTTATTGAATGTCTGCTATCTTCCTGTTATGGTTTTGTTTACTGGAGGATATAAAAGAATTGTAAGACATGGTACCTTACGTCAAGAACAAACGCAGTGAAAACAGGCAGGGAAATGCTGACTGTGGATCTGCACTTCTCAATGGACTGTTAGCCCTCTGAAGGTACAGAGGCATCTAATTGATATTTGTATTACTGGAACCAGTACAGTGCATTGTTTATAGTAGCACTGCCTTCAGTAAATGTATTAGATAGAAGAATGAAAGAAGGGAGAGGGGAGTGGCACTGTCTTCGGGACGTGGCAGTCTATTTTGGCTTATACATGCATATGAGATGAGGACAAAGCCAGAGTGAGCTTACCAATGAGATTGAACCAAACAAAGCTAGGTGACGAAGGATTAATGGGGACATTTCCCTCATCACTGTGGGAAGTAATGATTGAAAGTAGGCTTATTGCACATGTAAGGCATATCACAGAGGATGATACGGCTGAAGACGAGATGGTTAGATAGCATCACTGACTCAGTGGACATGAACTTGAGCAAACTCGGGGAGATAGTGGAGGACATGGAAGCCTGGCAGGCTGCAGTCCATAGAGTCGCAGAGTCAGATATGACTTAGCGACTGAATAACAACAAGGCATATCATCCGCAGCCTAACCCATGTTCAGACACTGTTTCATACTGATAGAGGCCCATCTGGCTTACCCTGTTTGGGCCCCAGAGCCTATGGTTCTCAAGGAGTTCTCTGATTCAGATAGCTACTTTAGCGGGTGAGAGAAAATGTGGCTTATTACTTCATGTAAAAACTGAAAAACATTCTAGTGTGGGAAATGACACAGGGCTGCTCTGATTAAGCAGTCTGCCACACATGCCTCTCAGCTGAACTCTGTTCCTTAGCTCAGTTGATAGACTGACTCTCTTACACGTGTGTACACACTTTGTGTGCAAAATAACTAAATGACTGAGGTATTGTCTGACACATATTTTCTGAGGTATTTTCTGACCACTTTCTTCCTGAGCTCTTGCCCACCGAATCTGGGGGAAAAATAACTGTCCAATTCAGTTCAAAGCTTAGTCTGAGCAGATCATTTAAGTAGTTATTTTAGATCACTATTTCTCTCAAATAGACTCTCCTGTGTTCTCTTGGTTTCCTTTAGGTAGTATATGGAAGAAGAGGTGTGGCTTTCTTATCCTTAAGGCACTGGGAGGAGGGGCCCCTGGCCTCAGGCTGGCCCGTTGGAATCACTGGTTAGCACGGCAGCTGCCTGCCATGGTCCTGTCCCTCTTCTGCCTTCAGTGTGTGAACTTAGTCTCTTCTCTTGACTCGGGCACTTTCTCTTGTGGTGCTTCCTGGCTGATACAATCTGAACCTGATTTCTGTGATATTAGAGATGGCCCCCAAAGGTCTGACTGAGACACCCATCTGGCCCTGGCTCAAGTGGTTTGTGGGGCCGCTCTCACTACAGCCACTCTCCTCACCGTGCTGATAGCCTGTGGCGGACGTCACTGAACCAATTCCCTGTCACGAGACACAGAAACCAAAGGTAAAGGAGAACTTGGGACCTAATCCTTCTGGCTACTTTCCTGCTTCTCTCTCTCTCAGACTTCTTCGAGTTTTCCCTCTAGGACAGAAGGAAGTAGGCTTCTGTTTTGTTCTTACCTTACGTCTTTCTTATTTCTGACTCCAGCAAAGGCTTAATAACAGTCAGTCATTACTCCTAATCTACAAGAGAATTTATAGGCTGAGTCATCTAAATTTAGCTGCTTGTATGGTTAATTGGGGGTGAAAGATAAAGAGTTTTCTTGAGAGGCACATCTTTCAGGGCAACAGTCTTTTTTTTTTTAAGTCAACAGTCGTATATGTAAGAGTATTGTTTCGTTGCACATTTCTGTTGTACATGACAAAAGCAATGTTATTGTGACAAATCCTAGGGATGCCTGGAATAGTTTGGACAGTCACATTCTTGGAAAGGCCAAAATGAAAAGGATAATTTTTAAACCATTACTCTAGTTACATTACCCATTATAATACCTGAAGGACACATTATTAAGACTTTTGAGTGGGATAATTTTAGTTACTAGGAATAGAGGTTCATTCAGATGGTCTAAAGTAATGGGGAATTTATTGTGAAGACATATATGACATATCTGTTAGAGTTTATTGGTTATAGTCAGTGGGGTCTGGCTTAGGTTAACCTAGGTGAAAGAAGAATTTAATGGGGTGGCAGGTGGTAGCAAGTGGGATTCAAGACCCAAAAAAGGGGCTGTAGAAAGAACTGAAACAACTCTGGACATCTGGGTTTAAGGGACAAACTCTTGAGCGTGCTATTAATGGGACAGATTCTCTCCAGCTGTTTACCTCTCTGTGTGGTTTCCCTCATGACTGTATCTCTGAAGAAAGAGGATGATTGGTCTGGGAGAGTTAGGGGTCTACCCCTTGGCCAAAGTAGTACAGCCCCTCCAAAACTTCACGCAATAGTGGAAAAAATGGAGAATCAGGGCAAGCTGAGTTGAATTTAGGCAAGTGGCTTTCCTAAGGGTTTCTGTGATAGCTCAGTTGGTAAAGAATCTGCCTGCAATGCAGGGAGACCCTGCTTCAATTCCTGGGTTTTCTAATTAGGCTTTCCAAATTGTGACAGAATGTCTAGCAGAAAGTTTATAATCTGGCTACTAACTCAGTTTATAATCTGGCTACTAAGTCATCACTAACTCAACATCACTTTCCCCACAGAATGTGGAAGAGCTAAAATTGTTTTATGATTACTTAAAAAAAAAAAAACAGGGAAGGAAGGAGATTTTTAAAGAGGTTTGTTTCTTTAATTAAGTGTTGAATATATTGAAGGTAAGCACAGAGAATTCTCTTTTATATCCCTTTAGACAAATTATAAATATTTAAAAAATATTTCTGTTTTAAAATGGTTATAAAGTATTTGCTGGTTTTTAAATATTACAAAAATTTCTTTTGTAAATTATCTTTTAAACTGACTTCAAGAAGTTGCAGACTCTGGTAAAGGTAGCTTTTTTTTTTTTTCTCAAAGAATTGGCAAGGATGGGAGTGGAATCCCTGGCTTTGGAAGGCCTGGACTGTATAAACCATCTTGATTGCCAGATGTCTCAGAACTAATAATGTATGGCAGAGCCAGAATTCTCAGCCAGCTTTAAATGAGAAGTTCTGCTCCTTCCCCAAGTCTGAAAGTGGCACTCTTGAATTTTTTTGTAGAAGGAATTTAAGTGGGATAACTGGGTTAGAAGTGGGAGCTAGGTCAGGACTTTCTTAAGGGAATCTCTTAAGACTGGAACTAAGTATATATATAGCTTGTGAGGATGGGGCTGAACCAAGGCAAAGCTAAGCACTAACTCCTTAATTATGCCCTCACTATAGGACCAGCACCTACTTTATAGTTAAATTCAGAAATAGATTAGGTATGAGTTGCACTAACCATCTAGTCCTTGATGTCATTCCTTCCAGTCAGACCATTGCCAAAGCCAACTCACTTGGATCCGCTCTACCCGTTCTCTCTGCTTATGCTTTGAGACTCAGGCTTCTCTCTTTCCCCTCCCAAAGTCATGTCAAACCAATCAGTAATCGTATTTAGAACAAATTTCATCATGTAATTAATTACTAGTTAGCAATTAATTAATATGAATTAATAATATTGCCCTATATTATCACTTCTTTACCTAGTTAGACACTACCCATCATTTGTGACTTTCTGTCTTCTCCAACCACTCCATCCTCCAATAATATTTTTGTCTTTTGTATTTATAGATTTATTGTTTGTACCTTCCACTGTATACTGTTTCTCACTTTCTATTTTTTATCTCAACCATGTTGCACTTTGCTTATTTGTACCTAGATAAATTTCTAGTACAGCATGTGAGAGCATGTTATATGATTTAATGTTGTGATTTTCTAAACTGGTGAAGTGATTTGGAATCAACTGGATTCAGTTCTAGGTTCCAACTATCTCCTTGCCTACAACTCCAACTTTATTTAATTAAGAGTTAAGCTTTTGTTTAAAGGTTTCAGAGACCACCCTTCCTTGCCCCACCATGAAGATCATTTATTAAACAGACCAGGTGTATTTTTCATTTGCCTGGCCTAATTATAAGCCTTCAATCCTGGTTCTGGTGCTTCTTCACAGTCCCTAGCTTGATTTTGAATAAATAGTAGATTTTTAATAAACATTAAGATGAAATAAATAGTATAATATTTATATCATATGAATTTTTAGATTTACTTCAACTCTAAAGGATATTTAAATTCATTTTAAGTCAAAAATAATTCAGATTTCTCTAACATTGTAAGTGTCAAGCACATAGAATCATTTCTTAAAGAAATTAACACAAAAACAGGAACTTAAAAAAACCCATGAGTGTTTCATGAATTACCTTTAATATTTATGGCAGGAACAGATAGTATTTATTTCACATATTGACCTGTTTATCAATTTCATTTTGTACATCTGAACTTTTCAAAACATTGCTTATATTTTGGTTTCATCTTTATTGGCAGGTAGTGAACCAAAAATAGCAGCCTGATCCAGTTTGAAATGATACAGGCTCATTATTGTTCAATTATTTTACCAATTTTTTTGTGTGTAGCCACTCTTTATCAATTACATTAATGCATTTCTAGACACAAATGATTTAGGTTGACAGAATTCAGTTTTTCCTGGACATACATGGTACCAAACAGTGGCTTCCCCCACCCTCCTAGCCGCCACCTTCTGTTCCCATACATAAATGCAGCCAGCATTGGCTGGAAACAAAGGACTCTCTCCCAGTCTCTGAATACAGTGACATTCATTCTGAGAGAAGCAGGGGCAGCTTTTTGAAAGCCGACTTCTTCAGCTCAACAATAACACACAATGAGTTATTGACTTGTTTATATACGGAGCTCTTTTCAGTAACTAACTCCGACTCCCACAGTCTGGACAAATGATTGATTTCGTGGTTAGAAAAAGAGAAAGCTCTTATGCTAAACTCTGTAGTGCAAACTACTTCTTCCCCATTTGTTCCCTAACTGAATAGGACCTTATTAAAATGCACTTTCCAAAAAAATACCTGCAGCTGGTCTTTATAACCATGTTTTGTATATATAAATAAGTAATTTGTCCCAGTCTTTTGTATATTAACAGACCATTGGAAAACTTGTCAATATATATGAAGGCTGATTGTCCTGTTTTTTATGCTAAACTGTATTGCCTATTGATCTGCATGTAAAATATGGATCAAGTAATTTATTAATATATCAGTATTTACTGATCAAAAATAGATTTTTGATAGAAAGATTTGGTTTTCTTTTTGGGTTATGTTGCTTTATTAAGAGCATTATACTCAACATGTATCACATGTTTCATATTTAAATCATTAGCTGTTCTTCTGGAGAACATTGAGAAAACTGCATCAGAACTACAGTCCAAGCACTGATAGATTGGCTGGATAAATAGGCTTTTCTCTTTTTGGCTAGTACCTATCTGGAATGTCAATATGAATTACATAGAACATACCAGGTTGTTTGATTACGGTATCATTTATAAAGACATTAATAATTGGACTGTGGAATTCACTTTAGAGTTATTTTTTTCCTATAAAATAGATTTTATCTATCATGTTAAATTTTTACACAGTCATGATTTTCATAAATACACCTTAAAATATTTTGCTTGTGTGTGTGTGTGTGTGCTGAGTCATGTCCGACTCTGTGTGACCCAAGATTGTAGCCTCCAGGCTCCTCTGTCCATGGAGTTTTCCAGAGAAGAATACTGGAGTGGGTTGCCATTTCTTCCTCCAGGGGATCTTCCCGACCCAGGGATGGAACCCAGGTCTCTTGTATTTCCTGCATTGGCAGACAGATTCTTTACCACTGAGCCACCTGGATTGGGGAAGTTAAAAGTAAATAGCACATGGTTTACAGTAAAGTTATCCACAGCAAAAAAAAGAAAATAGGAAGGAATAGCCATGTAATGTTAATGATTTACATAAAATGAGATAGCTGCTGTTCTATCTGTATTTCTCCAGCAGGAGGTCTTCAGCCTGTTTTCCTTTCTAGGATGTCCACAGCACAGCTTTTCTGAGCCAGCACATGTTTGAAGAATTCCTCAAAATTAAGAGTACTTTCTATTATGGTCATAATGTGCCATATGTTTTCTATAAAACTATTCATTACTCATCTATGAGCTTTTAAGGCTTTAGAAAAAGTAGAATATCTGCTACCTTAGCATTAATACAGTCCATGGAATTCTCTAGGCCAGAATACTGGAGTGGGTAGCCTTTCCCTTTTCCAGGAGATCTTCCCAACTCAAGGATTGAACCCGGGTCTCCTGCATTGCAGGCGGATTCTTTACCAACTGAGCTATCAGGGGAGCCCTAGCATTAATAGTTTTATGTAAAATATAGTTTAAAAGGTAACCACCACTAGAAATCATTTCATTGGGATCTGTTGTTTCAGGTGTAGTTTTGGATTTCTTTTCTTAATTCATAGACATTGTTAGAGGGGAATTTCCTCCTTTTTAATCTTATTTCTCTAATCAGACCATTGTCTTTAATCATTTTGTTCATTTCTCTTTGACAGAGCCATCATGTTCCTTGTTTCTTCCTCATCTGCTACTGTCTTTGACTAGTACCTTGACTGTTCTTTTCTGGTTGCCATTAATATTGAATGAGCCCACTTTAACCTAGTTTTGGAAAGCCAGTGTTTGTTACTTACACCCTTTTAAAATCTTAGTGGCAAACTCTGATGGAAATGGTGAATTAAACCTTCATATTTAACTTGTTGATATTTGGGTATAAGTACCCAAATATTTATGGGTATTTTCTCACTTTAAAAAAAGGCCATTAAAAAAAGAAAAAAAAAGCCATGATTTAATTAGAAAATGGTGACTTGATTTTCCACTCCTCTGTTTTGTGGAGATTTGACTTTTCATAGTTTTATACAAATTGGAGCCATCTTCCCTATTTTTTTTAATTGAGAGATATATTGAAAACTGATTGCCACAATGTCTAATTAACCTTCCTCACAGTTAACCTTCCTCACAGTTAACCTTCCTCATAGTTAGATTTTTTCCTGTGATAAGAACTTTTGAGATCTATTCTGTTAGCAACTTTCATATATGTAATATGCTGTTATTAATTATAGTTACTATGCTGTACATTACATCCTCACGACTTATTTTTCACTCAAAGTTTGTACCTTTTGACTTCCTTCATCCATTTTGCCCACCCTTCAATCCCTTTCCCACCTATGGCAACCACCAGTGTTCTCGTGTATCTATGAGCTTTTTTTTTTTTAAGATTCCATATGTAAATGAGATCATTCATTTGCTATTTATCTTTCTCCATCTGACTTATTTCACTTAGGGTAATGCCCTCAAGGTTCATCCTTCCCATTTGTTTTTTATTTTTAATTTGAAGTTTCTACCTCTTTATACATGAAAACTAGCCTCAGAAATTTCAAGTCCATTGACAGAAAATTATTTCATGTATGTTGCATAAGAACAGCAAATCAAAAGCATCTAGTTTTGTCTTAATGAAGAAATAGAATGTCCTCCTCCAAAGTGACAGAAGAATCTTACTATTGTTGTTGTGTCTGAAATTTGAGGAAGAGATTGAGGAATGTTAGAAACTGCATTCTCTTAATTTGACTTTTTACTTTCAGTAATTTTCTCTAGACTATTATGTTAAGATATTTCTCTTTTAGAATGTCTGGTCTCTTTTCAGAAAAAGCCCCATGTATGTATCCTTGTGTTTTGTTGACAGTTTATTTCTCACTATCATACTGGGTTCTCTGTTTGGTACTATGCTTGTGATGCTTTTCAATAATAATAAGATTTTTCCCTCAGCTTATGTAGATTAAGATAGTGCTATAAACTAAATGTAAGAATGAGGTGATTTTTTTCCAACTGTAGTAATTTTAGAGGTAAAGAATTCCTACTTTTTAAAGAGTTACTTGAAAGCAGCTCTAAATGTCATGGCCCTAGGAGACCTCGTTAGAATTGGACTTACTGCTGTGGCATTAAGGAGTTTCCTGACTTTGTTTTTGCTTTGTTTTGCTTCCCTTCAAAAAAGATTTGTTCTGAATGTTTCTACATTTGGAAATTAATTTTTTAAAGAAAAGATGATCTTGGTGACAGTTTACACATAGGCTTCCATATGTGGAAGTTGAGTTTGATATTTGACTTTTTGTAATATTACATTTTCTGTATTACTTTAGCACAGGAGAATATATATTCCTTTGGGAGATTGATTCTAAGAACAGTCTCACATGATGGTATTTTCCCATTTTTATTGAAATATAATTAACCTATGACTCCTGTGTAAGTTTACAGTGAATAGCATGATGACTAGAACTTCATACGTTGTGAAATGATTACCACAATAAGTTTAAACATCCATCATTTCATATAGTTTAAATTTTTTTCCATGCGAACTCTTAGGACATACTGTCAACTAACTTTCAAATATATCACGTTGTATCATAACTGTAGTTACCATGTATATCATATGATTTTTTTTTTTAAACTTGTTTTCAGTGGTTCTCAATCTAGGAAAGGGAATGGCAAACATTGCCTGCTGTCCAAATTCAGTCTGCCACTTGTTTGTTTTTTTAAGTTTTATTGGGACATAGCCACACTCATTTATTTATTTATTATGTATTTCGTGCTACATTCCCTGTTGCTTAGACAGTAAATAATTTGCCTGCAATGTGAGAGACCCAGGTTTGATCCCTGGGTCAGGAAGATCCCCTGGAGAAGGAAATGGCAACCCACTCCAGTATTCTTGCCTGAAGAATTCCACGGACAGAGGAGCCTGGTGGGCTACAGTCCATGGGGTCGTGAAGAGTCAGCATGACTGAGCAACTTTCACTCACTCACTCATTTCATGCCACATGGGCAGAGTTGAGTAACTGCAAAAGAGACTTGTCTGTTTCCCTTTCCCCAGAACCTAAATATTTCTTATGGAAATGTTTGTCAATTCCTTACCTAGGGTGATCCTTAGGATCACCTAAGGATTCCTTAGGTTTTTCCCTTCTGCCAAAACAGAATCTCTGATATGCTGAGCTGTGTCACATATCAGCGGAAGAAAAGTTTACAGATTTGATACTATTCTTATAGCATTGACCCCTGCCCCCATTTTGTCCCAAGTAGAGGAGTGGGTCTTCAGGCAGGGTATAGATTTAAGATTCATGTTAACTCAAACATGATTTGCTATGGATAATATTGAGAAAGCCTATTTAAAACAACAACAGCATTAACAAAACAAAACAAAAAGCATGATCATTATTTATTCTTAACATTCACTAAGAAGATACTGTATGGCATGTCCGTTGCTTAAGAACTGTTAAATATTTCAGTTTAGAAGTTTTGTATTAGGCTGTTAACTTTCTTTCTTCCTGTTACTACCAGTCTATTAATTGAATATTATATGAGTTTAGCTTTTTCCTTTTTTTTTTTTGGAAATAGCATTTTGTTTTGATGGGAATTGTTTATAAAGAATGAGTCACATTCACTTTTTGTAACATAAGTTTATAGAATACCATAGAAAATCTTTATCTGGCTCTGTTCATGGAGCAGGTTGGAAGTAACTGTTAGGTATTTTAAGATACAGCATACTCTGCCATGAAATATTGTAAATCATTCTGAACTGTTCTAGAGTGAATTGACATTTGGTTTTGGTTTATATCCTTGAATTCTTATCCTGACATAACAGCAACCAATTTATTCCCCACTGGCAATGAAACACTTTACAAGAAATATCAGTCTAATTTTAAAAATGTTGCTGTTAATTTTGAAAAATGCTTTTAAAAAGTATTCACCAATGTCAAATATTTGCTATTTGGAACCCCCCTCCCAAATTATATTTTAGTGAGCTTAAAAACAGTAAAAGTGGAAGTGAAAAATTCAGTGCGAAATGTTTTAAATATAAAAACATTTTGACTTATTTAATCTAAGTGGAATTAATTTTCACATACATATAGGCCAAATTAATTTGAAATCACCTTCCATGATAATGCTGAATTTGTTGTTTAAATAAATGTTGCTATTAGGTGTCAATATGTGCCTATTTTCATGTCATTTGCTTTTTTTTTTTTCTAGTTGAAACTGGCTGTGAATGAACAGAAAGGGAAAGTTACTGAAAAAGTCATTCTTTCAATGACAGTGAAAGAACACCGTCAGGCACAAGCAGAAGTAAGGAACTTAATTTTTAAACTACTGTAAAACTGTAATAAGTACTAATTATAAAATTAAGACAAATTTTACTTGGGTTTGGTAGTGAACCAATTATAGTTATCTGATAACAGCAATGAAAAAAACTGGTCAAAACTGGAAATTATTTTATTGATATAGGCACCTTGAAAATTATCTTCTTGAAGGAATTAATCATATTATAATTTTCTGAAACTACTTATAAATATTTTCTCATAAATGTCCTAAATTAGGAAATTATTACATGCAACCAGAATCTAGGAATTAGAGAATGTGCTAACATAGGAAAAACTTTACAATTTTATTGAACTTCAAATAAATAATAAAATCTTATTTTTATTTTCTGACTTTCTAGGAATAGAGTTATCTTTCTGTACTTGAGAAATGTTAGCAATGTTATCTCTTATCTCGAAAAAACTGTAGTTTATAAATGTCAAGGCTAAGTGAGCTAATCATAAGATTCTGTAGGCAATATTGTAATGAAGAACTATTAAAGCAAGGCTTCTTCTCTCCAAGGCTCATGCTGTGAGGTTGACAGCATATTCCATAAATGAAATAATAATACAAAATTGGTGTTAGACAAAAGGGGAAAATGATTTTCATGTAGTTTCCTGGAATGCTAAAGCATTTAATCTTTGTGAGGAAAGATCATGAATTTGCTAATTTCCATGTACTACTGTCAGTAAATAAAATCTATAAGCAACTTAAAGAATAAGAGAGCATGAATATTTAAAAATTAAACTTTCATGTAATTTTCTTTTGACATTTTGGCAGAGAAATCTATCCAAGCTTTAGGGCTTTAATATTTTGTTATCACTGTAATTGCATTTCCTTTGCTAGCTGTGTATTTTAGAATAGATGAACAGGTGCAACGCATCAAATTTTCCTGAGTGAATTCAATTCTTTAAGTTAGAGACTATATTAATATTTAAGACATATATGTGCAGTATTAAAGATTATATTGTAAACATTGATTGGAAATCTCAGTAGAAAATAATTCAGAAAACAAAAACAATTTTATAGATTTAAGTTATACTTCTGATTCATTTCACTTAATATTACAAGTGATTACACTTAATTTAATAAGTTAAAAACTAGGTTGTTGGTTATAAATTAAAGATATTGTCCTCTGTGTGATTTTTATCACAGAAGAAGAGTTTTTATTAAATTTTCACAGTAAGTTTAAAATAAATCTATCATATATATTGATATGGTCAACTTTAGGAAATGCAAATAAAAATCTCTAGTTGAATTAGTATAATTAAAATTATATCTATAGTAACAAGTTATTGGAGAATAAATAGAAAACAATCCAAAAGAATGAACAGATTAACTATTTTCTACATTTTAAATATTATAGTTGTTTTGCTCTTCAATATTTTATGTAAAACTACAATTTCAATGGAACTGAAAATTTGAAGTGGTGCAAGAAAATGATCATTATGCTAAAAATACCATCTTTAATGCCACCTTGTTAGCAAAACTGGAAATGAAAATTATTTTTTTTAAAAATTCAACATTATTAATGCTTATTTGACATTCCTTCTTTATTACTATCTTAATGTTTATTTGGTAGTTACATCCATCACTATTCCTCCTTCAAAGGGACTTATTTAGTCACACATTTGCTTAATCAGTTATGTCTCCAAATGCCTTTTGTTTGCTTCAAAAATTAACCGTGTGTGTGTATGTGTGTGTGTGTATAATAATCTCTAAATACATTCCATGCACTGTGAGAATACTTTTTATGTCATTAATTTGATGGTGATTATATTTTGATGTGTAAGTCAGTGACATCAAGTTTTGTCCCTAATTCATATACAGAGATGTTAAATCATGATGATGAAGAGAAATGAAAAAATGTGGGGGATGAGGAGATTGTTTCAACATTTCTTTTTGCCCATAGTTTAAGAATTTTACAAAAATATTATATATCTAGGTGTATTTCAAAACCTAAAGTAAACATCATAAAATCTGAATTTAGATTTCTGCTACCTGTAGTTTTATTTTAAAATCTTAATTTATTTTATGTAATTTTTCTACATGAAAACTGGGAATAATAATAATATATTTCTGGGCTCCAAAATCACTGCAGATGGTGATTGCAGCCATGAAATTAAAAGACTCTTACTCCTTGGAAGGAAAGTTATGACCAACCTAGATAGCATATTAGAAAGCAGAGACATTACTTTGCCAACAAAGGTCCATCTAGTCAAGGCTGTGGTTTTTCCAGCAGTCAGGTATGGATGTGAGAGCTGGACTATAAAGAAAGCTGAGCACTGAAGAATTGATGCTTTTGAACTGTGGTGTTGGAGAAGACTCTTGAGAGTCCCCTGGACTGCAAGGAGATCCAACCAGTCCATCCTAAAGGAGATCAGTCCTGGGTGTTCACTGAAAGGGCTAATGTTGAAGCTGAAACTCCAATACTTTGGCCACCTGATGCAAAGAGCTGACTCATTTGAAAAGACCCTGATGCTGGGAAAGATTGACGGTGGGAGGAAAAGGGGACGACAGGATGAGATGGTTGGATGGCATCACTGACTCAATGGACATGGGTTTGGGTGGACTCTGGGAGTTGGTGATGGACAGGGAGGCCTGGCATGCTGCGGTTTCTGGGGTTGCAGAGTTGGACACAACTGAGCGACTGAACTGAACTGATGTATCATAAGTCTTCTTTGAGGTGATGATATATGTTGGTAGAGCAAGCCTTTTAGAAATGGTCTGCTGGATATCTGAATGTAATTTTTTATTGTCAGCTTCAAAGTGTGTTATTCCAGATTCTCTGAAAAGTTGACACCAGGATGGAACTTAAAATGTGTATGGGCTTTAATTGAGGGCAGAAGGAGAAGAAGGCGACAGAGGATGGTTGGGTGGCATCACTGACTCAATGGACATAAGTTTAAGCAAAGTCTGGGAGATAGTGAAGGACAGGGAAGCCTGGCATGCTGCAGTTCATGGGGTCACAAAGAGTCGGACACGACTTAGCGACTGAACAACAGCAATCCTCTCACAGGCATTTCATCTATTAAAATCCATACTGGGGAGAGCTCTAAGTAATACTGGGAGACCTGTCAGATTGAAATGCAGGCTTGAACATGAGTGAAGGAGAGAGGAAGGGAAGACTGGGTGGAAGTCTGTTGTGCAAGCTGAGGAGAATGTGGCAAAGCTGGTGACACATGCTTGAGTCAAGGTTGTCCATCAGAGGAGTGTTCTGACTCCCTGGATTGGACTTGTTATAGTGTCTTTGGCCATTGGTGCCTACCTGGTGATGGATGTAAAAGCATAATAGCTTGGACCCTTGGTCAGTTATGCTCCTGTAGTTAGAAGCTTATGAAACGCATCCTTGTTGCTTCCTCAAAAGGTATAGTTGACATCATCCTTATTGCCTTCATTATAGCCTTCTTGCTAAGTTATAAAAATATTTTTAAATGTCTTTATTTTCAATCATCCCTTTCCCCATGAGTTGATGGGAATGTTGGACTCTTAAATAGGCCTAAAGGCAGTGCATAAATGACCTCTGGCTGGAAACAAGATAAAACTCCTTCCAAAATAATTTCCCATTAAAAAGTTGAGAGTAGTGACAGTGATTGGAATAAGAGATGGTACACACTTCAGTGTTCCTGGTAGTTACACTGTAGCTCATCCTTAATTTTAAGATTAAGAGATACTTAATTTTGCTCAGAGGTTCCCATGTCTTTTCTAGTCTTTTGTTCATCAAGTCTGGTTATATTCACTTCTCAGCCTAAAAAAACACTGTACTCTGTACCTGAAACAAATAAGAGATTTTAGGGAGTTTAAAACACCTGTTTTTATCTCCCAGCCCCACTTCTGGCTGCAAATTATGCTGTAAATTAGAAAGTATCTTGGTCTTAAGTTTAAGCACTGACCTGCCTTTGAGACCGTCCCTATGTTGTAAGTCCAGATGGTGTTTCCTAGCATGGAGGCTGCTGCCCTTTTGTGCTGATTCCAAGTGACAGTTTAGTGCACAGTGCTCTGGAGTGTCCTCAATAACGTATATGGACTCAAAGCCACACAGCATTCAGACCAGCAGCTAAGCTCAACATCCAGTGAGAAGCTAGATGCTCACTCAGATAGTGGGGAGTGAAGAACTTTCCTCACTCAAAAGCCAGGAGCTCCTCAAAGAGTCATTCATAGTAGTTAAAATACAGTATTCACAATGTATGGTTTAGAATGTACACCTTTCACAGGCATACATTTAAGAATGTTTATAAATCAAATAATATTTTGTGCTTACTCTAAATCATCTTGAGACTTTAATTAAATTCAGGAGTTGCATCAATGTATCACAGAAACACAACCAAACTGCCCTGTGTATATGTTTATTGACAGGTGTGCATTTGCATTCTTTCAGAAGTTTGGTTTGTTTCCTCATCAGAATACTCAATTTATTTTTTTTTTTTTGCTACCTTCTGCTCTTTTGTCACTCTCCCAAATTCTGTACAAGTGTCACTTCCGTGCTGCATTTCCACAGAGAATGAAGAGTAGAATGTGTAGGCTTTCTACTGCACAATGAGATGGTGCATTTTTTTCAACATATGCATACGTAAGCCTTCTTTTGTGAATGGGACTGATAGGGTCAGATAATGTTTAAAGGGAAAGGCTTTATGTCTCTCAGGCCTCTATGTTTCCACATGGATGCTCCCACACACACATAGATTGAATTATGAACAGAGCCATTAATGCTGGGATCACAAAAGGTCAAGTTTTGTCTTTTTTTTACCCCCATTCACATTGCCTTTGTAGAGACGGAGGAAAAAAAAGGGATTTGCACGAAAAAAAGATTCATGATGAGGAATTTTAAACATATTCCCCCTTTTAGCAACATCTGTGATTTGAAAAAAAAAATCATGTTATGTAAAATTATTCAGAAATATTGTTTTACCTACCCAGTTTTGGTATATGAATTATTTCATGCATAGTGTTATCTTTAAGGGTAACACGACACGTTATCATAATAACTGAGAAAAAATGTAGCACTTTCAGAATAAAAGGCCTTATGAATATGTAAAGTAACAAAGTTTGTATAAAATTGGATGGAAACTTTATCAAAACATCAGTGGCAGAATTCTTGATATATGTTCTCCTATGTTTAAGATGTAAGTTAATCTTTGCTATTGCATCTTATTTGATAATTTTAAGTTATTAAAAATAGGTCATAATTAGTATAATTTTGCTTCACATACATTAACAGATAATCATACAGCCAAGGAAAATAGCAAAAATGATAGAGAAAATTTTTGAAGCAACAAAGAATTTATAGAAAATGAAACTTTAAGACTCTAACCAATAGCCCTTTAGAATGCAAATGACATCATCGATTGTATGGTTGGTTGATTTCTGATGTCACATGAAATCCCCTATCAGTGAAAGGCTATGAATTGTGACAGTAAAGCCAGTCATGTATAAAAATGCTCTCAAATCAAAGCCTGAAATTCCTCCTTTTTTTCCTTCTGTTGGCATGTTACAGCATTAGGTACAGTATATAAAATTATAGAGAGAAGTATTATTGACTAGCAAAATATATTGCATGTTGCTTAGTATATTTTGAAGACTACATAAAATTGTTTCTTTTTGAATTATATGGTACTGGGTATAGGTTCAGAGAGAATCGGTGCTTTTCAGAAGTGTGGGTGCATGCTCAGTCATGTCCACTCTTTGTGACTCCATGGACTATAGCCCCTCAGGCTTCTCTGTCCATGGAATTTTCCAGGCAAGAATACTGGAGTAGATTGCCATTTCCTTCTCCAGGGGATCTTCTTGACCCAAGGATCGAACCTGCAACTCCTGTGTCTCCTGTATTGGCAGGCAGATTCTTTACCTTTTACTCTATTGGGAAGCCCAAGTAGAATCTATTTAAGCTGTTTGAATATTAGATTTAATTTTGTCAGATAACTGTAAGAGCAAGTCACCTGGTCTGCTTTGGTCTCTAGCTTTGGTATGATAGATACTATTATCCATCATCTTTGAGGATAATACTGCTAGAAGGTAGTATGGTAAAGATAAAGATGAAAACATTGACTAAAATTGAATCAGTTATCACTGCCATATCTTAAGTTTTGCAACTTTCTTATAGAGTTAACTGTATTCGGGAAGCATAGAAATTTGTTTCAGAAAGTAAGAAAAAGTCTTGAATCTTGAAGAGCAAGATGAAGAAGGCAGTAGGGTTGGTGAAGGGTAGGAGGGGAGGAAGGAGCTACTTGGAAGGTTCATTATACTACTGGAGGTAGATTAATTAGGTGGCAATGGCAGGATGGCTTAGAGAGGGAGAGTTTAGGACAGGAACCACTCAGTATTTATTTTGATAATGCCAGTAATGGGAGGGGATGAGGAGATGAAGACTTGGGCCAGAGTATTACTTTTAAGAAGAGCAAGGAAGGAAAGGAAGTATATGTGTTTACAAGAAGGGTTGATAAACTACAGCCCAGGGGCCAAATCCAACCCATTGCTTGTTTTTCTGAAGTTTTATTGGAACATAGCCTTGTCAATTTGTTTACATATTGTCTGTGGCTGCTTACAAAGTAGAACTTCAGAGTCAAATGGTTGTTTGTTTGTTTAATAGTTATTTATTTGGTGCTTTGGGTCTTAGCTGTGGCATGAGGGATTTTCTATCTTTGTTGCAACATGTGGAATATTTAGAAGTGTCATGTAGGATCTAGTTACCTGATCAGGAATTGAACCTGGGGCCCCTGCATTTGGAGTACAGAGTCTTTGCCAACGAACCACCAGGGAAGTCCTCAAGGTTGAGTAGTTTTGATGGAGACATTTTACCACAAAACTGAAACTATTTATTATCTGGCTCTTACGAAGAAGTTTGCCAACACTTTATTTAGAAGAAAACATTGCTTAAAGAAAGCAAGTGGTTGGTCACATAGGGCCAAATAAGAAAAACACCAAAAAAAAAAAAGGATTAATTTAAATTAGTTTTCTTATATGCATATAATGCTTCTAAAGTTCTTCAGTCTGTTCAGTTCAGTCGCTCAGTCATGTCCAACTCTTTGCAACACCATGGATTGCAGCACGTCGGGCTTCCCTGTCCATCACCAGCTCCCGTAGCTTGCTCAAACTCATGTCCATCTAGTCGGTGACACCATCCAGCCATCTTATCCTCTGCTATCCCCTTCTCCTCCTGCCTTCAATATTTCCCAGTATCAGGGTCTTTTCCAGTGATTTGGCTTTTCTCATCAGGTAGCAAAAGTATTGGAGTTTCAGCTTCAGCATCAGTCCTTCCAATGAATATTCAGGGTTGATTTCCTTTAGGATTGACTGGTTTGATCTCCCTGCAGTCCAAGGGACTCTCAAGAGTCTTCTCCAACATCACAGTTCAAAAGAATCAATTCTTTGGTGCTCAGTTTTCTTTATGGCCCAACTGTCACATCCATATATGACTACTGGAGAAACTGTAGCTTTGACTAGATGGACCTTTGTTGTCAAGGTAATGTCTTTGCTTTTTAATATGCTGCTGAGGTTTGTCATAGCTTTTCTTCAAAGGAGTAAGCAGTCACCATCTGCAGTGATTTGGGCCCAAGAAAATAAAGTCTGTTACTGTTTCCATTGTTTCCCCATCTATCTGCCAGGAAGGGATGGGGCTGGATGCTATGATCTTAGTTTTCTGAATGTTGAGCTTTAAGCCAGCTTCTTCACTCTCCTCTTTCACTTTCATCAAGAGGCTGTTTAGTTCCTCTTTGCTTTCTGCCATAAGGGTGATATCATCTGCATATCTGAGGTTATTGATATTTCTCCTGGCAATCTTGATTCCAGCTTTTGCTTCATCCAGCCTGGCATTTTGCATGATGTACTCTGCATATAAGTTAAATAAGCATAGTGACAATATGTAGCCTTGATGTACTCCTTTCCTAATTTGGAACCAGTCTGTTGTTCCATGTCCGGTTCTAACTGTTGCTTCTTGACTGGCACACAGATTTTTCAGTAGCAGATAAGGCGGTCTGGTATTCCTACTCTAAGAATTTTCCACAGTTTGTTGTGATCCACAGTCAAAGGCTTTACTGTAACCAATGAAGCAGAAGTAGATGTTTTTCTGGAACTCTCTTGCTTTGTCTATGATCCAGTGGATGTTGGCAATTTGATCTATGGTTCCCCTGCCTTTTCCAAATCCGGTTTGAACATCTGAAAGTTCTCGGTTCACATACTGTTGAAGCCTAGCTTAGAGAACTTTGAGCATTGCTTTGCTAGCGTATGAAATGAGTGTAGTAGTGTGCTAGTTTGAACATTCTTTGGCATTGCCTTTCTTTGGGATTGGGATGAAAACTGACCTTTTCCAGTCCTGTGGCCACTGCTGAATTTTCCAAATTTGCTGGCATATTGAGACCAGCACCTTAACATCATTCTTGGGAAAAGTTAAATATAATTGAGTATTATATATGTACATATGCATAATATCATTATCATATGTATAGGTTTCAAATTAACTAGGCAAAATATAAAAGTAAGTGTTCAGATCATATGAATAACAGTATAAACTTGCTTTCATTTACTTTCCTAAAATTCTTGTGGGAGGGATAGAAATCCTTGGCTTAACATTAGAGTTGGTTGGGACAAATGCCATATTTTTAGCTGAGACAGAAAGAGAATGAACTGTCAGTACATGAGAGACTCTTGAAGAACGATTTCTTATTTTACCTGTGGACACTGAAGTAGGGCTGAGAATCTATGTGATACTTTCAAGACCAAGAAAGACAGTTAAAACTTAATATGCAGAAAACTACTCTATTTAAAAATGTAAACACTGTAATAATATAACATGTACATGAGACTTTATAGGTCAGCCATTGTGTTGTCCATTCTTTAGTCTCATCTAATTCTTAGTATGGTAAGGTCAATATTAGTCCTCACTTGTGGATGAATGTCTTATTACCCATTCAAAATGTCTCAGTCAGCAAATGAAAGAGCCAGGATTTTAACTCAAGATTTCAAAAAGTCCATTCCCTATTCAGAGTCATTCATAACTCTAAATGGGTCCAATTTGATCACTTTAAAGAGTCATGGATAAACTGAACTTCTGCTTTTCATCTCTTCTGGTCACTACCCTATATCGATCAATGTTTATGTAAGAATCCAGTCTATTAGAATATAAGGCTATATAACATAATGAAAAGTCAAAGAATTGTAATGATTTTAATTTGCTAACTATATGGATTAAGATATTAACTTACTATTTTTGAGTCCTCTGCATGTCTTTCTAGGAATCCATAAGTCAAGTTCGTGTCTCTTAAATATGTTGATTAGAAATCCAGAAATTTAAATACAAAGGGTAAATGTCTCTAAACCTTTGCTGTTTCTGAAAAAATTCTATGCATCATTCTGAAATACATATGTATATTCAAAATGTTGTCTAGAATATTCAAAATATTGTCTTTGAAGTATGGATATTTTGAAAAATTATATTTATGAAATTTGGAAAATGATATTTTGAAGCATTTGGAAGGAAGAAAATTAATTGTTTCATTTAAAAGGCCCACACAATGTTAATAAAGTTAACATATGTATTAAAAATTTAAAGGTAACTTACAAATGGCAAAATAAAATATTCTAGAAAGTAAGGTATATAAAATAGAATTAAATATTGTCATTGATACATATATTTGATTATTTAAAGTCTTAGAGAGGTCTTATTCTGTTAAGCAGTTTAAAAGTCTTTGGCAAACTTGTAAGATGTATATGTTTCTTTCTGTATCTAGAACGCAATTGTAAATAGGTACCTGTTCCATATTATTAAAATCCAAAATTAGAAATCTTCCCATAAATAAAATTTGTTAATGAAGGAATGTATGTATCATCTGTTCACTTTACTTAAACATAGATCTGTGCTCAAATTCTTATATTGAAGTCTTTTCCCCCACATCAAACTGGGCACTCAAAAATCTAATAGGTGTGACATCAACAATTACTACTTGCTAACAACGCTTGTAATTTAACCCCTTCAGGTGAACAGGCTGATTGATGAATTGCAGACAGCTATCAAAAGCAACAGAGGTCATCTCTCTAAACTTGGCCCCCAATTACAGGCTGAGCAGGAGCAATTCTCCTCTTACGTCTACCAACACATTAAAAGCCTTCCAGCAAACACTCTTGTCCCAGGAGGACTGCAGCTCAAGGTGGGTGTCATTCTGTGACTATCAATGGGTTCAGCCAGAGACAACAAAACACTCTGCTCCATTTGGAGACCCTTGTAACAATGCCACTCAGCTTGAATTTCTTTTTGTGCTGTCTTCCTCAAACTGGAGTTTGGATTACAAGTACTAATATTACCATTGAGGAACTATGTTTTAAAAGAAAATAGCTAGAGGTCTTTGAAATATGGATTTATAAACTTTAGTTTTCAACCCAGAGAAGTAATTTTAATGAAGAAATTTAATCATTGAACATTTATGTGCTTTTCTAACAAACATATATTTTTCACAGGAGTCACTATGTATTTCAGTTTTTAAGAATAACTTATTTGGAGAAATGGACAAGCTTTAATAATTGACAGACAGTGGCAATAGGAATTAGAGGTGAAAGGCCAGGTGACTGATTGATGTTCAAACTACATTTCCAAGGAAAAAGATCTGTATTGGATAAGTGTGACACATGTCTGAGTTCACTTGGGAAAATCAATACTTCAGAATATACTGGGAAAAAAGGTGAATTGGTTATCTGTCAGGACAAGATGGCTAAATGTCCTATACTACTCTTTGCTATTGCATCTTTGGAAGAGAAAAAAGTAATTCATATTCAGCTAAAGTGGTTTATGTACTGGAAGTTTAGATAAATACTTTTATCATAATAGTGTATCCATATTAAGTATATCAAGTTAAGATTGTTCTATAATCTCATATTTTGAAAGACTATAATTAGTAAAATTAATCTGAGCATGGCACTCTTCCCTCTAAAGAACCATTACTACAACTTTCATTTCCTTTTGATTATGTTTATATTTGAATGCTATTAATATTCGAAGTAATTGTATTTTGATCAGCCTTTATCTCTACAGTTCCCCTTAATATTCAGTCTTATTCTGCAAGTAGCATGGTAAACATTACATTTTCTGTCTATAACTTATTTCTTTAATGGAATTCCTTGTTTGCATTTTGAATGAGAATATTACCATGTAAAAATTGACCTTTGGGGAAGTGTAATTCCAAGATAAACAAATGATAATTTATCTCTTATAGCCTGTGCTAGTCAGCTAAAGGTTTAGGAAGTGATATTCAAGACATCAAGGTCAAGTGTTCCTGTAGTCCAGTAGTTCTTTTGCTGATTTCTGACTTGATTACAGATCCAGGCTTCCATTTTGCACCTAACTGTAAGGTCTGAAGCCATAAAACTCCTAGAAGAACTATGTTTCCTGTGTGCTGCCTTAGTCTTAGCAGTATATATTTTTGGAGATCTTCAGGCAAGGGTACTAAAAGCAAAAATAAACAGATGGGACTACACCAAACAAAAGAGCTTTTGCACATCAAAGGAAACCATCAACAAAATAAAAAAAAAAAACATACTGAATGGGAGAAGATGTTTGCAAAAGATGTGTCCAAGAAGGGATGAATATCCAAACTATATAAAGAAATCACACAGTGTCCAGAAACACAAGCAATTCAATTAAAAAAAAATGGGCAAAGAACCTGAATAGTTATTTTACCGAGGAAGACATATAGATGGCTAATAGACACATGAAAAGATGCTCAACATCACTAATCATCAGGGACATGAAAATCAAAACCACAATGAGATATCACCTCATACTTGTCATAAATTGCTGTTATCGAAAAGATAACAAAAAACAAGTGTCATTGAGGACGATGGAGAAAAGAAATCCTCGAACATTGTTGGTGGAATTGTAAATTGGTGCAGCTACTATGGAAAACAGTATGGAAGTTCCTCAAAAAGTTAAAAATAGAACTGCCATACAGTTCAGCACTTCCACTTCTGGGCATTTATCTTAAGGAAGAAAAAACAAATACTTATTGGAAAAGATAAATGCACTGCTATGTTCATTGCAGCATTATTTGCAATAGCCAAGAAATGGAAGCAACCTAAGTATCTATTGATAGACAAATGGATTAAGATGTTTTATACATATTATATGTACATACACACACATACACACAGACACACCCACACATAATGGAATGTTACTCAACCATAAAAAGAATGAAATCTTGTCATTTGCAGCAACATGGACAGACCCACAGGGCATTTTGCTAAATGAAATGACATGTAGACAAATACTATATGATTTCACTTATATGTGGAATCTTTTCATACTGTTCATGGGGTCCTCAAGGCAAGAATACTGAAGTGGTTTGCCATTCCCTTCTCCAGTGGACCACATTTTGTCAGAACTCTCCACCATGACCCGTCCATCTTGGGTGGCCCTGCACGGCATGGCTCATAGTTTCATGGCCCCCTGATGTGAAGAACTGACTCATTGGAAAAGACCCTGATGCTGGGAAAGATTGAAGGCAGGAGGAGAAGAGGACAACAGAGAATGAGATGGTTGAATGGCATCACCAACTTGATGGACATAAGTTTGAGAAAGCTCTGGGAGTTGGTGATGGACAGGGAAACCTGGAGGGCTACAGTCCATGGGGTTGCAAAGAGTCAGACACGACTGAGTGACTGAACTGAGCTGAACTGATATGTGGAATCTGTAAAACAAAACAAAAACAGACTTAGATATAGAGAACAAACTTGTGGTTACCACAGGGTGGGGGTTGTGGGGGATTGGGCAGATTAGATAAAGGGCATTAAGTGCAAACTTCCAGTTATTAAATAAATACGCCAGGGGGAGGTAATGTGTAGCACAGAGAATATAATCAATGTGTGTGTGTGTTAGTCACTCAGTCATGTCCCACTGTTTCAAACCCTGTGCACTGTAGCCTTGAAGTTCCTCCATCCATGGAATTCTCCCAGCAAGAGTACTGGAGTGGGTTGCCATTCCCTTCTCCAGGGGATCTTCCCAACCCAGAGATAGAACATGGGTATCCTGCATTGCAGGTAGATTCTTTAGTGTCCAAACCACTAGGGAAGTCCATAGTCAATGGTATTGCAATACCTTTTTTATGTGATGACATATGGGTACTACACTTAATCATGGTGATCAGTTCATCATGTATATGTATCAGATCACCATGTTGTACACTTGAAACTAAAGTTGTGTGTCAACTGTGTGTGTATGTGTGTGTTTAATCACTCAGTTGTGTCTGACTCTTTGGGACCCATGGACTATAGCCGGCCAGGCTCCTCTGTCCAAGGGATTTTCCAGACAAGAATACTGGAGTGGGTACTGGAAAAGGAAATGGCAACCCACTCCAGTATTCTTGCCCGGAGAATGACTGAGCGGCTGAGCACTCAGCAACCATTCCCTGCTACTGGGGATCTTCCCGACCCAGGGCTTGAACTTGGTCTCCTGCATTGCTGGTGGATTCTTTACCCTCTGAGCTACTATACTTCAATTAAAAAAGGAAAAAAAAATAATGAAAAAACAAAATGAAACAACACAAAAAACAAAGATTCCTGAAAACAGTACTTCTTTGTTTCAGAGCTCAACATTTGCCTTTCCCTGTCAGAGCTGTGCCAGGACGGGTACAGGGAACTTTCATTTTATTTCTCCCCTCTTTTGAGCTTCCTCTTTTCCCATCAGCTCTATGACAGAAATCTTGTGTTTACAGGAAAACAATTACCTGCAACACAGACCATCTCAAACCATTTCAAATAAAAGGAGGGTTTGTTGAAAACATGTAAAGAAATCTCACAGAATTGAAAGTCAGGAAATACAGCTGATTCTCACAAGAAAGTCACCTATTTTCCATACCTCTTTCTCCTGAAGCCCTATGATCTTCCCTCTCCTTATCTTTCTGAGCTTTGAAATTTCTCTTTTCTTTCTGCAAGCTGGCTTTCTCTTTTTACTCCTTTGTTAGTATATGAGGAAAATTGTGGCCCCTTGTTGTTGTTCTGGCTCTAACTTTTTAATTTAAATGGTCATCATCATTTGAATAGAGTGTGTCTCCTAGTTCAAATCATTTGTAGAGAGAATCTGTTTGCATCAGTCCAGCCTTATCTAGGTCCCTGACATTAACTCAACCACCTGTAACCACTGAGTGGGGAAAGGCAGGGTCGTGTGCAATACAGGGCATAGCGGAGTTTCCAGGAATTAACTTAGAAAGGGAAGTTGGTCATGGATGACCTAAGTGATTGACACGTTTCTCATATATAATTAAATGGAACATTATAAATAAATTATTGTGTATTATTTGTGGTAATGTATTCTCTCCTTTCCCTCCAACCCCCATATTTTTGGGAGTAGATGTTTGGACTGCTGGAAAAGAAATTGAGATCTGTAGTTTTCTAAACTAGTTCTTACATCTGAAATAGGTAGGTAGTAGAGACAAAACTGGATTAGCAAAGTATACCCTCAATATTCAGGATTGCAAATCTCTTAGAATTGAGGAGTTTTTCGTACTCTCTAGGTGAGGTGAAAGTCACTCAGTCATGTCCAACTCTTTGTGACCCCATGGACTATACAGTGCATTGAATTCTCCAGGCCAGAAAACTGGAGTTAGGTAGCCTTTCTCTTCTCCAGGGGATCTTCCCAACCCAGGGATCGGACCCAGGTCTCCCTCTTTGCAGGCGGATTCTTTACCAGCTGAGCCACAAGGGAAGACCTCTCTAGGTGAAGAGAATTTGCTATTTCCAATTGGAGAGATATTGAGCACAGGTCCTAGCAGCATACCAACCTCTGTTAATTCCAGAATCAGTTCATATCAGTAGCCTGGCCAAACTGTTTCCGTGGAGTGTGAATGAGCTTCCCTTTTTTGGAGCACTGTCTCCAGCCCAGTTACCTCTGAGTCACTTTGTGCAAAGACCAGGACTTTTGTCGTTATGAACAACTTTATCCCATCTATAGCATGAGCTTTGCAGACTGTTAGATGATATATTAATCAATCGGTCAGTACATTTTCCATTTCTAACTGTAAGCCATGGCTCTAGTAAAACTTATTTTCCCCTTTTCTCTTCATCTTGATAAAACAGTGAATTGAAATGATTATCTTTCTACTTTTTTCTGTTTGATGATTTGCATTACTGTTGATGTGATGTAGATGTGATGTTGATGTAGATGTAGATGTTGAGTCTCAACTTCAAGAACCAAACATAATATATTGGAGTCATCATCATCTTCTAGAGCTTCAAGGTGTTCAACTAGGAGCTGTATGCAGGTAGTGATTAAAAAATCCCCTGATGCATTTTTTTATTATTGTGTGTGGTTGCCTTCACTTCTTCACTGAGCTTCTCCTCCTCATCATATCTCTCATTAATAATTTAAAAGCAGCAGCTTTTGGTTAGGTCTTAATATTAGACGATCATTTTTTTCAAAGGACACACTCATTGTTCCACATTACCTCAGTTCCATTTTTGCATAATACAGTACCAAGTTCAAATAGATGTATAAGACAGAAGACTGAGAACAGTCTAGGTTTTAAAGTCCACCCCTGCCATGGGAAAGTTCCTTGTTAAAAAAAAAAAAAAAATGAAAACACATTAGAAGAATTTTAGAAAAAAGTTATATCACCTATATTCACATTATTCCTTATATGACCCTTGCATATCATTTCCATATGCACTCATATGTAGTCACAACCACAGTGTGCACTTTTTTTGTATTCTGGTACATTTTCCTTCCATCACATCTTAACACCTTTTAGGGTGATGAGATTTCTTATTGTTTTTACCTTAAGTGGTCACACTCAGTATGTGGCATGATTTATGAAGCCGTTCAGGTAGCAAGCTTTTGGAGCAATCGTTTACTATTCCAAACCTTCTCTTACCCCACATACCCTGTCACTGGCATCACCTTCAGCCCTTATGAGACCATCTGCTACAGCTGTGGCTCAGTGACTTCTGCCTTCCCAGTCCTGCTCTTTCGCCACAACTCCTCCTCCTCTTCATCCCCATGGAGATGCTGTCAGAAATGCTAGCATTTCCCTGGGAGAGCAGCAAAGAAAGAATTGATAGGGAAGGGTATTAGCAAATCTGTAGGGGATGGTGGGTGGAAAAGCTAGTAGAAAGGTGGATGATCTAACTGGGAATTGATGAGCAGAGTGTGGGATGTGTGAGTAGGTGGGAGAAAACACAGGGAGTGAGCGAAAGATGGGAACAGGGACGTCCTTTCACTGAAATGAGTGCTTTTCACACACAGCTGGTCAATGATGATCTGTGGTTTGTGTTCCATTTACTGCCCGTAGAGGTAGACCCAATTTCTGTAAAATTTGGGGAAGAGGAGCTTCTTTAAAATGAGGCCTGAAAGTGGGTATTTGTTTAGGCTGAGAAAATAAGTCCCAACAGGTTAATAGAGACTTGGAGATTCAGATCCTTTTTTCTGAGATGTTTTAAGGCAGCTTATCAGTCATTCTTACATTGAAATATTCCCTGATTACTCTCTGGCTTCTCCACCCTATATATTGACGCTCTGTAGCTCCCAGCACTCAGAGCTGGAGCAAGATACGGGTCCTGAAGCTTAATCTTCACTAATTTCACATGAATCCACTCTGGCTGTGAGCAAGCAAAATATGGTAGAATTTAGTAACCTGGATAAAAACAAGAATCACAGGTCTGTGATTTGGAGATTTTTTTTTAGCATTTATATTTTTATATTGCTTGGTTATCCTATTCTTCCCTAGCATAAAAATTTAGGTTTTTAAAAAGAGATAATTCAGATATTTACTTTTAAAAAATGAGTTTGTCCAGCACCTTGTTCATCTAGGTGAAAGTGAAAGTATTAGTCACTCAGTTGTGTCCTACTCTTTGTGACCTCATGGACTGCAGCCCACCAGGCTTCTCTGTCCATGGGATTCTCAAGGCAAGAATACTGAAGTGGGTTTCCATTTCCTTCTCCAGGACATCTTCCCAACCCAGGGATCAAACTCAGGTCTCCTGCATTGCAGGTAGATTATTGTCTGAACCACCACAGAAGCCTCCTCTAGGTAGTATGTATCTAACCATTTTTATTCTTCCAATTACAGAATAAAAGAAAATTTAAAATGAATCGTCCAGTAAGTCCATACATTATTACGTACATGTGTCCACAAGGCATTGTGCTAGGTACAGTGGGAAGAGGCAGAGAGACCTGAAACACCTTCTGAGCTCAAGTCTGTGATTATTTAATTGGAACAGTATGACACCTTTCAAAGATGGTAAAGTTAATGTGTAGGTCTGCTCAGTTTTTTACTCTAGTTTCATTTTAACTTACAGGTTTGTTTATATTTAGAAAATGGGTTACTTTAACTGATAATGAAAAAGATGCTAATTTTGATCCTTAATACCTTCCTGGCCTTTCTTATGTCTTGGATACTTGACTTTGCTCTATCGAAGGCACAATGGCACCTGGAAACATTTGAGATTTGTACTCTGTTTTGTGGGCTTCCCAGGTGGTACTCAAGGTAAAGAACCTGCCTGCCAATGCAGGAGACGAAAGAGATGCAGTTCAATCCCTGGGTGGGGAAGATGGAGGAGGAAATGGCAACAATTCCAATACTCTTGCCTGGAGAATCCCATGGACAGAAGAGCCTAGGGTCACACACATACACATAGGGTCACAAAGAGTCGAACATGACTGAAGTGACTTAGCACACACAGCACACTCTGTTTTGTGATCATTTAAATAAGAGTATTTAAGTTTTATAACTATATATCCATATGCAATCATATATAAAGCTTAATATAAAGTTTGTTTTAATATGTAAGAATCTGTGGAACAATTAAATGAGTAAAAGGAGATAACTGAAGTCAAGTGATGAGGGTTTTTTTTATTGGTATGGTGTCATCACTGTTCTGTACCATATTATGTCCTTATTCCTTGATTCTTGTCTTTCTGTTAAACCACTTATCCAACATATGTTTTTGAATTTCTGAGCTGCTCTGTTATTTCACCTACATTATTTGAGTAAACAGGGGGACAACAAATTTAGAATATGCTCTAAGTAAAACATACCAACTTAGAAACTTCATTTTCAAAGGAATTGTGTCTAGAGTAGTATAACTGGAATATTCAATGTTATTGTTGTGACTTCAAGAACACTTATAAAATGTTGGACAAGATGCGATGGAGATAATCAGTTTTCATATGTGGATTTCACCAAGAAGGCAAATATCGGATTGCCCATTTTGAAGGCGAATAAACTTGAGACTCATGAATACCTACCAACATCTCATGAATAGCCATTTGCAGTAGGCACTGAAATATCTCACCTTCTTTTCTTTCACTGCTTTTTTCCATCTTGCCTTATTTTCTCTCTGTCTTTTTTTTTTTTTTTTTTTTTTGTGGCCTATTGCAGGAGGGCTGATACCACTATATTCACCCTAACCTATTTCCTGACAGGCATCTGCAGCCAGGTTAAATCTCTGTGTGCAGGAAGAGCCAATCTTCCTTTCCTAGACCCAATGAAGAGAAAAACTGCAAAACTGCATCTGTATCAAAATCTGGGAAGAGCAATTGGTTGGGCGGTACCTACGCTCACATGCAGGGCTGTTGTAATGAGACAGGCTTTCCCTGTGCAGTTCTGACAGCCTTGAAGGTGCCCAGAGAATTGCCAGGTGGGCAGTCAGCAGGGAAAGTCCACAGGCCAGAGCTGGATTACTGTCCCAGCAGTTACACAGACTAAATGCAACCACTGAACCTTACTGCTGCAGGCACACTGCCTCTCTCGGGGAGATTGTCCTTCTCCATAGCAGTTAATTTGTTTTTACCTCTCAATTAGCTTTTTCACAGAGTGTTTGAGATGCTCAAGTCACTGAGATTCACTTCCTACATATGCTTCCGTCCCCTAGATTACCCACTGACATCTATGTTAGCCCGACTCATTATGAATATTATCAAGCATCATCTGAAGGTAGAAATGAATGCAGCTTTTCTAATAAGTGCAAATGAAATGATGCATCTCTTCCTACTTAAGATTTTACCTACAGTTTTGATAATGTTTTATGGTAAAAATGAATTAAAAAAATAAAAATGGATTGCTCTAGACAAATGACTTCTGCATAGTTTTAGTTACTCAGAGTATCTATTCCCATTAGGGGGAAAATTAGCTTTACAGGCATATTTGATATGAAAAAAAGAAACCAAATAGCATTAAAAAAACATACACTCAACTAAAAGATGAGAATATGGTGTCTGAGGCTGAGAATTTGGGAAGTCTGATGATGTGGCTCATATTTAATTGTATAATATTCATTTTCTTAGTAGAATAGAATTTGGGGGGTTGTGACTATGCTTTTCTCATCAAAAAAGCCCCCACTTTCCTTGAGAAGAAATATATTGAGCCCAGGAACTTTTTTTTTTTTCCACTTATTTATATTAGTTGGAGGCTAATTACTTCACAATATTGTAGTGGTTTTTGTCATACATCAACATGAATCAGCCACTGATTTACATGTGTTCCCTGTCCCAATCCCCGCTCCCACCTCCCTCTCCACCCGATTCCTCAGGGTCATCTCAGTGCACCAGGCCCGAGCACTTGTCTCATGCATCCCACTTGGGCTGGTGATCTGTTTCACCCTAGATAATATACATGTTTCAATGCTGTTCTCTCGAAACATCCCACCCTCGCCTTCTCCCACAGAGTCCAAAATTCTGTTCTGTACATCTGTGTCTCTTTTTCTGTTTTGCATATAGGATTATCGTTACCATCTTTCTAAATTCCATATATATGCATTAGTATACTTTATTGGTCTTTATCTTTCTGGCTTACTTCACTCTGTATAATGGGCTCCAGTTTCATCCATCTCATTAGAACTGATTCAAATGAATTCTTTTTAATGGCTGAGTAATATTCCATGGTGTATATGTACCACAGCTTCCTTATCCATTCATCTGCTGATGGGCATCTAGGTTGCTTCCATGTCCTGGCTATTATAAACAGTGCTGTGATGAACATTGGGGTGCACGTGTCTCTTTCAGATCTGGTTTCCTCAGTGTGTATGCGCAGAAGTGGGATTGCTGGGTCATATGGCAGTTCTATTTCCAGTTTTTTAAGAAATCTCCACACTGTTTTCCACAGCGGCTGTACTAGTTTGCATTCCCACCAACAGTGTAAGAGGGTTCCCTTTTCTCCACACCTTCTCCAGCATTTATTGCTTGTAGACTTTTGGATAGCAGCCATCCTGACTGGCGTGTAATGGTACCTCATTGTGGTTTTGATTTGCATTTCTCTGATAATGAATGATGTTGAGCATCTTTTCATGTTTGTTAGCCATCTGTATGTCTTCTTTGGAGAAATGTCTGTTTAGTTCTTTGGCCCATTTTTTGATTGGCTCATTTATTTTTCTGGAGTTGAGCTGGAGGAGTTGCTTGTATATTTTTGAGATTAATCCTTTGTCTGTTGCTTCGTTTGCTATTATTTTCTCCCAATCTGAGGGCTGTCTTTTCACCTTGCTTATTGTTTCCTTTGTTGTGCAAAAGCTTTTCAGTTTCATTAGGTCCCATTTGTTTATTTTTGCTTTTATTTCCAATATTCTGGGAGGTGGGTCATAGAGGATCCTGCTGTGATTTATGTCAGAGAGTGTTTTGCCTATGTTCTCCTCTAGGAGTTTTATAGTTTCTGGTCTTACATTTAGATCTTTAATCCATTTTGAGTTTATTTTTGTGTATGGTGTTAGAAAGTGTTCTAGTTTCATTCTTTTACAAGTGGTTGACCATTTTTCCCAGCACCACTTGTTAAAGAGGTTGTCTTTTTTTCCATTGTATATTCTTGCCTCCTTTGTCGAAGATAAGGTGTCCATAGGTTTGTGGATTTATCTCTGGGCTTTCTATTCTGTTCCACTGATCTATATTTCTGTCTTTGTGCCAGTACCATACTGTCTTGATGACTGTGGCTTTGTAGTATAGTCTGATGTCAGGCAGGTTGATTCCTCCAGTTCCATTCTTCTTTCTCAAGATTACTTAATTGTGAAATTATTTGTTCTGGTTTTGTGAAAAATACCATTGGTAGCTTGATAGGGATTGCATTGAATCTATGAGCCCAGGAACTTTTAAACAATCTTTCTTTCCAAAGTCTGGTATATAATATGTCCTATTATACTCAGTTACTGACAAAACCCACAACCTGATATTTTAATCCAAATTAAATATAATTTTAGGCACTAATTTAAACAAAGTGAAATCTTTGTTCCATTTCACCATGAAATACTCTCATTTATAAAGGTCTTATTGAAATTACTTGGCCTAAAACATGACAGACAAACACTTTTACCTTGTTTTAAATAATCTTGAACATTTACATAGATTGAATTCAGTGAGTATTGTAATGGATACAAAGAGACAATATTTTGCACCTTGTTTTAGAAATTTTACCTTGTCAAAAATGGGGTTGGGGGAAAGCCCTTAAAAACAAATTATTATAAGACAGTGAAATGTGACTCTAAATGGCTAAAGGAAAAGAATCAGACCCGCTGTGAAGCTGCCGAGGGCCACCTTGCCTGCCTCCTCATCCTTGGTCCCTCATCCTAGGTCCCATGCCTACTGCCAACCCCCAGTTCAGGCTGTCAGGTACTACTCTTTCTTCAGGAAAAAGGCATACCACACTTTCTTCCAAGCTAAGATAGTTTTCAAACCATTTCCCCCCCTCTTAAATCAAAGTTCTTTCTTGGAATGTGCTAAGTAAAGCAGATGAAAGTAGGATCTACTTCTTTTGAAGCCAGGATGGTGGCTGCCCCCCACAGACTCACTCATCAGGTTTGATCTCCCACTTGGGACCACAGCTCCCCACACTCACTCCCGTCTCCACCAGCCCTACCCCAGGCACGCTGAGGAATTCCAGAAAGCCAAGGCTGAAAATCATAGCCTCAAAGGTCAATAACCAATAAGGCTGAACATTATTTTCTTTCATAGAGCTGTGGTATTTTAATTGTGACCAAGAGCAACTCTCTAACTGGAATTGCAGGTAGTAATGGCAAATTGGTACAAGTGGTATTTTGGTATTTTGGGGTCAGTCGTCTTTTGGCCCACCCCCAAAGCCCTACACTATAGGTCGTCACCCACTTTATATCTTCTCAATGGTGGGCTATGCTGTAACTTACAAAGGAAATCTAAAATAAGTTATTTATAAAGTATAAATACATTAAAATAAGTTATAATTTAAAGTATTTATTTTCTGGGCTTAAAAAATGTTATTTGATTTTTGATACAGGTACCATTTAGACTGATGAAGTTTAACAATTATATAACTTATTTTCACATAAGTGCATTTTCATTTCTTGGGACAAATGTACTTTTATACATTACAAATGTACAAATATTTGTACATAATGTAAAAATTTTACATTAAATACTACTTAATGATATCTCTGTTAGGCATTAAAGCACATTTTCCTATATGCAGTATAAACATACTAATTCATTATTAGTTTTTCATCACCTGAATCTCATAATTTCAGTATTTGTTTTGTGATCATCTCCTTATCTGAATATTAAAATTAGACATGTTTACAGTTGATTGATAACATGCATTTGAGAAAATGTAGAAAATGTGGATATTCTAGAAACTATTATACAAATCTATAAAAATAAAAAAGGTAACAGCACATTTATTTGATTTAATGTACATATAATGTTAATTCAGTTAGAGTTAATTTCCTATCTCTAAAGATGACTTTGAATTCTGATTGGATAAATATTTTTTCATGGCTAATTAGCTTCTCACATAAGAAAAATATTTCATTTTAATTTCCATGTTCTTTGATTTAGGTTAAAAACTTCTACTATAAAACATTGTTGTGTTTAGTCACTAAATCAGTTGGGTCTGAGACTTTGTGATACCATGGACTGTAGCCTGCCAGGCTCTTCTGTCCTCCACTAACTCCTGGTCTTTGCTCAGATTCATGACGATTGAGTTAGTGATACTTACTACAAAATACCTTTAAATTTTTTAAGTTTCATATTATTAGATCTCTAATCTTAGATATAATAGCAAATGTTGATGTTTGTAGTTTAAAACAACATAGGGCATTATGCTATGTGAAATAGGTCATACAGAGAAGGACAAACACTGTGTATCACTTATATGTGGAGTCTAGGAAAGTCAAACTTGTAGGAGCAGAGACTAGAATGGTGGATACTAGGGGCTGAAGTGGGGGCCGGGGGATGGGGAGATATTGATCAAAGGGTATGAACTTTCAGTCAGAGGATGAATAAATTCTGGGGATCTAATGCTGAGCCTTGTCATCTAGTTACTAGTATGTATAATGTGTGTGTGTGTGTGTGTGTGTGTGTTAGTCATTCAGTCTGACTCTGTGACTCCATGGACTGTAGCCTGCCAGGATCCTTTGTCCATGGAGTTCTCCAGGCAAGCACAGTAGAGTAGATTGTCATTCCCTTCTCCAGGGGATCTTCCCAACCCAGGAATCGAACCCTGGTCTCCTGCATTGCAGGCAGATTCTTTACCCTCTGAGCCACCAGGGAAGCCCCTATATGTTATTTACCTGACAGTTTTAAAGTGAGTAGATCTTAAGTGTACTCACCACACACACAAACACACACAATGGTAATTATGTGATGTGCTGGAGATGTCAGCTAACCCTTGTATTCATTCAGAAGTATATGAGTATATCAAATCAACATGTTATGCACAAACTTAAGCACGTTATATGATGATTATCTCTCAGTAAAGCTGGGAAGAAATCAACTTGAGAGAGATCTAAAGATCTCCTTGCCGCTTGTGAGTAGATTTGCCCAAGGCATGTCACTTAAGGTCTCTGAGACTCACCAGTAAAATCCAGTTGCTTTCAGTATTGAGCTATTTAAAAAGAGTGTGTACTCTACACTCTGGATTTTTGTGTTTGTGTGTAGTGGATGTCATGCCAGGCTACCTGGGTTCCCTCTTCACACCTAAGAGACACATCTTTCACCTCCAATTGCCACATCTACATTCTTCTTGGACAGTTGCCCTCCCTGTAAATTTGCTGCTTCTCTGAAGATTAGGCATCCTAATCTAATCCCCTGAGGGCAGTCTGCATCCAATATTTGATTGATGGGCAGTGCAAAACCTTACTCCCTGGCCTCAATTCTGAGTAACTCCGAAGGGCCATCCCAGCTCTAGAGCTCCCACCAGAGGCCTCTGTTGCCACTGCGTCACAGTTTGCCTTCCCCTACCTACTCGAGAGAAGGAAATGGCACCCCACTCCAGTACTCTTGCCTGGAGAATCCCATGGACAGAGCAGCCTGGTGGGCTACAGTCCATGGGGTTGCAGAGACAGACACGACTGAGCGACTGACACATCTACCTACTCCTGTTCCCTGGAAACTTCATGCAGGTAAAGCTTGGTCTCGAAGTCTGTTTCCAGGGGACCCCAACCCAAGACAGCATATAACTTAATCTTTTTCCCATCTATTTAATTATTTCACCTGAAATATGCCAAATAGTGTTATGGGGCTATTTTATATTCCTTTGCTTTTCACCAGACCACTAGTAGTAGATCATGTTACTGTACAGCCCCGAACTTTAGGCACTACACGACAGTGACATTTTCCTATGATCGCCTCTTGACAGCATTACATCCTGAGGCATTTTAAAGCTTAGGTGTTTGGCCTTCCACTCAAGCACAGAAGAGCTTCTTAGGTGGTCTGCCCAGCAGTTATGGAGAGTTTGGGAACCTTCTGTTCCCTCCACAGCTAACTCTTAACCAGACAATAGCACTAAAGGTCAATAAAGGCACTGAAATAGGCCTTATACAAGTCATTAAATAGATGTCATAAATGATTCCAGGTAAAGTGGTCAAAGAACCATGTCAGCTTAAACTTCCTATTCAAGTCATCTTCCCCCCATATAGTGTACAGTTTGGTCATGCCTCTATAAAATCTTCACAATAAATATTGTTCTTTTGATAGTCTGTTTGTGCCTTCACAAATATTGCATATGAAGTTACACTCAAGTTGATTTATGTACATCCATAAATATAGACATCGTACTTTAGAAATATTAGCTTAGCTACACATTTTATTTCCCAACCCCACTAATAAACAAATTACTCTGGAATGAACAACAGAAACGGACCATTTATAGCCATGTCCGTTATTAACACTCTGGTTTGAGCTGCTTTCATTCACCCTTTGGATTATCTTTACTCTGTGCTGTCTACTCTCCACCCAGCAGCCACAATACTCCTTTTAAGTCAGATCCTATTACCACTTGTTCCAATCCCTCCAAAGAGCCCCTGCTTTGCTGCCCACAGGCCTCCTTGTGCTTTCTGGAACCCTGGGCGGGTTCCTGCCTTGGTTTCTTTGCTCTAGCCTCTCCTTCTACCTCCGTTGCTCTTTTCCCAGCTGTCTGCTTGGACAACTGCCTCACCTCCAAATCTTTACTCAGATCTTTCCTATCTTGAAGGATGGTTCTGATTGCCTGCTTCTTATGGTGACCACACCACCTTGATCCTAGGCATTATATCCCTTCCCTGCTACATTTTCTTCTTCTTTACATAGCACTTACCACCTTCTGGGCTTCCCTGGTGGCTCAGATGGTAAAGAACCTACCTGCAATGCAGGAGACCCAGGTTTGATCCCTGGGTTGGGAAGAGCCCCTGGAGAAGGGAATGGCCACCCACTCCAGTATTCTTGCCTAGAGAATCTTGTGGACAGAGGGACCTGGCGGGCTACAGTCCATGTGGTCTCAGAGAGTTGGACATGACTGAGTGACTAACACTTCTCTTTTCACTATCAGCTTCTAAACCCCTCCTGAGATACATTTACCATGATGCCAATGAAACCTTAGCTTTAAGGCCCCTTTCCTAGTCCCCTTCCAAAACCCTGGGGAAAGCCCTAGCAATGGACACATGTTTCTCTGCAATTTGCAAATATATGTTAACTACAGTTGACTGAGACTATTGTCTGTTTCCACCCTGATTTCATCTCTATCACAGTTTCCCTTGTACCAGGTAGAGCTGAAGTGGCTGCAGGCATTTTTGAGATCTGGCTAAGGGGAAACCGAATTGAGGAAACATTTAGTTTGAGCGTGTGCTGTGCTTAGCCAATCAGTTGTGTCCAACTTTTTGTGACCTCATGGACTGTAGCCCGCCAGGCTCCTCTGTCCATGGGGATTCTCCAGGAAAGAATACTGGAGTGGGTTGCCATGCCCTCTTCCAGGAGTTCTTCCCAACCCAGGGATCAAACCCAGGTCTTCGGCATTGCAGGCAGATTCTGTACCATCCAAGCCACTAGGGCATAGTGAGATGTAATTAGTGGTTTGCAGTCACTTCCCTCTATTGTTCAGGTAGTGCTAAGCCACCCTGGTATGAGAAGAGGCTATGGAAGATTGCTACTGTCTGCTGGCCATAGACTCTATTGCTTTTTGACTGTGGACTAGAGTGCCTGTCAGCAGAATTATGGTGGTGGAGGAAAAACATAGTGTGAAATTAGCAAAGTCAAGTAATTTGCAAAAAAGCCTTTTTCATTTTACAGCTCATATTGTAAAGCAAGCTAATCAAGTTTTTCCCAATTTGACATCAACCCTAAAAATTTTTATGAAATTATCAACCAAGCTGTGACATTGATAGACATTTTCCTAATCAATAATGAATTTTTTGATTAACCATGCAAGAGGGAAGATGGAATTATCTTCCTATTCTCCTTACAGAGAATGTTAGAAGATTATCTTATGAAGAGGTGATTGAAGACAATGCAGCCAAAAAACATGCATTGGATAGTAAATTAATGAAAATACTTTGTAACTTTTTCTGGATTTTGTCCTTCTTTTTGCTCTGCATGAGCTTTTTAATATGTGTAAATTGTGATTTCTCATTTGAAATTAATATTTTATATCTAGGTTTGCATTTGTAATTTTGCATTCATTTGTTAAAGAAACCCCACCAAGATGTGTAAACTTCAGGCCTCACAAGACCTGATGTTTTCTGACCATGCTGAATGATTTACTAACCTGTTCTGTCAGGAATCTTAGTTCACTGGTGTATCTTCACTCGAGCAGTGATTGGCACATAATAGTCACTCAATAAATACTTTTTGAATGAATGAATGAACAACATTACAGTGAAACATTAACATTAACCTAATTTAATTCTGCTGAAGAAAAGTTCATGTTGACATGAAAGAAAGTCATTCATGGAACCCTCCTCCTTGAAACTCTGTACTTTGTGCAACTAAGGGCCTAGAAGTAAATTCCTATTTATGGATTTTTTTTTTCAATAGTTGTTAGCTGCCATGTTTTTTGAAAAGATGTGGATCACTTATTTTTTAGGTTCTATTGCCTTATCCCATGGGACCCATGATTAGCCTCAGCTAGCTTTTTGCTTCACCCTACTCTAAGGGTGAGAATTTATTTTTAGAACTGTAAGGAGGTGATGGCATGCAGGGTACCAGTAGGGTGCTAGTACAGCAGTTGGTTTTTCTTAAGCCCAGGATTAGGCAGTGGGAAAATAAAGATAGACTATTTTTAATTTTTCTATATAAACTCTACTTAGAGAGCTACCTTTGTTTAGACATTGGGCAATGGAAATAAAAATACTTTTCTTGCAGAAGAAGAAAACCAATAAATAGAATATTTAGATTTTTTTTAAAGGCTTGGTGATATAGACCTTAAAAACAAGACCTTAAAAACAAGGGCCTTAAGAAAAGCAGAATCTCATAGAGTTTCAGCTTGGGGAATTTTTACTTTTATAGAAATTCAGAAAAAAAAAACAACATTATATGAATGACTAGTGGAGGACAGATTTCTTTCACTTAAGCAACTAAGCTTTTGCTTAAACAGTAAAGCACCTCTTTTTTCTTTATGCCATCATAGGAATTTTAGAGGCCAGAGCTTTTTTATTTGAGAACACTTTTTTCTGGATGTAGAAGGAAAGGCTTATTAGCATTAGTGAAGGAAGCAATAAGCTAATGAAGGTCTTAGGTGTCATCCAGGTCCTATCTGCTGTCTCAGTTTGATGGTTAGCCCCCACACAGCTATTTTCTAGAATATAATTTGCTGCACTCAGACCATGTGGGGCAACGAGACATCAATAAGTGGTCCAAACTGACCTGTTGTCAACACTGACCTTGGAGAATGCGTGCCACCTAGAATTGTGAGCATCACTGCTAAACGGCTCTGTTGTCTTAAGAGTTCTGTTCTATTAGGACCTTGAAAAGATTGTTGGGACAGTAAGATTCTCCTCCCACATTATTTCCCATCAGTTTGAAGGCAACAGTTGGGTTTTACATAGTTCCTGGCTAAAGTAGAGAGATTTCTTGCTCAGAACTGTATCTTTTCTCAGAAAAGAGGTTTTAAAAAATCCCCTTTAGCAAAAGCTACTGTCGAGTGTGGAGTGGTAGTGCGCTGAGGCTGACAGGTGCACCGTCTCCTAGACTATCAGCACAGTGAAAGGCATGGAGTGGAGAAAACCCCTCCATTCTTGAACATTATTTCTATTTTTCTAAATAATTTTTTTTTTTTTTGCCTAAAGCCTGAGGAAGTGCTATTGAAGCATATTATTTCCTAGATCAGGTTAGGAGTAATTAATTAACTCTGAAACTATCTCAAAAGTGAAGTAGATGGTTTTTCTTTCTTTTTTAAATAGGGTATTCTCCCAAATTATCTTCTCTGTAGATAACCCTAGAAATGAATAAAATGGCTACTCTGATGTGATAAATCTATCAGAAAGAGAAGAAAAGAACTTCTGAGGAAAAAATACAGTAAAAAGCAAGGGTTTAAATTATTCATCAAGCCTCTCCCGGCCCACTTCCTTTCTTGCCTGGTGAATGGCATACCCCACGTGGGTCCTCAGAGTGGTCAGAAGATGGTGTTCACTCTAATGGAGCCTTCCTTTGGGACTGGTTTATTTGGATACTTTTGACCAAAATGTTAGCTAGCATTTTCTTTTTCCAGCTGAGTGTTGCATAATGCAATGTTCTGAATTTTATCTCCGTTCTCAGCAACTTGTTGCTTATATGCACTTAAAATGGATGACTTCCACTGTACCTTTATGCAATAAATTTGTCAAGTTGGATTTCCTTTCAGTGAGTCAAAAGATGAACTAAACACTGATATATTTTAAATATAAATTAAGCATTCCTCATGCAATTTGTGGCTTTATGCTTTTTCAAAAGAATAAAATGAGCTAGTTAACTGGTTGCCAGCTGACCTTTCCCTGACGCTTGCCCCATGGAAGTATTCAGTGTAATCAGTGATTCCTCCATTAATGTCAGTGTCTCCTTCTATTTTAAGATTGTGGGAAATGCCAGTCAGGTTAAGGACACTGAAACCAAAAGGAGAAACAAGGGGCTTCCTTTATACTGTTCTAGTCCTGTTGATTTTCATTGCTAGTTACTTGCATTTGGTCATACGGGCCGTCCTTGCTTTACACAGTTCCCATACGCATGACTTTCAGTCAGCAGCGTACTGTGCAAAGTCAGGACTGCTTGTGTTTATATATGTATTCATATGTATGTTTATGTGTGCATATGTTTCTTTTTTATTTTGAATGTGCTTATTTTTCAGATATTTGAAAATGGTAAAGATACAGGAGAGATCTCTGTTTGTATCAGTAAAAAAGATCTGGAGCCTAATAGCCCAACTCAAGCTGGCTGCATGATGGAAAGAGTAAGTTTACTGACTTTCCATTTATGACTATGAGTGTCCTCTAAGTTACTTGTAGTTAATTAAGGCAATTACATCTTTATCGTTGTTTAGAAAAGATCAATCATTTGCTGGTCTGTAAAGATTCATAATTTCAAACTTGACTTGTGGATTCCAGAGGTTCTTGGCTTTAGTATAGTATGAACTCCTGGCCGCTTAATAGCATCTCAATTTTCATTATGCTTTTATTTGAAAATCTGTCTATTCTGGACTCTGGAATTGCCCTCTTGTCCACACACTGAAAAGAAGTGACATGATACCCAGTGGAGGGTGTGTTCTAGGTAGAGGGTATTTCTAAGCCCTAGACCCTGAGCAGGTAACACATTGCCCTGGTCTTTGCCTGTGTTCATTGTGAGAAAGTCCAGATGGTTTATCTTAGGCATTCTTACCTTTGCCTGTTTTTTAGACAACTGGGATGTTTCTCAGGCAGAACCGACGTGTGCAGGGTCCTTAGTTTGTGTCTTTGTCTTGCATGAAAGGACACTGCATACCCTGCTGTTTACAAATCGGGGTTATCCGCCTGAGCGCACACCAGCGCCCTGGGCTCCTGGCTTGACCGTTGCTCAGAAACTTGCTCCTTTTCCTCCCCTTGAGTTCAGCACTCTCAGCCTTACCTCTCCCTGGTGGTGTCCATCACCTGCACTTCATAGGCAGTCACAAAAGCTGATCATCCAATCATTAGCTGAGCTCAGAAGAGATGGGAAGTGCTACCTTGATTGTTTAGAGAGAGAGAAGGATAAAGAGTCTTTTTTTTTTTCTAACCATCACATCCCTGACTATAGAAATCACCATGACACAAAAGCCTTCCCAGAATTCTCTACTTGTAATCCCTCTTTTTCAACATTAGAATAGTTCCCATTTTGATTTGTATAAAAAATTGAAGATGGCATTTATGTTAGATTACATAGGAAGATACCATTCTGTAGGTAGCTTTTGTTGGCTAATGGCACAGTGAAATTGATCTGTAATTTGCTTCTATATGCAAGATAACTTGGGGGGAAAACCTTTATCTAGGGGCATAATAAAGTTCTCTGTGTGGGATAGCCCTTGTGACACCCAAGGACGACTGTTACCTTCATGCACACTGCCTCAATCACTAGCCTAAGATGTTTCATACTCCTCTCAGGTCTCTGAACAAATTCTTATCCTATAAAGGCCTGGTGATGATAGCTTTAAAGATAAACGGGTGAAGATTATCACAATTTTTGGTCACTATAGCCCAGCCCTCACCAGTGACCTCGAGATGAAAGGCATTGAGGCCTTACCTCCTGTAGGCTGTTGAATGCTCATCTTTGAACACCTAAAATGCAGTGTGTTGCCAAGTTGAGAAAATAGAGATCGCGATGCAACTCCAGTGGAAGTGCATTTGGTTAAGTGGTCAGGTGTTCACATTCCTTCTGCACCGCACACTCCTGTTCTTTGTGTACTTATTCCTCTCCTGGACCAGGCCTTAAATCTTTCATATCTTGCCCCATTCACAAAAAAAGATGATGCCTATAAAGCAGAATCACTGCTGATTTAAAAAATGATCCACATTACCCGTTTTCTGAAATAATAGCAAAGCCACGAAAACTAAGCTCAAGGGCTGAGACCACACAGAAATAAATGTAAGGCTTTATAAGTATAATCCATGGTTTCCAAAACTTGTTTGTGGTTCCAGTGTAAAAAAGCAAAACAAAGATTTTTACTCTTCTAACACCTTTACTTGTTATACTTCTGAAGAGAATCAGTTCAGTTAAGTGGCTCAGTTGTGTCTGACTCTTTGTGACCCCGTGGACTGCAGTATGCCAGGCTTCCCTGTCTATCACCAACTTCTGGAGCTTGCTCAAGCTCATGTCCATTGAGTCAGTGATCATCACTATCTCACCATCTCATCCTCTGCCCCCCTCTTCTTCTTTTGCCTTCAATCTCTCCCGGCATCAGGCTGTTTTCCAATGAGTGGAGATATTGGTGGTGGTGGTGGTTTAGTCGCTCAGTCGTGTCCAACTCTTGTGACCCCATGGACTGCAGCCCACCAGGCTCCTCTGTCCATGGGATTTCCCAGGCACGAATACTAGTGGGTTGCCATTTCCTTTTTCAGGGGGAGATAAGATTATTTATCCCTAATTCATGCAAAATCTAGAGGCTTTCTACAGATATAGTTGCAGGTCAAAGAAAATATTTTATTTGGTTAACAGTTTATAGCCCATAGGTGAGGAAACAGGGATATGTGACAGGCTTGCAACTTCCTCTCCTTTTCTCTGGGCCTCTGCATTTAGCACATCCAAATGTACCTTCAGTTCAATGGGAATTAATAGAAGGAGCAAGAAAGGCACATGAACAGCAGCCAGGCAAGAAAAGGCTGCAACTACATCCGCATCCCTGCCGAGATTACAGAGTAACAAGAAATTGAGAGACACCAGAACTGACAGGGGAGGGAAGAAAAGGAAGCCTGTGACAGAGGCTGTGGGGGGACCAGAGTGATGGATAGTGTGGGACGCAGCACGGAGAAGAGCAGAGGCCTAAACACTCAAACAAAGGTGACGGGTAATTTTGAAAAATGTCTTTTTAAAATTCCATGCCCAACACAGTTCAGCTGGATCTACTTTCATTTGAAATATGCCCTCAGTTAGAAATATCTTAATAATCAAGAGATCTCAAATATAAGACAGATGCAAACACAGACAGTGCTGTTATTTAAAATATAACGATAGCGTTTCATATTTCACACTTCAATTACATCATATTTACAACTTGAAAGCACTCATTATTGAGGCCCCTGGCAAGCCTCTGCAGACTGCTTAATTGATACATCCGGGATGAGGTCTTCCAAATGAAGCAAGGTAGGCTAGAAAGTTGTGTTTATTTTTGCCAGGCTGTCAGTGGTGGATGGTTCCGCCGTTGGTTACCTGAGGTTAGCTGGGGACGGGAGACTGCTGACTGTAAACCTTGACCATCTTCTGGAAGGACCCAACAGAGGGTGTAGCTCAGACAAGGAAAGCATAACCCTCATCAAAGAGGCCCGTTTCTGCGTACAGAAGCTAAATGCTCTTTCTGTAGGACAGTCACATCTGCTTTCAGTCCCCGTGCCAAAGGGTCAGAGCTCAATCACAAGCCTGTGGCACCCCCTGCTGGTTAAAAGCCCGTGCTCATTTTGTTACTTTACACTGAGCTAAACAGCGCTGTGATTTCACACTTCTTTTAACATACTATATGAATTTAATTACCATTTGTTTGGCCTTCCTTTGTTACAGAGGAGAGACGGTTTATTACAGGTGTTCATGTTTTACCTTATCTCTTTTCCTTCTTCCTCCCTCCCCACCCCCGACCCAACCAGTTACTTCTCAAGATTCATCAAAGACTTCAAGGTTCTTCCATCCACCCACCAGGCCTCAATTTTTCTTCAATCCGGCTTTTTGATGAGCACGGTCAAGAAATTAAGAATCCGCATTCACTGAAGAATGAGCAAAAAATTTGGGTCTCTTATGGTAAAGCATACAGGTAGGAGCACGGTGTTTGTTCTCTGTCTGTCCTCAATTTTCCTGTGGCAACCTAATGGAAAAGGAAGTTGAGAAGCCAGGTAGCACCTTTTATGGAAAAAAAAAATATTTTAAATTCCAATAAAATTCCAGGGCTTTTTTTTTTTTATGAGGCAGTATTGTTTGTGGGATATGACATCTCTCTCTGTCTCTGACTTTCTGTCTTAATGCCTTGTCATAGTTCTTGAAGTCTGCCTGTCAGCACAGCAAGTGGGATTTGTTCATGTCTGAGTAGTCACCTTAATGATAGCAGATGGAAACGCCACAGGGGGCCCAAGCCCATCACACTGTCATTGTCGCACGCTGCCCTGACCTGCTTCCACTCCTGTATTTTTTTGTCCCTTTTTAAAGGAGAAATGGATGGTAATTGAAAAGGATCTTAAGCAAGATTTATGAAGCTGTAGACAACATGATTCCCCACTATCTCTCTCTGTTTTCACAAATAAAGTCTTAACCTTTTAAGCACCAATGACAGGACAGCTAAAGATAAATTGGTAAAGCTTGTAAGCCCTATCCTATCAAAGTTATATTCCTCAAAAGTGCCTTGCATTATTCCACAATAATTACTGGTTATTACTGAGCATTGTGTAAATGTTTGTAGATTGGTAAATTCCTGCATAAAATTATCAGCGTTTCTGAGAAAAGAAAAGGGCTGCAGTCTGTTGTGTGGAATATCTTGGAAATTTATGCATATTTTGACAGGACACATCCAGATGAACTCTGAAACTGCTTGTCAAGAAACTTAAACACACTTTTCTGCCTACTTTTAATCTTTTTGTTTTGTTTTGTGTTCAGCTCTTTATCTGTAGTACAAAATAGGAGAAATAGAAATAATTTTGCTTGTAGAATATAATTGAGCATATATTAATTATAAAATAGCATAGACAAAACTGAGAGCTGATTGGATTTGCTATATATTCTAATAATCAAAGTCAAATCTGCTCAGAAATCCATGAGGGTTTTGGGAAACCTTGGTAGAATTAGTTATGGGTAGCATATTGCAAAATCTATTTCATCTGTCCCAGTGGAGTAAAATTAAAATACTTAATAGTATCTATACTGTGTAATTTATAAAACTGAAAAATATCTGTAAGGAATGGTGCTTTTCCTATGTAGGCAGATTTCAAAATATAATTGTATTGTGAGAATTATTTTTACAATGATAAAAATAGTGATGAATTTTAAAATGGCAAGAATTCTTGTATAATTTAGGAAGCTCTTCAAATTACAAGGAAAAGCTTTAATAAAATGTGTCTCATAATTCTACTCAAATATCATTATTAAAGTAAAAGCAGTGAATAATTTTGATGTTTTTAATGATGTTTGCTCTAATACAGTATTTTAATATGATCATACACTTGTTCTTGGTTAACTAGATTATATTTGTGGAGTAACAAAAAATGCTAAGTATCTGAAATATTCTAAAATCAACTGAGGATCATAGCTGGCAGAATTTATAAATGTGTAATTTGCTTGTATATCATTTCTATTTTAATACCATAATATATATGCATATATATATTTGATTTTGAGTCCAGTGTAAAGCATTAGGGAACCATTATAGCATTTTGCTACTACTGAAACTTCTCAATTAATATCAGTAAAGTTATTTCCATCCAGTTTAAAATATACTGAGAAAATGCACAATAGGTACTAAGAAAATGATATTCATTTTCAGGAAGTAATTCTAATGTGTCTAATATATGTTGATATGTGAGGTCTGATTACTCATTTGCAAAAGATTTTGCCAATATCTGCTTTTATTTTGAGTCCTTTAATTGTTTTTCTCTCAATTTTTTTTTGAAAAATGTCCAATCTATAGAACACTTGATACAATGAAGGTTTATATATATCCTTTACTTAAGTTCATCAATCAAGGACTTTGCCACATTTCTTTTACCTCTCTTATATCTCCTTTCTCTCTCTTTTGAACAGTTTGGGATTAACTCTGCACAATCACTAAAGTTTTACTCCTAACTGCTATAGATCATATACTAAAGAATAGGAATTCTTCTCTATCCCTCCGTTATAATATCTAACACAGTCAACAATAATATAATATCATCCAACATGTAATCAAACTACCCAAAATATGCTTTAGAGCTTTTTTGTAATCCAGTATCCAAATAACCCTCATCTGTTGCATTTAGTTACTTTCTTTAGTTCTCTTTAGTCTAAAATATTCTTCCATCTTTTGTTTTATTTTTCATGATATTGGTTTTGTTTTTGAAGAGTTCAGACACTTTTCTTGTAGAGTGTCTCACATTCTAGATTTGTCTGAGTGTTTTCTCATGATTACATTCAGTTTAAATATTTTTAGCAATACTAGACAGGTGAGGTGAGAGAGCCCTATGATTCTAAAGTTAAATAGCAGTGTTTGTCACTAATTTCAAAAACAAAATGGCTCACAATTGACATAGTTGCCATTTTTTTTACTTAAGATCTTTTCCCATGATTTTAATTTTTTACATAATTAAATTAACCTAAAGCAATATACCTAACAGTATGTAATATGAAAAATCAAGTCAGCATAACATTTACTGAGCTTACAAAGCAGCTGTTTGTATCCAAATGTGAAAGATTACTTTAATTAGAAGCTCCAAAGATTATTATGGGTATATTGCATTGTAGTTATACATGAAAAATGAACATTACAAGGCTGACAGTTGATTCTTTTTCTCAACTAAGTGCTTTGTTTTATTATTAAAATCATTTTTTTAAATGTGCAACATTTGAAACAATGTGTTGCAACTAACCTAGGCGTATTATAAATCAAACAAACTAAAATGTGCATGTCAGGTATCAGTATAGAATACCAACCATAGGGCTGTATAGTAGGAAATTCACTTGTTTCTGGATGTTATTTGACATGGGATTATATGCTTTATTGATTATTTATACTCGAAGTTTAGAGTTTGTATAATTTTGCAGATAGATTTGATTTTTGTTTTTCCATTTTCCAGATCTCCACTGAACCCTGTTTTGGGTTTGACCTTTGACCAGGTGACTGCATTCACCAGAGGTGGCATTACAGTTGTATATAAAACCTTCTTGGACCCTAATGCCCTTCTGCTACCTGGATGTGACAAGTAAATTAACAAATTCTTGGTTAAGCAATCTGAATCGCCTAATTCAGTTTTCCTAGAGTGAGAGATTTAAACACTAAAAGATGTTCCTTAAATCATCTAAAATAAGCAATCATTTATTTTATTGACTTATTTCATGATATAATGAGCTAGTGCTTAGAAGACTTGTCATTAAGTTCCCTGGAGTTTTAGAAAACACGTGGGACAGTGAGCAGAGTATAGTCTTATGCTTTGCGAAGTTAACGATTTTATTTGAAATGTAAAAACTGTTTGTAGGGGATTTTTTTAGGCTAACAATGTTAAATGGAATTATTAAAATATTAAATAATTAGTTCTCTTATATGAGTGTTCATATTTAAGCATCTCATTTGATGATGGTAAATTGGAGATGAAAACACTATCCTGAAGGCATAGTGTGCAGAAGAGCGGGAGTTAGAAGATCCAGGCACTGGACCCATAGCTACTCATGATTGTCCATGAGCAGATAGGTATCAGTTTCCTACGAGTTAATGATAAAACCCAGCAGTTACTGATTGTTGACCTCAGGCCAAGCACAGTTCTATTAATAAATGAATTGGATGAGAGCATATTTAATCTGCAAAATAATTATTTTAAACCTATCATTGCTTATTAGGCTATTATTACTCCACTTTTATAGAGGCAGAAGCTGAGGCACAGAAGGGCGTTTTGCCAGTCACACGACTTGTACATGATAGTGCAAGGATTCTCACCCAGGCTGTCTTCCTTAAGAACGGAGGACTTCCTTAAGAACTGAGATAGATAACCACTATCCAGTACTGTCTAGTAGTACTTTCTCTGATGATGGAATCAGAATTTGTGGCCAATGAGCACTTGAAACATGACTAGTGTGACTGAGAAACAGAATTTTAAATTTTGTTTAAATTAAACCATTTTTAATTCAAGTAGGAATATGTGGCTTGTGGCTGCCATATTGGATACTGCAGCACGATGCTGACACTATGTTGGATTAGGTGACCCATCTAACTTTTATATTTTGTAATTTAACCAATTACAACTTTCTTTAATATAGTGATGAAAAGGCTGAAATAGAGGACAGATCTAGAGAACCAAAAGCAGTCTGATGAGGTCAGTCAGTCTAGCTAATGTCAACCTATTGCTAAGTATGCCTAAAAAGACAGACTCTTTGATCTTCTCTACGCCCCCCAATGGCTGCCTGCAGTTTCTAGATAAGATTATAATGTTCTGTCTTGTTTTCTTTATCTTTATGGATAGAAAATAACTCAACACTCTTTATTAAAAGCATTTTCATTTATGAGAAGATTTATTTCATGTGTGATAATCTATACTAAGCTGTTAAATTTGCCTTTCCCTTTGGTCTTTAGCTATGAGTTTAATTTTTAATTTATGTATAGCTTCTTAATTTTACTTCTCCAGGTGCAATGAATACTGATTTAATGAATGGATTTAAATTAAATCTGTTTCCCTAAATATAGCAATGTGAAACTGCCTTTATTGAACATGAACTAGTTTGAGGATAATTTACTTAAGTTTTGGATTCCATTTGAACTTTTTTTCTATAGTCGTCATGCCCTTACTTATATTTCTCAGACTATTGAAAGAAAACTACCATCACCATTTATAGAACTGTTTTTTGTTGAATAGCATGCTGTATGGTATATCTTAACATATCAGTGCAACTTTCTTTAGGGTAAGGATGGACTCACTGTTAAAATAAGTAATTTGGCTGAGTTAAGAATGAAGCCAGCCCCTCTAGTTTGTGATTCATCCATGTAATCTCTAGACTGTGCTGCCTTTTAAAAAACTCTCTTAAAAATACCAAGCTAATATTCTGGATACAAACATTATGAATTTAAAAGCATGCTTTATTATCATAGATCAATATATTTACATGATAACTTTAACAATGAAGATGATCTCCACTCTGAGTAATTCTGTAAGATTGAAAATTGTCTTTTGTTTCCTTGTTATATTAATAATTAACTAGGCATTGGGTCCCCCCAATATCATAAATAATAGCAAGGAAAAAATTTAAAGCCTTCCTTTCCCAATTATAGATACCAAGATACTTTATAAATTTCTGTTTAAAAAGATTATAGACTATACATTGGTTTTTCTCTCACTAGAAGAGTAAGATGTATAAATTATCATACTAATAGATTAAAGAGTACTAATTTTTTATTCTAATAAGAATAATTTTATTCTAATAAGAACAATTAAATATTTTATTTTCTTAGTTGGGATGTTTGTGAGGGATTTCCAGTTAACTTCAGTGGCACCAGTCAACAGGTACCTGATCAATTTGAAAAGGTGGACATGGAGAACAGTTTCCTACAGAACAAGGTCAGAATTATTTGTTGTTCTTGATAAGAATATTTTACGTATTGAACATTCAGTCAATACATGGTGACTGGGTAGATATTTGTAAAAGTTTTGCAAAACTGTAAATTATTTTACAAATGTTAGGAGCAAGTATTATGCTTTGTGTGCATGCATGCAAAGTCGCTTCAGTCCTGTCTGAATCTTTGAGACCCCATGGACTGTAGCCCACCAGGCTCCTCTGTCCATGGGATTCTCCAGCCAATAATACTGGAGTGGGAGGCCATGCCCTCCTCCAGGGGATCTTCCCAACCCAGGGATTGAAGCTGTGTCTCTTATGTTCTCCTGCATTGGCAGGCAGGTTCTTTATTTATCATTAGTGCCACCCTGTTAATTAAGCACTTTGAAACTGAACCAGTATTGAGAAGGGTTAGAGGAAGGGATAAGGTGGGAGTTTGACATTGACATGTATAAACTGCTATATTTAAAATAAATGACCAACAAAGACATACTGTATAGTACAGGGAACTCTGCTCAATGTTCTGTAATAACCTAAATGGGAAAAGAATTTGAAAAAGAATAGGAAGAAAAAAAAACTGTACCAATATATATCATTTCTACCTAAGAAATATTCTACTTGTATTACATCATTTAAGTACAGTTGTTTAGCATATTTTCTTTATACCAACTACATTAATAAGTTGCATTTGTTTAAGAAATTCTTTAAGATGGCTGTTATATCTTTATACTCTAGAATCTGATCTATTTCTTCTATGGGTCTGTGTATCTAAGTAGCACGTGTTCTTCAGAAAACTGTGTTTATAACACAATCCAGAAGGTCTCTTTATTAATTTACTTTAGAAATTTATCTTCCTGTAAAGAATTTTTTTCTGCCTATGAGCTATGAAACACATTTTAAACCTGTCTCTAAAGAAGGAGTAATTCTTTTCTTTTTCTCAGCTGGTAAGTTATGTGGGGTTGTTGTTCATTTCAGCTGCATAAGCTTTAGTTTTTGAATTCATGAAATCGAAACCAAAAAGTACCTACAGAGACAGAGATGCTCAGAGAAAGCGGGGCTTCCTGTTAACTAGTCTGGGCCCTTTCTTTGTAAGAGATAATGCAAAAGACACATTGTCCCAACCTGCTGTTTTTCAGTTTCTCCATGTTGCCCGTTCAGTCTTTTATGTCAAAATTTATACCAAAAACATTAGTTGTTTCAAGGTATATGTGAAGCTAAATTGTATAATTGTAAAGCTAGAGTAAAATAAACAATTATTTCTAGTCCTGTTTCTGAGCAAATTTAGAAAATAAATGTAAGTTGAATGGTGCACTAAGGATTAATGCATTTTGTATTTTATATTCATTGACATTAAGGTTTATTTGCCATAGTTCTCTCATCCTGTTGGCATTCTTTTTAGTTTGTGTGTGTGTGTGTGTGTGTGTGTGTGCTGTAGCTTTATTTTCGTGCTCAAAAACTTACATGCCTAACCATTGCCTATTATTCATATCATCATCTGGCCTTCGTTGATCTCCATGATTCATCTCCAGTCTTCCCCCACTCTCAACTTGTCTTTCCAATCCTCTCCATTTCTTGATCTATGTGTACCCTGACCCTACAGTCGGAGCGAATAAATGGAGTCCCACACATGATTTACACTTCGGTTTACTCGTGCCAGTCCATGTGTTGTTCTTTGCTAGGATACAGTCCTGCCATTACTAGTCCTTACTTTTCAAGGCTTTCTTCAATTTCTTCTTTGTTCGTGAAGCCTTCTCAGATGCTCCAGAGAAATTTAACCTCAAGTTATTTTGCAACCCCAGAACTTCTTTTCACACTTTGAAATTGTTCTTAGAGTTTGTGTTTTGGTAAAGGCATTTGCTTTTGTGTCTTTGTCTTCCACTAAACTGATAATTCTTTGGACCCAGATTTTATGTCTTACTCATCTTTGTGTTCATGAGTGCTGGAACAGTCTTGGATATAGGGCAGGTGCACAATACGTTTTCATGAATGATTTTTTAAATTTAGCCATAATCTCTTTCAAGGCTCGCTATTCTCTAATTTGTTCTTTGTGTGTTAGCCAAGCTAAACTATTCATTTGTTGTTTTCTGAGTCCATGATTTCTGTTATTATGCCCGCATGAGTCCCTCTGCCTGGAATTCAACCTTTCTTTCTTTGTTACCACCCCCACCTTCTCTGTCACCCTTATGCCATATCCTAGCATGGTACTGGCATAGAGTTGGCATTCAATAAATGTTTATTGAAACCCTGCCCATCATTCTAGCCTTACCTGATTTGTGCCTGCTTCATAAAATCTTTCTTTACCGCAACTCCACCCCCAAACCAGATATGATGTTTCTGACCTTGATACTGCTGTTGCATCCATTCTATACCCTATATAATGGCATTGACTCTGTTCTGTTCCTCTTGCAACATATTTTGATGATTTAAAGTCAATCATTGTTCCAAGTTTGGGCATATTTTAGCTCACATTAGAGTAGAACAGAATGGTAGTTTCCACTGAGATTGTTGGTGTCATATCATAAAGGATCTTAATTCAAATTTTTGTTCTTCTGTAGAAAACAAGAGCCACTGGAAACATTCAAGCAGAGACAGATCTGATTTGATCCTGTGTTAGGAAGATGTCTTGGGAGATATTTATCTTATCCTCCTGCCCCTGCCTTGCAGATTAGAAATTCTGAGAAGGAACGAGCATTCTGATCATTCTTGTCTCTGTTATAGTATCTAGGTGCTCAGAGTTAGCTGAATGGAACTGAATTCTCTAGTTAATTAACTCATTCAATAGAAACCAGGTCAACCCTGGGTGGGGGGTGGGGGGAAGGATAGTGAAGGATTGTCAGAGGAAAAGAACCAGAAAGGTCTCTCTCTTTGATTTTAAGCCCAAGTAGAACTTTGAAAGAAAGATATATTTTGTAATACTGAAAAATGAGGGAATAAAAACCCACAGTTATTTTATCACTATTAATTTGTTCTAATGATTTAGTGAAAGTGAGAAAACACCTCATCTTACAAGTTTGTACACTACTGTATTTTTAGAAGAAGAAATTGGTTTTGGATAAAATTTCAGCTCAGTCAAAATAGTGATAAACTGGATAGTAAAGAGACACTTTCAAAGAAAGTTTCCCTTAGCTGTGAAACCTTTGAAATCCTTCCAGAAAAATGTCTCTAATTATATACAGAGGTGATCAGTGCATTGGAAATAGCAATTTAATAACCTGAAAAGGAGCACTTTTAAGAGAGATTGAGGCAGAGGTCATGGCTATCTAGAGGGCATTTTATTGTGGAATCTTGATGCTCCTCGCAATAAAGGAAGACACTAAGAGGATTACAACAGGGATAGAGAGGAGGCAGGCAAAAGCCGATATTCTTGCTGCATACGTTTTCAAATTGGCTTGAGATAGAGGTATCAGTGCCCAACCCCGACTGTTCTTTTAAATCTCGTATTGACAAGTAAAACCTTTCCTACAGAGAAAAATTTGGAACATGTAATCCGTATTAGTAATGTGGAAGGCAGATATAACCCTGACAATTACAACCTGTTGCTCTTTTATCTATTTCAAAAAAAGATTTGGAATCCACTACACATGGAGAATTTGGGTGAAAACATCTTTCAACAGTTCTATTGTTACTTAAGTTGGCAACACTTATTTGGCAATACACTTATATGTTTCCATGAAATGGGTGAGATACAAACTTCATGGTAGTTAATAAAAAAATATTCATGAGAAGACTAGCTTATTTATGGGAAAACATAGCAGAAAAATGCATGCCAGCATTTGGCAGGTCATGTATTCTGTCAAAAAGACAAGGAAACTGATTTTGATCCTAGCCTTTTGGTATGATCAGACAGCAGCAGAACATTAGAAACAATTACTAGTATAGAAACAGTAAGCAAAACACCAAATTATGATTTTAGAATTATGGCACATTTGTTATAAGTTTACTTGTAAATTCAACAATTATGGACACTGGAGGAATATATTATTCTTTATGTCGAGAAAGAGGCTAGGAAAAGGCAGATAATTCTTTACTGTCCTATTTCTTTGGAGAGCAAGTCATCAAGAAATAATATTTTCTCAGATAATTTATACTGAAGAAAGTGCAATTTTTAATCTCAATTTTGAATTTATTGCCCTTAGAATGGGATACTGGGCTTTAAGTGAAATTCCAAATCCCTTCCTGATTTTTAGACCTATAGCTGGAATCTATTGAGGACTGCACACCTAAATACTAGATATTTTGATTATTCAGTTGCATAATTATGTTATTGTTGTTCAATTGCTCAGTCATGTCCAACTCTTTACAACCCCATGTACTGCAGCAAGCCAGGTTTTCCTGTCTTTTACTATCTCCTGGAGTTTGCTCAAACTCATGTTCATTGAGTCAATGATGCCATCCAACCATCTCATCCTCTGTCATCCCCTTCTCCTCCTGCCCTCAATCTTTCCCAGCAGCAGGGTCTTTTCAAATGAGTCAGTTCTTTGCATCAGGTGGTCAAAGTATTGGAGCTTCAGCTTCAGCATCAGTCCTTCCAGTGTATATTCAAGACTGATTTCCTTTAAGATTGACTGGTTTAATCTCTTTGCAGTCCAAGGGACTCTCAAGAATCTTCTCCAACACCACAGCATAATTATGTGCTCACTAATATTTTCTGCTTTTCAGTTTTTCTAGTTCTTGGTCTTAGAGGTAGGTGGATTGATCAGCTTATAGATTTTGAGAATGAAAACAATAAGCATGAATATCAAGGGCACGAGGAAAGAGATTTTAGAACATTTCTTGTAGGTGTGATTTTAATTTGTATAGTAAATTATTTAGTGTTAAAATGTTAGTCACTCAGTCATGTGCAACTCTTTGCAACTCCTTGGACTGTAGCCTGCTAGGATTCTCTGTTCCTGCGATTGTCCTGGCAAGAATACTGGAGTGGGTTGCCGTTTCCTCTCCTAGGGGATCTTCCCAGCCCGGGGATCAAACCCAGGTCTCCTGCATAGGCAGATTCTTTACCATCTGAGCCCCCAACTTGGTCCTAAAATTACTACCAAAAGGAAAAATCTTATAAAATTCTATCTAAAGTAAAAATATTTTTAGAATGAAGATTGTGGCCTATGAGCTCCTTTTTTCACAAAAAATTTCATGGTCTTACATTTGTTCCTCAGTAGATATGCAGGAAGAGACCTTATTACTTTGAAATTGCACAGGAATTTTGAAGTCTACTCCATTTTCATTGGTAGTTTGGGGAAAGGTGATTAAACAAGAAATTTTAACTGGCCCAGTACATGTATGCCTCATTTTTAATCACTGGCGTCATCTGTATCAGCACAGTTTATTCAGATAAGTAAAATCATAATGGTCACTTAAAGGAAGCTATGTATGTAGGTATTCAAAAGAATAAAAGAAAATTTCTTTTTTTAATCCTCAAAAGACTAAAAGGTTTTCTAATTACACATGTTATGGTATATATTTGGAGACCTGTGCCAACATAAATGCTATCATACACATGCTCATGCATGCACATGTGCACATGTACACACTCCCACACAAACACTCACATATAGTGACACATATGGCATATTATGTTGTAGGTTGTCAGAGCACTTTTCAAAATTTATCTCCCCCACCTTCCTAAACATTTCATCTGAAGCTAAGCTATCAAATTAAATTAAAAAGAAAAAAGTAGGTGATGTCGTGAAGAGAATTTAATGGCCATTGTCAATTTTAAGTGTATTAGAACCCCGACTTGACAGGACTTTTTTTTTTAATAACATTAAATGAAGCTGAGTTAGTGGGCCTGGCTCTGTCTGGTCTATGTAGAATCACTTGGGAACCGTCCAGCAAAATATCTCTTAGAGAACAGCATGGTGTTAATACTGGGTGCCAACCCAAGACAGAAACAAAGGAGCCCTTCGCTCTTCACCAATAAGCCAACTGTTAAAAGATTAAGCCGTGTTGTGCAGATAACAAGAATTTAGGCACTGGCAGCAGGTGCTGTACAAAGAAGCAGTTGGCAGTACGGGTCTTCTGTCTGACTAATCCAGTCAAAACAATCTTCTTCCCAGTTGCAGAGGAGAGTTCTGAGTGTGGTGGCAACTTGGAGTTAGGAGGTTGACTAAGAGTGCTACTTTAAATGCTGAGTCCTGTGGGGAATGAATTAGTAGAATATAGTTTATCATTGTTCAGAAACTGTGAGAAATTCCCATCTAGAGTCCAGTCACTACTGGCTAACTGGGGAATAAATCATCAAAGAACTCTTAAGTCAAGTCTGCTTATGTGGTGGGGTTACTGTATTTTTAAAATTTTATTTTCATGTATATGAGTCATATGACATTTTCGTCCATAATAGAACAATTATCAAATGTATTAGTCATACCCTTTTGTTATTGCCTGTTTACACTTGTAAAGCATCACCTTTTAAATTATCATTTAACTTTTTTTTTTAAATCATTTGCTACTCAAAATCTAGTGTTAGCAAAGAATTAGAATAGACATTTCAATATTAGAAAATTATTTAAATTGCTACCGAATCAATATTATTTACTAAGTTTAAAGCGTAAGTTGATATATTCTCATAATCCTATACAAATAAATATTAGCACTTAAAGTTGGCATGCTTTTTCAGGGAAAGTGATTATATAAGGTAGGAGGTAAAGTTTATTAAATATGAAGGAGAGTGAGAAAAAGCAAAGAAGGAAAGGAAAGCTATATCCATCTGAATGCAGAATTCCAAAGAATAGAAAGAAGACATAAGAAAGCCTTCCTAAGTGAACAGTGCAAAGAAATAGAGGAAAACAATAGAATGGAAAAGACTAGAGATCTCTTCAAGAAAATAAAGATACCAACAGAACATTTCATACAAAGATGGGCACAATAAAGGACAGAAATGGCATGGACCTAACAGAAGCAGAAAATATTAAGAAGAGGTGGCAAGAATACACAGAACTATACAGAAAAGATCTTCATGACCCAGATAACCACGATGGTGTGATCACTCACCTAGAGCCAGACATCCTGGAGTCTGAAGTCAAGTGGGCCTTAGGAAGCATCACTACAAACAAAGCTAGTGGAGGTGATGGAATTCCAGTTGAGCTATTTCAAATCCTAAAAGATGATGCTGTGAAAGTACTGCACTCAATACACCAGAAATTTTGGAAAACTCAGCAGTGGCCACAGGACTGGAAAAGGTCAGTTTTCATCCCAGTCCCAAAGAAGGCAATGTCAAAGAATGTTCAAACTACCACACAGTTGCACTCATCTCACACACTAGCAAAGTAATGCTCAATATTCTCTAAGCCAGGCTTCAGCAATTCATGAACCAAGAACTTCCAGATGTTCAAGCTGGTTTTAGAAAAGGCAGAGGAACCAGAGATCAAATTGCCAACATCCACTTGATCATAGAAAAAGTAAGAGAATGCCAGAAAAATATCTACTTCTGCTTCATTGACTACACTAAAGCCTTTGACCGTGTGGATCACAACAAACTGAGGAAAATTCTTAGAGTTGGGAATACCAGATCACCTTATCTGCCTCCTGAGAAATCTGTATGCAGGTCAAGAAGCAACAGTTAGAACAAGATATAGAACATGAAACAACAGACTGGTTCAAAATTGGTAAAAGAGTACTTCAAGGCTGTATATTGTCACCCTGCTTATCTAACTTATATGCAGGGTACATCATGTGAAATGCTGGACTGGATGAAGCACAAACTGAAATCAAGATTGCTGGGAAAAACATCAATAAGTTCAGATATGCAGATGATACCACCCTTATGGCAGAAAGTAAAGAGGAAATAAAGAGCCTCTAACTGAAAGTGAAAGGAGGATGAAAAAGCTGATTTAAAACTCAGCATTCAAAAAACTAAGATCATGGCCTCTGGTCCCATCACTTCATGGCAAATAGATGGGGAAACAATGGTCCCATCACTTCATGGCAAATAGATGGGGAAACAGACTTTATTTTCTTGGGCTCCGAAATCACTGCAAACGGTGACTGCAGCCATGAAATTTAAAGATGCCTGCTCCTTGGAAGAAAAGCTATGACTAACCTAGACAGCATATTAAAAAGCAGAGACATTTCTTTGCTGACAAAGGTCCATATAATCAAAGCTATGGTTTTTCCAGTAGTTATGTATGGATGTGAAGAGTTGGACCATAAAGAAGACTGAGCACCAAAGAATTGATGCTTTTGAACTATGGTGTTGGAGAGGACTCCTGAGGGTTTTTTGGACTGCAAGGAGATCAGACCAATCAATCTTAAAGAAAATCAGTCCTGGATATTCATTGAATGGGCTAATGCTGAAGCTAAAGCTCCAGTACTTTGGCCACCTGATGCAATGAACTGACTCATTGGAAAAGACCCTGATGCTGGGAAAGATTGAAGGCAGGAGGAGAAGGGGATGGCAGAGGATGAGATGGTTGCATGGCATCACTGACTCAATGGACATGAGTTTGAGCAAGCCCCGGGAGATGGTGAAGGACAGGAAACCTGGCGTGCTGCAGTCTGTGGGGCTGCACAGAGACTAACAGGACTGAGCAACTGAACAAGAGCAGCAACAAACATGAAGAAGTAGAATTCTGACAGATGACATGAATGACCGTTCATTTAAGTTGATCATCAAGTCTAAGTGAGAAATGTTAGAGGGTGCACAGTACTTTTGGCGTTTGCCATCTTATAAACACATGGGACACAGAGGCAGTACCTCCCCAGTCAACCCTCTCCCATCCATTCCGGCAACAATCACTGAAATCTCAACATGCTAATCGCTTCCATCGTGTTTGTCTCTTTTCGACCCCATGGACTGTAGCCCACCAGGCTTCCATGTCCATGGGATTCTCTAGGCAAAAATACTGGAGTGGGTTGCCATTTCCTTCTGCAGGGATCTTCCCAAACCAGGGATCTAATCCACATCTCTTATGTCTCCTGCATTGGCAGGCGGGTTCTTTATCACTAACCCTGCTCCTATCCCTTAATTCTTATGAAGTTGTACAAGCTCTCAACTGTTCTCCCTGCCTTTGATCTCTCCTTATTGCAATCCATTATGTTTGCATTTGCCAGATCAACCTTTGTAAAGTCTTCTGTTATACAGACACTCCTCCGAGAAAACCCCACTGACACCTACTTCGATAGCATTACACTTGACCCCTTCTAAGTCTGGCCAAATTTAACTTTTGAGTCTTCTGTTAAATCCTAAGATATATTGATTATACTAATTGCTTTTGCTTGGACTGCCTTTTTTTCCTTCATTATTCTTGTCGAACTGCTTCCATCCTTCAAGACCTGGTCCAGATGTTACCTCTTTCAAGATGTTTCACTTTTTGTTGCTCCTGTAAATGAGACTACCATTCTTTGCATCTTATAGCAGTATTTAATCATCCAAATGGAGCTTAACACGAAATCATGCATGTGTGTGCATGTGTGCCCGTATGTGTGTGTTATTGCCTCTATGCATGTAAATTTATTTAAGGCAGGAAAACACTTTATAATATTCCATATCACACAGTCCAGGGCCTTCTGTATCAGAGCTGGTGTTCAACAAATATTAATTTAATTGAGTTAGTGGGATTGGGCACTACTGTTTCAAAAGAGACCATCTCAATGAGAAACATGATCAAGATTGATCTATTTTGGGTAACTATGCTGAGGAAGTTTGACTTTCAGACTATAAGTTAATAACTTGTTTCTTTTCATGGCATAGGTGGACTCCAATATTGTCCTTCATGCCTCTGTTTCTGTCAGAAAGCAGAGTTTCTCAAGCAGTAAAGAGAGCAGTGGGAGCCAGATAGCGCCATCGACCCTGTGGCCTGCAGCCAGTGTGTGGCTGATCACAAAGGTATCCACGAATGTCTGCTCTCTCTGAGTCACTTCGGGGGCTCACTGGCTCACTGGCTCACTTTGCTGCTCCATTTCCTGACATTCTCCCTCATATAAGCTTGCAACTGAAAGCACTGCAGTTGTTGACTGTTGTGAATCTGTGATCTCCTCTTCTTTTGTCTAGTACAGAGGACACTGACATGAATATTCAACTCACTTTTAGATGGGCTGATTAGTTAGTACTCGAGAATGTTATTTAAACTAGCATAGAGCTTTGCTATAGTCTGCAGAATCACCATTTTCACAAGATTTGCCTGAATATCATTTGCTTCCCCTCCTTAGTCTTTATTGTTGAGGTTCACAGAGCCTGGTGAATCAGTACGATATAGTGATAGAATAAGACCATACTCTAGTCTTAGTCTTAGTTTTAAAACTCTTAGTTTTAAAAGAAATCCCTGAGTATAAAATGTGAACAATGCCTAACACAAAACCTATGTCTTGGCATTATTTTTTTAAACTTTACTCTTACATTATTGAATCAGATTTAAGTTGAGAATATATAATTGCTCTCCCCTTCCCTTTTACTATTGAAATACATTTTATGGTTGCCACCAAATATTTATGACTGGAAAGAGATGATGCAGCTTGTTTCTACCCTTCTCCTGCCTCCCCTTGTCTCCTCCGTGTAGACTATTTTTGCTTCTTCCTAGCACTTCCATAAGTGCAGAGTCACTCAGGCAAGTATGTTGCTACTTAGTTTAGGGGGTAGGAGAGATTGAAATGATTTTTTCAAATAAAATTTTGAATTACTCTTAACTATTAATTTTGCTTTTCAGAGAGCTAAAACCAAAAATTAGAGTAATTGAGACACAAAGATACTAAAACTTATTATCCACTTCATTGACAAAGGCAGAATGAGATTAGATATTTCTTAAATCTGCTTCCAACCTGGAGACTCTCTTAACTACTAGTCCTTTTTATTAATATGTTGTATTTTATTTCTGATTTAGAAATAATATTGCCATTTTGTTAAACATATGTTAAACGTTGTATACACATGTATTATCTCATTTAAGCTCATAAAAATTATTCAAATTTTCACTATACAGCTGAAAAACTGAGGCCAGTAGGTGATAGAGGAAAGATTCTTGGTCTGTCTAACTTCAAAACTTACGCCATTTTACTGCATTTCAATATAAAACACTTCTCTATATCTGACCAATTTATGAGCATTGATGGAAATATTTTAGTTTTAGCACTACCACTGAATACCAATGTGACCTCAAGTAAGTCACATACCATATCTGGGCCTTAGTCTTCTGGTAACGGAGTTGGACCAGATGAGATGGAAGATTATTTTTCCAGATCTCGTATTCTCTAATTCTGTGGCATCTGTTTCTAGAATTTCATGATATCAAAAATCTTGTACTTACCTAAAAATTTTCCTGAAAGAATTTAAATGCTTGCTGCAAAGAGTATGAGTTTTGGAGTTAGACAGGTCAGACTTGGAATCATTTCTATGTCTTGGGAAAGTTACTTAGCTGCACTGAACCACAATTTTCTTATATATAAGATGAAGTTAGTCCCTTTTGCCTTGTATAGTGGCTATAGTGATTGAGAAAATATGTTTGAAGTTCAAGCATACTATCTGGTATACAGAAAGTGCTTAATAAGTGATGATTCTTTTTCCTCACCCCAAGGAGTTCCCTTTCTCTATAGACAAGCATGTTCAAATGAGGATTCCATTCAATGCTAATTAGAACAAAAATTTACAAAAATACTTTTTTCCCCTAAGTCATTGTGTAGTTCTTTCTCACACAACAAAACCATGAGAAATCGAAGTCACATGTTAAAAAGAAAACAATTTTGAAAATCTTCTAAGATTTAAAGTTCTATCATTTTTTTCCAAAATAAATTAGTTTACCTATTAAAAAAGAGAAGTTTCCATGCCATAAATCCTCAATATGTGTAAATAAATTCCTCAGTGGTTGTCACTTATTTAAAATGTGTCAATTTACTAAGTAAGAAAATTGTTAAATGCCTATTCAAGTAATATTCTCAATCAGCTTCCTTATCAGAGAATTGTAACATTTAAAATGAAAGTAGTTAATAAACCACCTTAAAATGTTTAACCCATGATATTTAGACCTAAAATAAAACTTTAAATTGGTATCAGAGGTTAAGGATTTGTTTCAATCTTTTCAGTTCACTGCCTTTATTTATTTTTTTTTTCTGTGCATACATATTTCAAGTAAGCTCTGTAGTTATAACTATAACAAGTGACACGAATGGACCCCAAATCACTACACTGTGAAATATGCACAGAAAAAAAGGACAAATGAAGATATCAAGGTCTGTTTTATTTTCGCTGAACTGTAAAATGCCACCCTTGTCCAACAGAAGATCACTGATTCTGAGCAGGGCTCACTGACTGCTAAGTTGTGGGTAGTGTTTCACTTTCGGCAACTGTTAATATCCGAGTTTATCCAGGCATAATGACCTCACTATTTGTGACACATTGTTGAATTTTCTGGTTCTTTTAACTTATTTAGACCTTTCTCCCCCATCTCTATTCATTGGAAGACTGGAATGATCCTGAGCCAAGCAATAACTCAGAGCTGTCTAGCTGTTGGTCATCCAATCAGAGTCAAGGCTACTGACGGAACATCACTACAAGGATACAAATTAATCCTACAGAAAAGGTAATGTTTATGAGCTATGTACCTGAAAACAAAAAATGTTAATTTCAAGATTCCTGAGCAGTCAAATTATCATGCTTTCTATCTTAGATGGAATATTCATTATGTTTTAAATTTGTGTTCAAAATATCAAGATTAATTTTTCTAAAATAAGCTTGAAAACATATGCCACTTAATTAGATAGTGTGCCTTAGATATTTTTAAAACTGAAAAGCTGCCTTCAGTATATATCTGTTGTAGACAAGCTGCTGCTTTACTCTGTAATTATTGGAACTTATTTCTTTGTATACATTTTGGTTATTAATTTAAGAATTTAATGTGTTATGTGTATTCCTAATCTTTTCTCCATCTTCTGAATATGAAATATTGAACAGTGAAGGAAAAATCAAGGAGACAAAAAAATTCTGGCTAGTAAGGCACCAAAACTGTCATTCTTGTTTGTTTTTTCTGACTTGGAGGATAAAATTAAAAATAGATTTAGAAGAAAAAATTAGCAGTAAGGAAGAAAGGTGACTTATCTCCAGCTGCTTGGAAATATTGCTTCCTAAATCTGTTTTCTATTTCATTTGTCTTTTGATTTTACCTAGTGTTGACAAAAACAAGTCCTATTGTATTTCAAGACCTAGAAAGCTATTAGCCAACTACTCTGGCTGGATAGACAATTAGGATGTGCTTAGGGCTAAAGCCAGAACTAGGGCATTTAGGCACCAGAGAAAGTTTGGCTTAGCCACAGATACAGAAGGGAAATTTTCTCTAACATGCAAAGCATACTGTCCAACAGGTATTAGAAGATTACATAGTGGTTTAAGAACATGATCTACAGAGTCAGATTTTGAGGTATAAATCCTAGCTGTAACACTTACTGTAGCAGCAACAACAACAACAAAAACAAATTCCGAGCCAGACACTATTTTAATTCATCTACATTGTATTTTTACATTTAAACTCAACAACACTTGATAAGGTAGGTAGCATTACTATCCTTACAGGTGGGAGATTGAAATACAGAGTTTAATCACTTACTCAAGATCATATCTAAGTGATTGAGGAGGAATGCAAAGTCAAGCAACTGTAATCTATAACTCACTCTTAGCCACAAAACTGTATAGTCTGTAGGTCCAAATCCAATCATGCAATTGCCAGTGAGTGCCAAGTGTGGTAGTAGATAGCTCAGAGAATGAGTAAGGTGCATGAATTGAAGCACCCAAGCAGGAGGAGGAGAGGGACAGTAGCTTGCTATCACATAAACTGGCCAGTGTGAGTAGAGTCCTAAACACATAGTTCTCAAGGAGGAGCAGACAAACCCAAAGCAAATCCCAGGTTGATATGGTGCTATACATGGAGTAGCTAACAAGTTTTCTGGGGCAGAATCAATCCTGTAAACTGGAAACCCACAAAGCGTCAAGTTGCAGTAATAACAAGTGCAAACCATGGGACATGGAGCCAGAGATGCTTCAGCTCACTTAGTCCAGGGTTATAATAAAGAGAAGAATCAGTCAATTGTAACTAACCTAGAAATGATACAGATTATAGAATTAATACACAGATCATTAAAACAGTTGTTATCATTGTATTCCATATATCAGGTAGCTAGAGGAAAGATTGAACACACTAAACAGAGACACAGAACATATAAAAAGTTTTATGTTTATGATTTATGTTATGTTTATGATATGGTTTTATGTTTATGATTTATACCTCAAATCAAATTTCCAGATATGAAAACTTCAATGTATCACTTGAAAAATATGCTGAATTTGTCTAATAGCAGAATAGATATTGTGGAAGAAAATTTTAGTATATTTAGATACCAAAAGAAACTATTCACAGTGAAAACCAAAGAGGAAAAAATATGAATTGAAGAAAAATGAACAGAGCACTGTTGGTTGTGAAAAGCTTCAGATGGCCTAATCTCAGAATAATTAGAGTCTCTAAAGGGAAGAAGCAGGGAACAGAAAAATATTGGAAAAAATGATGTCTTCTAAAAATATAGGACAAAAATTTTCAAAATTTTGTGAAAACTACAACCCACACATCCAAGAAGTTCAACAGATTTTAAGCATAAGAAACACTAAGAAAAGAAACCAAGAAAAAATCATAATCAAATTCCTTAAAATTAGTGATAAAGAGAAAAATCTTATGAGTACACAGAAAAGGCATATTTATTACATACAAAAGGAATAAAGATAAGAATGACAGCAGATTTCTTTTGGTAACAATAAGAGTGAGAAGAAAGTGGAAGAATATATTTAAAAACTCAAAGAACAAAAAAACCAACCTATCAATATAGAAATCATTTCCCAATGAAAATATTAATATCTTTTAAATATTAAGGCAAAATAAAAAATTCAGATATTAGTCAGAAACTGAAAGAATTTATCACCAGAAGACCTAGAGAACAAGCACTGTTTAAAGAATTCCTTCAAGCAGAAGAATATTGGTATCAGATGAAAATGAAGAGCACTGGGAATAATAACCACATAGACAATATAAAGATCTCATTTCTTATTTAAGTCTCTTTAAAATATAATTTTTTGTTTAAAGCAAAAAATAGTAATATATTATGGAGAGAAAAACATGTAGATGCAAAATATATGAAGTTAACAGTACAAATACCAATAGGAGAAATGGAATGAAGATTCTCATACTGTATTTGTCAAGTGGTATGATATCCAGTGGCTCAGCAGTAAGAATCCACCTGCAATGCAGGAGATGCAGGTTCAATCTCTGGGTCAGAAAGATCCTCTGGAAAAAGAAATGGCAACCCACTCCAATATTCTTGCCTGGGAAATGCCATGGACAGACGAGCCTGGCCGGCTACAGTCCATCACAAAGGAGTCAGACATGACTTAGCAACTAAATAACAATAATGATATCAACTGAAGGTAGACTGATAAGTTAAGGATGTCCTATAAGTTAAACAATATCCTATTTCAATAATGAACACGTGAGGCGGAAACTGTGAAAGTACAGAAGACTAGAACAACACTGTCAATCAACTTGACCTAATTGATATTTATAGAGGAACATACCCAAGAAAAGCAGAAGACATATTCATTTAAAGGAACAGTATATTAAATCAAATGGAGTATATTCTAGCTATAAAATAAGTCTCAATACATTTAACAAAATTTAAATATTATAAAAAAGATTCTCTGGCCATAATAGAATTACACTAGAAATCAGATAGATTTCACAACAAGGTCCTACTGTATAGCACAGGGAACTTTATTTACTATCCTGTGATAAGCCATAATAGAAAAAACATAAAAAAGAAAGTATATGTGTATGTATAACTGAATCACTTTGCTCTACGTCAGAAGTTAACATAACACTGTAAATCAACCATACTTAAATTAAAAAAAAAATAGCAGATAGCTTTCTGGAAAACCCTCAAGTATCTGGACATAAGTAACACATTTCTAAATGAGCCAAAAATCAAAGAAGAAATCAAAATGGAAATTAGCAAGTATTTTTGAACTGAATGAAAATGAAAATACACATATTAAAAATTGTGGGATGCTGTCCAAGAAGTTCTTAGATGGAAATTTATGTAAATACCTATATAAGGAAAGAAGTGAAAGTGAAAGTTGCTCAGTTGTGTTCAATTCTTTGTGACCCATGGATAGTCCATGGAATTCTCCAGGCCAGAATACTGGAGCGGGTAGCATTTCCCTTCTCCAGGAGATCTTCCCAACCCAGGAATCAAACCAGGGTCTCCTACATTGCAGGTGGATTCTTTACCAACTAAGCTAAGAAGAAAGATAACAAATCAGTGACCTCAGCTTCCATTTTGAGAAGCTAGAGTAAGAAGAGCAAATCAAACTCAAAGTAATCAGAAGACAGAAAATAATAAAAGTTAGAGTGGAAATCAATGAAATAGAAAATAGGAAAAAAAGAAAAATCAACAAAATCAAAAGTTTTTTTTTCAAAGATCAAAGAAACTGATAAATCTCTAGCCAGACTGCTCAGGAAATAAAGGAATAGGACACAAATTACCATTATCAGGAATGAGAGAGGTGATATCACACAGTTATTAAATGGATAATGGAACATTTTGAACAAAGATGTGCCGATAAAATTGCCAAACTGAGATGATTAAAGACCAGTTTCTTCAAGGGCACAAATTGCCAATGTCTACTCAAGAGGAAATAGGTAAGCTGAATAGTCCTGGATCTCTTAAAGAAATTAAATTTTTAGTTAAAAACTTTCCCACAAAGAGAACCTCAGATTCAGATGATTTCACTAGCTTCACTGGGGAATTCTGCCAAATAATGCCAAGTCTCCATTTTCTTACATAGAAAATAGAAGAGGGAATACTTTCTAGCTAATTCTATGAGGCCAGTATTATTCTGAAAGCAGAAATCAGACAGACATTACAGGAAAAGAAAATCATAGACCAATATCCCTTATGAACATAAATGCAAAAAATTCTTAACCTTTTAACAAGTTGAATACAATAAAAAAGACAATATACCATGACCAAGCAGTGTTTATCCCAGGAGAATGAAGTTGAAAATCAATCAATGTAAATCACTCAATTGGCAGACGGAAAAGGAAAAAAATCACAAACATCAAATTGATATAGGAAAAGCTTTTAACAAAGGTAAGACTCCCTTCCTAATAGAAAGTTTTCTATTCAGAAAACTGATTAGAAGGGAACTTGGTCAATATGACAAAGGACATCTGCAAAAAAACATACAGCTGACATATTTAAAGATGGAAGACTAGTGCTTCCTCCTAAAGTCCAAAACAAGGCAAGGTTGTCCACTTTCACCTATTCAACATTGCATAGAAAACTACAGCCAGTATAATAAGAAAGGAAAAAGAAATAAAAGACATCTAGATATGAATTGAAGAAGTAAAACTGACTTTAATTTCAAATGGTATGATTATCTATGTAGAAAATTCTGTGAAAACTGCAAACAATTTCTACAACTAATAAATGAGTTTAGCAAGTTTGAGGGCTTGAGATCAATAAATATATATGTTATATACATATATAAACACTATATATATGTGTATATATATATGTATATACATATACATATACATTATTTGTATTCCTGTACACTAACAACAAGCAACTTCAGAAGTTAATATTTTTAAATGCTAATTATAATAACATGACATGCTTTAATATGAATCAGATAAAATATGTAAAAGACTTGTGTACTGAAAACTACAAAACATTGTTGAGTAAGAATAAAGAAGATCTAAATAGATGCAGGGATATACTGTATCCATGGATTGAAAGACTCTGTATAGTTATGATGTCTGTTCTCTTCAGATTGACCTATAGATTTAACACAATCTCAATAGAAATCCCAGAAGGTTTCTTTTATAAAAGCTATCAAGGTAATTTTAAAATCCATATAGAATTGCAAAAGATCTAGAATAGGCAAAGCAACTTTAAAAAGAACAAAATTACCTGATCTCAAGACTTACTGTAAAATAAAAGTAATAAAAAATAAATAAATAAAATAGCAGTAATGAAAAATGGTGTGCTATTGGCACCGAAGTATACAATTGGATCAATAGAACAGGATAGAACATCCAGAAATAGATCCACACATATATGGTCAATTGACTTTTGACGAAATTGCAGGAGAAATTCAGTGGAAAAAATTTCCTTTTTTTTTTTACTAATGGTGATGGAACAATTGGATATCAATATATAAAAAAACTTTGATCCATATGTAATACAATAAACAGTAGTTAACTCAAAATGGATTATAGACTTAAATGTAAAAACTGAATAGCTTTTGTGTAAAATTGAATATTTTAGACAAAAGCGTAGGAGACAATATTTATGATCTTGTATTAGCCAAACTTTCTTACATATGATGTCAAAAACATCATCCACAAAAATATAAATTTATAAATTGAACTTCATTAAAACTAAGACTTTCTGCTCTTTGAAAGGCATTGTCAAGAGAATGATAAGATAAGTGACACACAAGGAGAAATATCTTCAAATAATAGATATTTGCAAAATACACACAACTCAAGAAAAAATGGGCAGGTAAATGATTTGGACAAATACTATAACAAGGAAGATATACAGTTGGCATATGAAAAGATGCTAAGCATTCAGTCAGTTCAGTTCAGTCACTCAGTTGCATCTGACTCTGTAACCCCATGGACTGCAGCACACTAGGCCTCCCTGTCCATCACCAACTCCCAGAGTTTACTCAAGCTCATGTCCATTGAGTCAGTGATGCCATCCAACCATCTCATCCTCTGTCATCCCCTTCTCCTCCTGCCTTCAATCTTTCCCAGCATCAGGGTCTCTTCAAATGAGTCAGTTCTTTGCATCAGGTGGCCAAAGTTTTTGAGTTTCAGCTTCAGCATCAGTCCTTCCAATGAATATTCAGGACTGATTTCCTTTAGGATGGACTAGTTGGATCTCCTTGCAGTCCAAGTTTCTCTCAAGAGTCTTCTCCAACACCACAGTTCAAAAGCATCAATTCTTTAGCACTCAGCTTTCTTTATAGTCCAACTCTCACATCCCTACATGATCCCTGGAAAAACCATAGCTTTTACTAGATGGACCTTTGTTGGCAAAATAATGTCTCTGCTTTTTAATATGCTGTTTAGTTGATCATAATTTTTCTTCCAAGGAGAAACTGTCTTTTAGTTTCATGGCTGCAGTCACCATCTGCAGTGATTTTGGAGCCCCCCAAAATAAAGTCTGTCACTCTTTCCACTGTTTCCCCATCTATTTGCCTTGAATTGATGGGACCAGATGCCATGATCTTAGTTTATCTGAATGTTGAGTTTTAAGCCAATTTTTTCACTCTCTTCTTTCACTTTCATCAAGAGGCTCTTTAGTTCTTCTTCGCTTTCTGCCATAAGGGTGGTGTTGTCTGCATATCTGAGGTTATTAATATTTCTCCTGGCAGCCTTGATTCCAGTTTGTGCTTCATGCAGTCCAGCGTTCTTCATGATGTACTCCCCATATAAGTTAAATAAGCAGGGTGACAGTATACAGCCTTGATGCTAAATATTAGGGGAATGAAAAATACAACTAAAATGAAGTAACACCACATATGTAGTAGAAGATCCAGTGTTTAAAATGTAACCATATTGAATGCTGGTGAGAATGTGGAACAACTGGAACCCTCATAGTTGGTACATGGTTTCTACATAGTTGGTAGAAATAGAAATGCTTCAAAACTTTGGAAAACAATTGATCCTGTTCTAAAATATGCACATATATGTATATTTACAAAATCACTGTGGATGGTGACTGCAGCCATAAAATTAGAAGACATTACTTCTTGGAAGAAAAGCTATGACAAACCTAGACAGCATATTAAAAAACAGAGACATCACTTTGCTGACCAAGGTCTGTATATTCAAAGCTATGGTCTTTCCAGCAGTCATGTATGGATGTGAGAATTGGACCATAAAGAAGGCTGAGCATCAAAGAAATGATGCTTTTGAACTGTGGTGCTAGAGAAAACTCTTGAGAGTCCCTAGGACAGCAAGGAGATCAAACCAGTCAATCCTAAAGGAAATCAACCCTGAATACTCACTGAAAGGACTGATGCTAAAAGCTGAAGTTCCAATACTGAGCTGAGCATTGGAAAAGACCCTGATGCTGGGAACGATTGAAGGCAAAAGGAGAAGAGGGCGGCAGAGGATGAGATGATAGGATGGCATCACCAATTCAATGAACGCAAACTTGGGCAAACTCCAGGAGATGGTGAGGGACAGGGAGGCCCGGTATGCTGCAGTCCAGGGAGTCACAAAGAGTCAGACATGACTTAGCAACTGAGCAACAACAAATACATACATATATGTACACACAAACACACACATTTGTGTGTGTATTTATATTTATATACAGATAGGTATATACATACCTGTAGTTTATTGCCCAGCCTGTCCTCGATTATTCAAGGAATATGAAAGTCCTTATGAAGACTTGTACATAAGTGTTTATAGCAGCTTTATTTCTAAAGCCAAAGTAAAAACTGGAAACAATCAAAATGTCCATCCATTGGTGAACAGATAAATAAATTATAGTGTATCTACATAGAAAATACTACCTAACAATAAAAAGGAACTAACTCTTGAGTCACACAACAATATGGATGAATCTCAAAACAGTTATATTGAAGAGAAGAAACAAACCCATTAAGGGTATATATTGTTTGATTCCATTTGCATAAAATTTTAGAGTCCTAACTAATCTAGATGAAGATGGTGACTGCAGCCATGAAATTAAAAGACACTTGTTCCTCAGAAGAAAAGCTATGACAACCCTAGACAGCATATTAAAAAGCAGAGACATTACTTTGCCAACAAAGGTCCCTATAGTCAAAGTTATGGTTTTTCCAGTAGTCGTGTATGGATGTGAGAGTTGGACCATAAAGATCGAGGCCGAAGAATTGATGCTTTTGAACTGTGGTGTTGGAGAAGACTCCTAGGAGTCCCTTGGACTGCAAAGAGATAAAACCAGTCAATCCTAAACGAAATCAGTCCTGAATATTCATTGAAAGGATTGATGCTGAAGCTGAAGCTCCAATACTTTGGCCACCTGATGTGAAGAGCCGACTCATTAGAAAAGACCCTGATGCTGGGAAAGATTGAAGGCAGGAGGAGAAGGGGATGATGGAGGATGAGATGGTTGCATGATATCACTGGCTCAATGAACATGAGTTTGAGCAATCTCCAGGAGCTGGTGAAGGACAGGGAAGTCTGACATATTGCAGTCCATGAGGTTACAGAGTCAGACACAACTGAGCGACTGAACGGCAACTAATCTAGGAAGATCAGTGTTTGCCTGGAGATAGGAAGGTAGGAAGGGACAGGAGGGCATGATTACAAAAGAGCACACAGAAACTTTGGGGGTGGTTTTCTGGGGGTGAGAGATCTGGATATATGTTCATTATCTTGGTTGTTGTGATGCTTTAAAATGTGTACACATGTTTCAAAACTTAGCAAATTTTACACTTTAAATATGTGCCTGTCAGTTGTATAATGTTTTATAATATTTTCAGTTATTTCCCATTAAAGTTGTTTTTAGAAATTACAAAAAGAGAAGGAAAAAAAACCTAAGGAAAACCCAAAAGTTAAAATGATGAGTAGGGAATGACTAAGTGGTTGTTTTAGAAGGAAAAGGTGAAGGAAGACCACTCAGTGTGATCCATGGTCTAGGTAAAAATGGCAGGTGTGTGGAAAGGTTATATGCAGCTTGATGAGCATGTTCTTCATGCCCAGGGCTCTCCCTGGGCTCACTGCATACTGGTGCTGGTGCTGATCTGGTTTTAGGGCCCTGAGATTACTTCCTACTCTGGCCAGGATTATTGTGGAATTGGGTGGGATTAAAGTTTAAACTCAATGTCCTTATTGCCTATAGAGAAGAGAATTTGGGAAAAGAAAAAGATGGTAATTAAAAAAAACTGTTGCAAGTATAATTTGAAACATCTGTATTTACAAGAAAAGATTTGGTTTAATTTAGAAAGGAAGGAAAGAGATCCAGGAAGAGAAGGAGGAATTTAGGATGGGCAGGAAAAAAGGAGGCTCTCCATACAGATGAGGATTTTTGCCTTTGTATTGATGAAGCTTGACTTTAAGAAACAAAATCTATTGTTAGGCTATATTTTGTAAGGACCAGGATTTTTAGAACTCACTCACCTCTGGGTAAGTTTATCTTTTCCAGAGCATCTGAAATGCTTGTGTTTTGTTTCTTTAAAAATACAACCATATTTCATTATATAACTAAATATCCTCATGTGGCACCAACTTTTTGCGATAAAAATTTTCCCTCTTAAGTAGTATTAATATCATGTGATTTTAGCAAAGCTGTGAATTAAGACATTGCCTTTTATATGCTAAAAATAATAGAACTAGCACTTAAGATAGCAACCTGACAACTCACAAAGAATATTATAAACATATCATGCCTCATTAGTTCAGTTATGTCTCATTTGGTGCCACTCATCTTATTCAATATAAGAAGTGCTTGCACTTGTTTGTCTTTTTTTTTTTTTCATTTATTTTTATTAGTTGGAGGCTAATTACTTTACAACATTGCAGTGGTTTTTGTCATACATTGAAATGAATTAGCCATGGATTTACATGTATTCCCCATCCCGGTCCCCCCTCCCACCTCCCTCTCCACCCAATCCCTCTGGGTCTTCCCAATGCACCAGGCCCGAGCACTTGTCTCATGCATCCAACCTGGGCTGGTGATCTGTTTCACCCTAGATAATATACATGTTTCGATGCTGTTCTCTCACAACATCCCACCCTCGCCTTCTCCCACAGAGTCCACAAGTCTGTTCTATACATCTGGGTCTCTTTCTGTTTTGCATATAGGGTTATCATTACCATCCTTCTAAATTCCATATATATGTGTTAGTATACTGTAATGGTCTTTATCTTTCTGGCTTACTTCGCTCTGTATAATGGGCTCCAGTTTCATCCATCTCATTAGAACTGATTCAAATGAATACTTTTTAATGGCTGAGTAATATTCCATGGTGTATATGTACCACAGCTTCCTCATCCATTCGTCTGCTGATGGGCATCTAGGTTGCTTCCATGTCCTGGCTATTATAAACAGTGCTGCGATGAACATTGGGGTGCATGTGTCTCTTTCAGATCTGGTTTCCTCGGTGTGTATGCCCAGAAGTGGGATTGCTGGCAGTTCTATTTCCAGCTTTTTAAGAAATCTCCACACTGTTCTCCATAGCGGCTGTACTAATTTGCATTCCCACCAACAGTGTAAGAGGGTTCCTTTTTCTCCACACCCTCTCCAGCATTTATTGCTTGTAGACTTTTGGATAGCAGCCATCCTGACTGGCGTGTAATGGTACCTCATTGTGGTTTTGATTTGCATTTCTCTGATAATGAGTGATGTTGAGCATCTTTTCATGTGTTTTTTTGCCATCTGTATGTCTTCCTTGGAGAAATGTCTGTTTAGTTCTTTGGCCCATTTTTTGATTGAGTCATTTATTTTTCTGGAGTTGAGCTGCAGGAGTTGCTTGTATATTTTTGAGATTAATCCTTTGTCTGTTGCTTCGTTTGCTATTATTTTCTCTCAATCTGAGGGCTGTCTTTTCACCTTGCTTATAGTTTCCTTTGTTGTGCAGAAGCTTTTAAGTTTCATTAGGTCCCATTTGTTTATTTTTGCTTTTATTTCTAATATTCTGGGATGTGGGTCATAGAGGATCCTGCTGTGATTTATGTCGGAGAGTGTTTTGCCTATGTTCTCCTCTAGGAGTTTGATAGTTTCTGGTCTTACATTTAGATCTTTAATCCATTTTGAGTTTATTTTTGTGTATGGTGTTAGAAAGTGTTCTAGTTTCATTCTTTTCCAAGTGGTTGACCAGTTTTCCCAGCACCACTTGTTAAAGAGGTTGTCTTTTTTCCATTGTATATTCTTGCCTCCTTTGTCGAAGATAAGGTGACCATAGGTTCATGGATTTATCTCTGGGCTTTCTATTCTGTTCCATTGATCTATATTTCTGTCTTTGTGCCAGTACCATACTGTCTTGAGGACTGTGGCTTTGTAGTATAGTCTGAAGTCAGGCAGGTTGATTCCTCCAGTTCCATTCTTCTTTCTCTGTTTGTCTTTTAATAATTGTCTGTGGTGTGTATAAGACCATGAGGGGATGAAAGACAAACCAACAATGTCATTATCAATTGATCTCAAAGCCATAAAAACATAAAAATCATAAACCAAAAAATCAAAAATGTTTTTTTTCTAAAGATATTTGGGACATCAATTAAACAAAACAATTGAATCAAAGATTTTTTTTTTAACACCATCATTTAATCTGGATTTTGCTTCAGTTTTTAAAGAATGTGGATTATAGGATCTGACCTGTACTGTTAAATTAGTAAACTACTTAAAGCATTACGCACACATAGATACAGACACATATACACACATCCATTTACACACAGAGGTTAGACTATGGACAGTAAAAAACTAGGAACCTATAGATTTTGTTTGATTTGCACATTATTATAATATTTGTAATTAGTTATGAGCTTATAGAAATAGGGAGATTTCATGAAAAAAATTACTGACCTTTATTGAAAAACTCAGAATGGGCAACACTGAACTTTCATCCTCTCATGACACCATTATTCTCGCTCTGGATGGAACATATACCCTCCAGTTTGCTGTATTGTTCACAACTCCCAATAGCAGTCCTCACATTAGTTCTAGCCAGCTTCATTTATTTCTGTTACCAGTCTTTAATTACAAGAACCCTTCATATTTCCTCACATCTCTGCTTTCCTCTCATGTTCTAATTTCATTTTCTTTTAGTACTGTCTTGTTCTTCTTTACCCAAATTTGACATTTAAGGCTTAACCTTGCCTACTCTTTCTAACCCATACCCCATTTATTTAATCACCAAATCAGTTCTTCTTTCATAATACTTCAAGTACGTAGTCCTTTCTTTCCTTGGTTCTCGTCACTCTAGCTCGATGTTTTCCAAAGTCTGGTCCATAAACCACACACATCCAAATTCCCCAGAGTGAGTTCTTGTGATTGGAATCATTTTTGATACCTACTAATGTATATTTCTGGGAGTCCAGACTTAAAGAATCAAAATCTCTGAGGATATGGGCCTGGAGACCTACATTATTAATAAGCACCTATCCCAACATGCCCAGAAATTTCACGTTTTCTTATATAACGTGGGTGTAGGTGAAAGGCTAATGTGCACTGAACCATTACGTACCTTTACGTGCTCTGCCTAGATCATATAGTTCCTTGCTTTAGAATAGAGCATTACCTGACACCTCTTATTCTCAACCATTGATGTTTCTGTCAAAACTCTGAGGCAGTAGGAAAAGTCTTGTTTAACATCCCATTACACTTAATTTAATTCATTTGTCCTATCTCTGTAAGGTTTCTAAATATTAATGAATACATGATGAGTTAATTTAGGCATGATTAGCTTCATCACATTTTAGTTTTTCTTTCCTACTCAGACTTAGCTCAGAAAATCTGATGTTCCTTAATAAAATTTCCTAATTGTTTGAGAAATAGGTGCCTGAGGTTCCTAATTTTCCACAGTATCTTTTTTTCTTCTCATCCTCTGAGTCCTTTTATTTAATTTAGCCCCCTTATTTCTGTCTCACAGAGAATCATTTTTGGGGATGGAAATTTCTATAACATTCTTATTGACTCTATTTATTCTCTAGACCCTTAATCACTGTTGCCATTGGTTATACACACACATGCACACACACATACACACTCATTCACACACCCCCACAGAATTTTGGGTACTAAAGCAAGTAGGTGTCTTAGGAAAGGCTTTAGCTGCTGAGGTAGCAGTGATGGTAGTAGTGTGGTAGAATCGTTCGAATGTGTGCAGTCCTCCTGCCAGACTGTGGAAAATGATATTTCTACTTTTTTTTTTCCATTTATTTTTATTAGTTGGAGGCTAATTACTTCACAACATTGCACTGGGTTTTGTCATACATTGACATGAATCAGCCCACAAATGTGTTAATGTGGAGAAAATTTGTCCATCTCTAAATTACATTTTCATTACAGACACAAAGGAGATGATTCTCAGAAGTGGGTGTTTGGAACTGATGGTTGTATTTATTCTGAGGTAAGGACTATAAACCACAACTTTATTTCAAAATTTTTTTCTTTTTTTATATTCTTATAAAATGCACTGTCAGTTATTGAGAGCAAGAAATGCTTTTTCTGAACAAATGATTTCACTCTGTTTCTAGAAATTTAGAATTTAACTCAGTTTGACTTGACAGTTTCCTCTGAAGTTTTGCTTGATGTAAAACAAGTTTTCCAAAGCCAAATATAATTTTCTTCAATTCATGGCTGTGATACAACCTAGAATTTTGGGGCATCAATTTCCTTCTATTTTTAAAATAAATGTATTACTTAAAAAAATTGAGCTATAATTGATGTATAACATTGTCTAAGTTCAAGGTGTACAATGCATTAATTTGTTACATATATATTGAAATAAGATTACCCCATAGCTAACTCCAGACATACAGCACTGTATAAGTTTAAGGTATAGAGCATACTGATTTGACTTATGTACATCATGAAATGATTACTGCAATAAGTTTAGTAAACATCCATCATCTCATACAGATACAAAATAAAAGAAAAAAAAACTTTTCCTTGTGATGAGAAATTTTAGGATCCATACTGTTAGCAAGTGTTCTATATAGCAAGCAGTAGCATTAATTATATTCATCATGAAGTGAAAGTGAGGGTTGCTCAGTCATGTTTGACTCTTTGTGACCCCATGGACTAAAGTCCATGGAATTCCCCAGGCCAGAATACTGAAGAGGGTAGTCATTCCCTTCTCCAGGGGATCTTCCCAACCCAGGGATTGAACCCAGGTCTCCCTTATTGCAGTCAGATTCTTTATCAGCTGAGCCACCAGGGGAGCCCAAGAATACTGGTGTGGGCAGCCTATCCCTTCTTCAGAGATTCTTCCTGACCCAGGAATTGAACCAGGGTCTCCTGAGTTGCAGGTGGATTCTTTACCAGCTGAGCTACCAGGGAAGCCCTTATTTTGTGCAGTAAATCCCTAGTACTTATTTATCTTATAACTGAAAGTTTATACCTTTGACCACTGAAAGTTTGTACCTCTCCCCACTCCTCGCTTCTGGTAACTGCAAGTTGATCTTTTATTCTATGAGTTGTTTGTTTTTGAAGTGTAATTGACTATAACACTATGTTAGTTCCAGATGCATGACATAGTGATTTGATATTTCTATACATTACAAAATGATCACCACAATAAATCTAGTTACCATCTGTCACTATACAAAGATATCATATTATTATTGATTGCATACCTCACACTGTACATTTCATTCCCATCACTTATTTTGTAATTGGAAACTTGTATCTCTTACTCTCCCTCACTTACTTCCCTCATCCTCCCTAACCCTCCCCTCTGGCAACCACCTACTCTCTGTATCTGTGACTCTGGTTATGCTTTGTTATGCTTCTTTGGGCTTTCCTGGTGGCTCAGATGGTAAAGAATCCACCTGCAATGAGGGAGACCTGGGTTCGATCCCTGGGTTGGGAAGATCCCCTGGAAGAGGGCATGGCCACCCATTCCAGTGTTCTTGCCTGGAGAATCCCCATGGACAGAGGAGCCTGGCGGGCTGCAGTCCATGGGGTCGAGAAGAGTCAGACACAACTGAACAAATAAGCACGTACACACCCACACCCACACACATGCTTGTTCACTGGTTTTGTTTTATAGATGACACATATTAGTGATAATATGTGATATTTGTCTTTCTCTGTCTAAACTTTTTCACTTAGCATAATACCCTCAAGATTCATCCATGTTGTCACAAATGGCAGAATTTCCTTCTTTTTAATGGCTGAGTACTATTCCATTATATACATACACATATACATATGTATAAATATACATATATGCCTGGCAAAATGAAATCTTGTTTTAGAAGTCAGGAGAGTAGATAGAGCTGAAGAATGTTAGGGACTGAAAGGGGCTGTGAGGAGCACCTAGGTGTGTTGCTGCTCCCTTTCTTGACCTGGTTGTCTGGTTAAATAGGTATTCACTATGTGCAAGTGGATTGAATGTACACTTATGATCTATGTGTTCTTCTGTATATGTACTGTATTTATAATTACAATGCTGTTCACCTGAAATTAATGTAACATTGTAAGTCAACTATGTTTCAATTTTTAAAAGTTTGCTTTAGTAAAATGAGATTCTCCTTGACTACTCAAGATTTCCTTCCTGGTTCTGTGATTCCAAGTCTAAATAGAATGTTAATCATCAAGATTTAAGAGAGGCAAAAATTAAACTAATCACATGGTATCTGTTAGTGTTTGCCTGAGAATCCCACCATCATGATTTCAGAAATGCCAAGAATCAAAACTGAAAATATATGGTATATTATTTTTACAGTAGTACTATAAAAAGTACCATAAACTGGGTGGCTTAAAATAGCATAAATTTTTTTTTCTCATAGTTCTGGAGGCTAGAAGTCTGAAATCAAGCTGTTTGGCAACCCTGTGCTCCATCTAAATCCTCTAGGGAAAGATCCTTCCTTGTCTCTTCCATCTTCGGGTAGTTCCAGACATTTCTTTATTTGTGGCAGCTTAACTCCAATCTCTGCCTCCATCTGTACATGGCCGTCTCCCTCCACGTCTGAGTCTTCACATGGTATTGAATTCTGTGTGTGTCCATGTTCAAATTTCTCTCTTCTAATAAAGACACGAGTCATTTTAGATTAGCACCCATACCAATGACCTAATATTAATTTGATTTCATCTGTCACAGTTACTGGTGCCAAGGGTTAGGACTTCAACATACTTGCATACTTTTTGCAAGAGACATAATTCAACCTATAACACATAGCATGGTAGTTATCACTTTATTCCCTCACAGTGCCAAATCCACAGTTCATTGCCTGGCACCTGCCTTGGGCAGCTTCACAGCAGAGTATTACCAGTGGGCCCCTTCTTGTGAGCATATTCCTTGTGAGTGGCTTTGTAGTGCGGTGTTAGCAGTTAGGTACCTCCCTGTAGAGATGGCTTCCTCTGGTGCTCCAAAGGCATGTTAACAGTGAATCCTGCTGTGCGCTGCCTCAGCGACCACTTCATCATCTAGTGAGTTACAGCTGTGCCCTCAGTGGGGTCTGGATCTCAGCTGTGGGTCAGGTATCTTCCTTGGGCATTCTGTCTAAGGCCTAGGAGTACTGGGCTCACTATCTCTGCTATTTATATATTCTTTAGTATTCTCTTGAACTTCTCAGCTCTCATCACTTCATGGCAAATAGAAGCGGAAAAAGTGGAACAGTGACAGATTTTATTTTCTTGGGTTCCAAAATCACTGCAAACAGTGACTGCAGCCGTGCAATTCAAAGGCGCTTGCTCCTTGGAAGAAAAGCTGTAACAAACCTAGACAGCGTATTAAAAAGCAGAGATGAAAACTGGTCAACCACTTGTAAAAGAATGAAACTAGAACAGTTTCTAACACCATACACAAAAATAAACTCAAAATGGATTAAAGATCTAAATGTAAGACCAGAAACTATCAAACTCCTAGAGGAGAACATAGGCAAAACACTCTCCGACATAAATCACAGCAGGATCCTCTATGACCCACCTCCCAGAATATTGGAAATAAAAGCAAAAATAAACAAATGGGACCTAATGAAACTGAAAAGCTTTTGCACAACAAAGGAAACGATAAGCAAGGTGAAAAGACAGCCCTCAGATTGGGAGAAAATAATAGCAAACAAAGCAACAGACAAAGGATTAATCTCAAAAATATACAAGCAACTCCTGCAGCTCAATTCCAGAAAACTAAATGACCCAATCAAAAAATGGGCCAAAGAACTAAACAGACATTTCTCCAGAGAAGACATATAGATGGCAAACAAACACATGAAAAGATGCTCAACATCACTCATTATCAGAGAAATGCAAATCAAAACCACAATGAGGTACCATTACACGCCAGTCAGGATGGCTGCTATCCAAAAGTCTACAAGCAATAAATGCTGGAGAGGGTGTGGAGAAAAAGGAACCCTCTTACACTGTTGGTGGGAATGCAAACTAGGACAGCCACTATGGAGAACAGTCTGGAGATTCCTTAAAAAGCTGGAAATAGAACTGCCATATGACCCAGCAATCCCACTTCTGGGCATACACACCGAGGAAACCAGATCTGAAAGAGACACGTGCACCCCAGTGTTCATCACAGCACTGTTTATAATAGCCAGGACATGGAAGCAACCTAGATGCCCATCAGCAGATGAATGGATAAGGAAGCTGTGGTACATATACGCCATGGAATATTACTCAGCCATTAAAAAACTCATTTGAATCAGTTCTAATGAGATGGATGAAACTGGAGCCCATTATACAGAGTGAAGTAAGCCAGAAAGATAAAGACCATTACAGTATACTAACGCATGTATATGGAATTTAGAAAGATGGTAATGATAACCCTATATGCAAAACAGAAAAAGAGACACAGATGTACAGAACAGACTTTTGGAGTCTGTGGGAGAAGGCGAGGGTGGGATGTTTTGAGAGAACAGCATTGAAACATGTATATTATCTAGGGTGAAACAGATCACCAGCCCAGGTTGGATGCATGAGACAAGTGCTCGGGGCTGGTGTACTGGGAAGACCCAGAGGGATGGGATGGAGAGGGAAGTGGGAGGGGGGATAGGGATGGGGAACACATGTAAATCCATGGCTGATTCATGTCAATGTGTGGCAAAACCCACTACAATATTGTAAAGTAATTAGCCTCCAACTAATAAAAATAAATGGAAAAAAAAAAAAGCAGAGACATCACTTTGCCAACAAAGGTCCATATAGTCAAAGCTATGGTTTTTTCAGTGGTCATGTATGAGTGTGAGAGTTTGACAATAAAGAAGGCTGAATGCTGAAAAATTGATGCCTTTAAATTGTGGTGCTAGGGAAGACTCTTGAGAGTCCCTTGGATTGCAAAAAGATCAAACCAATCAATCCTAAAGGAAATCAACCCTGAATGTGCATTGGAAAGAGTGATGATGAAGCTGAAGCTCCAATACTTTGGCCACCTGATACTAAGAGCTAACTTGTTGGAAAAGACCCTAATGCTGGGAAAGACTGAGGGCAAGAAGAGAAGGGGACGGCAGAGGATGAGATGCTTAGATAGCATCACCAACTTAATAGACATGAATTTGAGCAAACTCTGGGAGATAGTGTAGGACAGGGGAGCCTGACATGCTGCAGTCCACGGGCTGTCAAAGAGTCAGAGAGGACTTAGTGACTGAACAACAGAACAAATTTCCTGCCACTCTAGTCCTCTGTCACTAATAGCTTATGTTAAATGTTCCTGTTCAAAATACTGTGTGCTTTCTGTCTCTGTGTTGGACCCTGACTAATAAATATAGTACCTTTCTTTCTCTAGTGTTCTAGAAATTGAGCTGTTATTCTGTTACAACTTATATCACCTTAGTAGTTTGAAGTGTTTTATAGAATTTAAGTTGAAAAATTACCATAACAACATTTCTCTGACTGCCTATTTGTTGTTGGCACACTGGGCAAAATCTCAACCACATTCTATAATTCAGCCAGGACTATAGAGTTTTAGTTTTGTTCCTAAGCAGGAATTTTGATACAGTCATCAAATGTCAAAGCATTTTAGTAATTACTACCTTTAACTTCATTCTCAGATTCATCCCAGCTGTCTTCTTATCTTGTTTCTGACTGCATTATATTACTCACTCAGAATGAGGTTCTAGGTTGTTGGAAAGGAAGTCACAGAAAGACCAGAGCTTGTATGTCTTTGTTTAAAAAAAAAAAAAAGTGGAATTTTGAGGCTTTGCCAAAATATCCCTCCAGCTCCTTGGCTTGTACATGCATATGAGGACCTTGTTCTGATGCATATCTGAATAGAGCTGACTCCTATTGCCTAGGAACATAGTTCTATCCCATATAAGTATTGCCCTTCCCACCAACAGATGGAAAAGTAAGACCAAGGTTTAAATGTATGCTTTTCTCTCTCACAATTCAGGTACCGAAAACACCCACTTCTACTCTGCTGTCCTTTTTATCCCTCCTTTTCTTGCAACTTATTATTTTCTGACTTTACACTTCTGTTGATAGCTGGCAAATAACTCATATTTTTGTGTTTGAAACAAATTATTTTAAAGTGAATTTTGATTCTAAAATTTTTAATGTGCCATTCACAAAAGTAATTGCTTATTTTTAAAAATTATAGTTATTCTAGATTCATAGAGCAAAGCTGTTTATTAATGAGGCATTTCATTCTTTTAGAGTTTTAGAAATTTTGATTGGATCTAAATTTAGTCATATCTAAAACTATATCCATCTAGTTAATCTGAAATGGAGGATAATTTGATAATTATCTGCAGCTGGATCATAAATGGAACTCATGCCATTCATTAAGACAGAATTACTGCATTAGGCTATTAATAACTAATCTTGGCTCCAGTACTTCTTTGCAGTGTGGCCTTAGGCAAGTCATTTAACCTTTCCAAGCTTCAGAGTATTTGTCTGCAAAATACAGCTATTAATACTAGTATTTTGAGTATTTGGCATAGATTCTGGTCTATCGATAGATACTAGCATATCAGTTCTGGCTAAATGATCATTTGTAACTATTAGTGATAGTAATAATGAACAAATTTAAATACAGTATTGCATTTTATTATGTTGTGCTTACCTGGATAATTTTTTCTTTCCATTATTTTTAAAGTTAACCATCTCTCTATTTATTTGCAAAAAGATAAATTACTTTTTTATACAAGTCACCAGTTTCAGCTAAGTTAAAAATTTCAACTTAAACATGGAGCCATAAAACATCTAGAAGAAAGCTTGCATTAAAACATCTAACCCAGAGTAGTGATGAATAGACATCTTTATGTACATGCAGAAAAGGATAGAATCCATAAAGGAAAAGACTAATAGCTTTGAATACATAAAAAATTTAAAACCTTCTAAATCTAAAGTGCATTAGCAAAAGTGAACAGGAAAATATGACAAGTAGGGAAAAATCTTCACAATATAAATATTAGAGAATGAAATAATACATTTAATATATAATAAACTTGATATAGCACTGTTCAGTCTCTAAGTCATGTCTGATACTTTCTGACCCCATGGACTGCAGCACAACAGGCTTCTCTGTCCTTCATCATCTCTGAGAGTTTGCCCAAATTCATGTCTATTGAATTAGTGATGCCATCTAACCATCTCATCACTCCCTTCTATTGCCTCAATCTTTCCTGGAATTGGAGTCTTTTCCCATGAGTCAGCTCTTCATAACAGGGGGCCAAAGTATTTGGAGCTTCAGCTTCAGCATCAGTCCTTCCAATGAATATTTAGGGTTGGTTTCTTTCAGGATTGACTGGTTTGATCTCCTTGTAGTCCAAAGAACTCTCGAGTCTTCTCTAGCACCATAATTTGAAAGCGTCAGTTTTTTGGTGCTCAGCCTTCTTTCAGGTCCAACTCTCACATAAGTATGTGACTACTGGAAAAACCATAGCTTTCACTATATGGGCCTTTACAGGCAAAGTGGTATCTCTGCTTTTTTAATATGATGTCTAGGTTTGTCATAGCCTTCCTTCTAAGAACCAGAATCTTTTAATCTCATGTCTGTAGTCACTGTCTGCAGTGATTTTGGAGCCCAAGAAAACAATATCTATCACTATTTTTACTTTTTCCACTTCTATTTGCCATGAGGTGATATTACAATAGAAAAGGATAATTGAATTTTTCAATAGAAAAATAAGCAAATGACATGAAAGGGAAGTATATGACAAAAGAAAAATTAAAAGAGTCAAGTCAAATAAAGGAGATCAGCTTCACTAGGAATTAAATGTAACCAATGAGATAGTCTTTTTTCCCTATTAATTAATGAGGAGACATAAAGCTAGTAATAGCCTATGTTGATGAAGATGTGAGAAGACAGGCATATTCATTCCTTTTTTGGTATTTGGGTTTTTAAAAATTTTATTTTATTGGTATTTTCTATTGCTGTTTAACAGATTACCCCCAAACATAGTAATTTAAAACAACAAACATTTATTATCTCCCAGCTTCTGTGGGGTAATCTGGGAATTGTTTAATTGGATAGTTCTAACTCAGAGTCTCTCTCATGAAGCTTAAGTCAAGGTGTCAATGGGGGTTGCAATCATTTGACAGTTGACTAGGCTGGAAAATCTGCCTCTTAGCACACTACATTGTCCAGAGGCTTCAGCTCCTTGGCACATGGGTTTCTCTGTAGTCCTGTTCAAGCACTAGCTAGTGATCCAAGAGAGGAGAGAGCAAAATGGAAGCTGTGCTGTTTGCCGTAATCTAATCTCAGGCACAACCTAACACCACTTTTGCCATCTTCTTTGGTCACATAGACTTATTCTTACGTAATGTGGGAGGGGACTACACAAGGGTCTGAATATTAGGAGGCAGGGAAAATGGGGGCCCATGTAGGAGACCAGTACATTATTTCTAAGGAGCTATTTGGCAATATTTATCAAAATCTGTAAAAGAATACATGTTCTTTGGACTTAGTAATTCCACTTACAGCAACTTAACCCAAGGAATCAATCAGGAGGAGAAGGGGACGACAGAGGACAAGACGGTTGGATGGCCTCACCGACTCAATGGACATGAGTCTGAGCAATCTCCAGGAGATGGTGAAGGACAGGGAAGCCTGGTGTGCTGCAGTCCATGGGGTCGCAGAGTTGAACACAACTGAGTTGCTGAACAACAACAACTGCTGTGTCTATCAGAATGTTAGACACATCGTGGCTCTACCTTTCGGGCCCTTCTTTACCCATTTCATTGGATATATATTAAGTTTTCCCATGTTCCAGATACATCTTCTTTCCAATAAGAGGGAAGTATATCTCAGAAGTAAGCTTACATAAAATGTTTTTACCTCTATTAGAGGATGTGAAACATGCAACTACCATCATGATACAAGGGGTTGAAACATATGTAATATCATGTCCCACTACTCATGTTTCTGTCATATTGATAATATTGTGCTCTTTGTTGCTGAATTTTGGCCTTGGTGCTTTACTATAGGATGGATGTAAAATAATGTATTTCCCTTTTTCTGTCATATTTACTTCAGTTGAATTGTCTTGGACATTTCTAAGACAGTCAGAACTGACACAAGACCAAATAATATAATGAAATAAATATGACACAGCTTCAAGATAAAATGAGAATCCTATTTTTTTTTTACATTAAAAAAAGGGGACTACACAAGGGTCTGAATATTAGGAGGCAGGGAACATGGGGGGCCATGTAGGAGACCAGTACATTACTTCTAAGGAACTATTTGGCAATATTTATCAAAATCTGTAAAAGAATACGTGTTCTTTGGACTTAGTAATTCTACACTTACAGCAAACAGAGTTTGTACAACTCCACACAAACAAGAGTTTGTAATGTTTTCATGTTAGCTTAGTGATTCAAAGGACTTTCCAGGTGGCACTAGTGGTAAGTGAAGCTGCCTGCCAGTGTAGGAGACCTAAGCAAATCCAGTTCGATCTCTGGGTCTGGAAGATCCCCTGGAGAAGTGCATGGCAACCCACTTCAGTATTCTTGCCTGGAGAATGCTATGGTCAGAGGAGCGTTGGCAGGCTATGGTCCATGGGGTCACAAAGAGTCAGACATGACTGAAGTGAATTTAGCACAGTGATTCAAAATCTTTTTCCAAGATTTTATCTGATTAGTATACACCACAAAGACAGTATTTTAAATTGGGCCTTTAAAAATGTATTTTTGTAATAAAAGCACAAATGCACATGAAAACAATTAATATTTGAAAAAATATGCTAATGAGAAATAGTCTCTTCCTCTCAAATGCATATTTAAAATTTTGATAGTCACTTATTGATTAATAAAAATTTCTATTTACTCTATTTTTAATTCATATTGTTTTTACCTTTCTTCCTGACTTTTTCTGAACCCCTCCCTCTTTTTTATCTGCTTATTCTTGAGATATACTCTGTATTTCTATTTTTAATTGAATCTCTTACATTAAAAATAGCTTTATTGAAATATAATTAACATACCACAGAATTGAAGTGTGCTGTTCAATATTTTTCAGTATATACATAGGGTTTTGGTTTCATTACCACAACCTAATTTAGAGCATTCATATTTAGTTATAGATTTTATAACAAAGTGCAAAGTTATTTAATATCTCTTTTTCTAGAATAATACAAGGACCTTTAGTACTCTTTAGTTATCTAGTGAATGCTTCCTTATATTTTTTGTTAAAACTTGAGTTCTACAGTTTAAAAAAGAAGTTTATATAATACTTTAGGCAGCATATCCAAGCTTTATGAAGTAGTAAACAAGCTGGAGGAACAAGTTGCTTTACCCTCCCTATTTTGGCTTCCTCATCATTATAATGCAAGCAATAGTCACGCCTTTCAAAGGGTTGTTTCAAGGATTAAAATGTAAATATGTTATTATGTGGTAAATTACTTTGGTGTACTGGTAGACTTCAAGTATGTGCCTTGATAGGCTATCCTTGAGTTCATGGAACAGAAAATGTGCAGATTACAGTCTATTTAATCCATTTAAAACACCAAGTACAATGTATGGAAAAAGAGATGGGCTAGGTTAACATGCATAAAGTACAGGTGGGTTGAAGGGCCACATTACCTGAATCTCTGATATAGATGCATCCTCTCTCAGTGTGGCATCACCCTTCCTTGCTGTTGATGTGGTTACCGGGACCAGAGTTGAAATTGGGCCTAGCAGATGAAATGTACGTGAGACACTGACACACACTTGATCCAGGAGACAGTGGTGGCAGGTACACTTGGCCAGTGGCTGTGCTCCCCAGGTGGCCTGGGGGCAGCTGTGGACTTTATCCAGCAGAGGGTCCAAAATGAGAGCCAGCAATGGGTGGTCAGTTAAAGATCTCACGATCGTGTGCCTCATGCTTAATTTACATCTAGTACACAGTAAATATATGTTGTTTTGCTTGTTATTTTGTAAATCATGACTACTAAATGTCTATTTTGTCTTTCTACCCTTTTCTATCTATGTTCATAGACATGCTCTAATTCCTTTCTGTCTGACACTTCTCAGGTTACTAACTTACTTATCTATGCTTCCTGTGGCTAATGAATCTCATCCATCCTATTTGTTTTATTGTCTTTCAGAGCAGAATTGAATAGTCCCCCCAAATAGAGCAACGGAAAATTACATGTACATAATATGTTTACCTTTTATGTAGAAATAACTCAGTAAATGTTAGCCATTATTATCAGTATATAGGATGGCTTTAGTGTTTAGCAGCCGAGTTAAACTTGATCAGATCTAACAACAAATTAGAAATCTTTGTACGAAAGTTATTTGTCTTGATTTTGATCTGAAATTGACCATAAAGTACAAAACTTATTAGCCAGATTTTTTTCCTATTAATCTAATTTATCCTCCCATCATTCCAGTTGTATAGATTTTTGGCTGTTGCTTACAAGGCTGGTAGTACTGTTTTGTTCTGTTTTTTTCCCTTCTCTACAGGCTTATCCTCAGTTTGTTCTGACCTACCTAGAGGAACTAAATGTACAAGTAGATGTGACCCAGACAGAGTATCACTTTCACCATGGTGCCTGGACCACAGCTTATCAGGAGCATGGCAGCAGCTTTGCAGAAGAGGTCAGTGTAGTGAGCCAGAGGCAAGACAGAGCTAGATCTCTGAAAGATATTTTGCGAAGAGGAAAAATGTTTGGGTTGTTTTCAGGAGGAAAGAATGAATTCACGAATTAGTGTTATTGATATTGAAAATCATATCCATTACATAAACATCCATTTATATACTTATATTCATGTAAACATCTATGTGTATATTTATATAAGCATTCTTTTTGTTAAATAAATGGTAACACACTAGCTTTTCTTAGGACTGCCTTCTTTTGTTCTGGCCACGTACCGAAGGTTTATGTGCTGGATGAAGACGGCTGAAGGAAACATGAAATGTGCACTGTTAAATTTTTTGGCATATATAGTTTAGACATTTCCACTCAGTGAAAATTAGCTACATAATTCCTATATTTCATTTATTAGGTTCTTCAAAAAAGTGCCAGTATCCCTGATTTGAAGCAGCTGCCAGAGCCTTCAGACACCCACTTAATGCCAGAAGGTTCTCTTGGGGAGACAGGACAGCTGACAGTGGCCCTGGTAAAGAAACTGGAAGAGAAACATCCTAAGGCTTCTGCTCAGAGGTAGGGCACTGACAGAATGGAGCTTTATTGCTCAATGACATTCGATGTTTTCCTTCAGTTTCATGTAAGATTGATTTCTTGAAGATTATTGAAATATCTCAAAAGCCCTTTGGCTCTCAAGCACGTTGTTTTCGGGTCACATTTGATGAGGAGAGGAGACATTTATGTGTATTTCATTGAAGACTGATGTATGATATTGTCTATTAATATAAGTATACTTAGAAGGGTTACTGTCCTGGGATCTCACTGAAATATTCTGAAATAACATAATTAGTATAAGGCAGTGCAGAGCATATATATCCAATTGTGAAAATATCAAAAGGTCTTAAAGAAGGGCACACTCATAGACAATCCTTTCTGTGTTCCACAAGAAGAATATTGGGTTAGACCTAGGGCTAAGTGTGTGACAGATGGTCTTAAGTAGTGATAATTTAACAAATTGATATAATTCTATCACTAGAATCAAACTAACATCAATTATTTTGCTAACTGATTGAAAAGCATCCTTGATTGGAAAATGGGTACTATTTCTTTGGTCTGCTTCATTTAATTGGAAAACTAAAATTTATTATTATTATTTTTCTAGGGCTTTGTGTTGTCAAGCACAAAATGACTTTATAAACTGCAATTTCAATAGACACTTGTTTGAAATTAACTATTGATTGAAGTACTCTTAAAGGAATAATACAGTTCTTATTCTCAGTAAAGTTCAAGATAATACCTAAGTTTAAATATTCTAATAGTATATAGAAATGTCAATTGCATGAAAAAAAGATTTTAATCTCTTTGCTACAAAGTTTTTTCATCTCTATTGAGACATAGTTGGCACATATTAATAACACAGTTGAAGTTTAAAGTGTGCAATGTAACTTTATTTCAATTAAAAGCTATCTTATATTCTTAAATTATGTATTCCTGCCTCAGTGTTCAATAGGAGGGAAATATTTTTTTCTTGATAAAAATTGCCCCTTCAATTTATTGTCTCTAAAGTATTTATCCCTCAAATCCTTTGATTTTGTTGTTTCAAGTAAGAGAGGGTGCAAACAAAATAACAAGCTTAGTATCTTACTGTTTTATAGTATGGGGGTGTCCTGAATCTATATGAAAACCTGTGTTCCAGGACCTCCTCCCCCAGTGTTTGCTTTCCCGTTGTGCATCAGGTTCTCAACTCTCTGATGCTCCCCGACACAATCACAAGGCTTCAGCTACATATCCAGGCCACTTTCTATCTGGGTCACCAGGATATAAGTCCCTTAGGAATAGTCTTTGAAGTTTTCATGTAAAACACCGGAGACCTGAGGAATTAAAATACTGTTCTGTGAGGTCGTTGTTGGTCTGTCTCTGTAGGTTCACTCATCAGCCATTTTTACTCTACTCTTCTTGAGATAGTGCTGGGGGTTCATCATTATCCTGGGTTCTATTCAAGGAGGCACAGTTCCCTCCTGCCCTCAGATTTCCAAAACCTATATGGGTTTTTTGTGTTTGTCTCATGCTGGCCCTCATGGGTCACTGTGCAGGAACCAAAGTGCTAATTCACCTACTTCCCTATAGCTTCCGCAACCTGGATTTTTCTCTTTTTTGGAGGGCATGGGGCTTTGGGTAGTTTGGGGGTTTTTCTAATGTTTTCTGTTGTATCTTCCCTGAAGCAGTGTAGTCTGATTGTGAAACTTAGGAGAAAAGACTACAGTACTATATTAGGTAATGGGAGACAAATAAATAGCAAAGCTGTTAGTCACAGTTAATTTACCACAGCACTTGTTTGAGTTGTTAGAATAAAATGAGATGACTTTAAATTTCAGGAATGTAGTAAGTACTCAATAGGTAGAGTTGTGAAAATGTTCTGAAATCAAATAGGGATAGAAAAGAATTTTTAATGAAATTTGTACTTAGATGTGTGATTTTTTAGTCAATAGAAATTGACTGGTAAATATATTTTGGATTTTATTTAATAAGAAATTTCCTAGGGCCACTTTCTTAGTAAGGGTTCCTCAGGGTTTGTGTCTCAGGATACAGTGACTTTTCCAGCCTTCTTTTTTTTTTTTTTAAACCACAAGGATTTATGTATATTCTTTTCTCCACCCCCACAATCTACCACAGTAGGTGTAATTTCTGTTTCTCTCCTCTTTCTGTTCCTTAACAAAGTTATTTTGAATAAAGAGTTAATACTTAAAGCAATTACTTTCTTCCCATTTTGGAAGGAGTTGTTGGGCAAAATTAGAACATGGTATTGAACTTGGCCTATTGACTGCTTTGAATCTTAGGTTGTCTTGTTAGGTTTGCATATTTTTCAAATATAAGAGAATCAGTGCATTATATTATCACAGCTTTAAAAAAGGCATCACATTCTTTTGTTCTTTTTAATGATGATTTTATGAAATAACATCACTGCAAAAAATAAATAATGTGAAATGATACGAGTTGTGGAAATTGGGGAAAAAATAGAATACTAGGGAAAACATTAATGAGAAAATAGTCTGAAAGAAGTATATTTAATTGAAAAGAATAAAATGATATAAATGTGTGAACTTCCTTAGAAGTAGCAAAGGAAGGAGAAAATCAGAAGTAGCCAAATTTAGGGAAAGACAGAGAGGTAGGTAGTTACTAGCAGGTAATATATGAAAAGGGAAGATAGCATTTGATATTAATAACATATACTGACTTTGCTTAAGTGCTCTGTGTGCTGTATTTTCCAGTAACCTGTGAGGAATTGCTACCAAACCAAACTTGGGTTTACTTGCCTGGATGCAGTAAAGCCTACCTGCTGACAGTGGGTTGTGGCAAAGCAAAAAGAAAGAAAAGAAAGAAAGTGAAGTCACTCACTCGTGTCCGACTCTCTGTGACCCCATGGGCTGTAGCCCACCAGGCTCCTCCATCTATGGGATTTTCCAGGCAAGAATACTGGAGTGGGTTGCCATTTCCTTCTGCAGGAGATCTTCCCGACCCAGGGACTGAACCCGGGTCTCCCACATTGTAGGCAGACGCTTTACCATCTGAGCCAGCAGGGAAGTTGTGGCAAATAAAGTGCAGTTTAATGCAGGGCACCAAGCAAGGAGTCCAAGACAGCTAATGCTCAAACCCTCTGATAGGTTTCAGGAAAACATTGTTAAAGGCCAGGTGAGGGAGGGGAATTGCAAATATGTGATCAGTTTGCACACAATTCTTTGATTTGGTTGATAGTGAAGTAACAGGGTGGTGTCATATTTTTGATTCTCTGGCTCCTGTAGGTCTGGAAACTACCTCCTCATGGTCATCGGGAAATTAATATCTTCCGCTTGGTGGGGGTTTAATATCTACAAAATAAGTCAGGAAATGTGTTCCAGATACTGTTATCTAGGTACCTCAGAGAACTGAAACAGAGGATATGGAGGGGAAGAGTCTATCACAGGAAGACCCCATAGGGTCCAGCTCCATTACAGTATGTAAAACAGAGGTATTAATCTCTGTTTTACTGATAAGGAAATTTAGGTATAGAGAGAATAAGTTATTTGGCTGAGGCTTCCAGCTGTTAATGGCAATTTAAGGCAGGTCTATTCACACCTTAAGTGTTCCTTTTAGCCTCTGTGCTGTTCTGGCTGACCGTTCATGTTCTTATCTTAATGATTATTCCACGTTTTTAGCCTTTCAAGTGGGGCCTATTATTTTGACTGGATATCTTAGAAAGGAATCTTTAAATAAGGTGGAATAGTTAATACAATGATAAAAGATATATCAATGTATACAGCTTTCAGTGAAGACTAAATAAAAGGTAGAAAATATTAAGGGAGACTGTAAACCCCTGATTTCATAGATTTACTGATTTAGAGGCTTGAACTTGAATGGATTTGAGATTTTAAAAATCCTCTTTCTGTTAATATAACTATAACTTGTCATGATTAACCACGGTATTTCACACCTTGAGTGGTGGTTCAGTTCAGTTTTGTATATAGTAAATTTGGTGACATGTAAGAGCTGTCATTTGTTGAATACTTAGCATATGCCAAATTCTATTCTAAGTACTTATTTATTCTTGTAACAATGTGATAGACTGATCTACTTATTGTCATAATAACCTGATGGTGGAGGCACTCTTATTATCCATAAAGATGTAGCCACTATGGCTCAGAGAGGTTTCAGGATATGTCCAGTCATACAGCTAGTTAATGGGAGAGATGGGATTTGAACCCATATCCACTCGGGTCTATAGACAGTGTTCTTAGACAGTTTTATTCCTCATTCCTAATAACTTTTATTGTATTAATTTCATAACAGAATAGAATGTCATCATATGAGTAGCCGTGTTGTCATTGCTAAAATTTTATGTGTATTATATCATAAAAGATTTAATTAAACTATTGCCATTTTGATTGGCATATTATTTTGAATTATAGCCTTAAAAAAACTACAACAATCATTACAAACCAGGTCATTTACAGAATCATTTCATTTAATTTACATTTCAAACACTTATAGAAAGCAACTAATTTTTTATCTTTTTTTTTAATGTGAAAAAATTCTTTTTTCCATTGAAGAGAAAGGAAAATCTACTGTGTTATGCCTTTCATGTAAGATTCTTAGTACATAATAGGTTATATTTTTTTGTTTGCTTGAAAACATTTTGCTTTCTCTGTTAGTGAGATACAGAAACGTGGCTCTCTTCTTGGGTAAAGTAAGTTGTGTGTACATTTAAGTCTAAGTTTAGTCCAAAGTAAAAATAAATGCCATATTCTGGCATCTTTGAGTGTGTGGAATGTGTTTGTTTACCTTAGTTTATCCAATGGAGCCCTTTCCCCTTATTTAAATTGAATAGGGGGTGGGGAAGGACTGGGACAGCCGACAAAGCACACTGACCCAGCTTGTCACCCAGTGACCTGTGAGAAGGAAATAATGAACTGTGAGTAGCTGTCATCTTAACTGCTTCTGACAGTTTGCCTTTGGGCACATCTGTGTTAGTTGCATTGGAAAGGCCTTTGTTCTTTTCCCACTAGTGACTTTGTGGAGCGCTGAGGGGTTTGCTAGCTACTGTACTCCTAACCAGCCCCTGCCTTCCCAGGGAAGCAAGCAGCTGCCACAGATCACACTGACATTTCTCTTCATGACTCAACTTGGCATGTACTTCATTCTTTCCAAAGAGAACAGATATTTAAAAGTTCTTTTTTTTTTTAATTTAAAATGTACTTTAATGTTTCATGAGTTTTCCTTCTACTAAAAAAACAAGTAATAAAATACATTTATTGTTTTCATAGTTTTCTGTAGAAAAAGTAAAGAAAATAGATAACCTACCAGATGGGCAGGTGACCTGAAGGAAAGATATCAAAACATGAACAGTTGTTAATTATTGGGTTTAAAATTTTTGTATATTGTTATTTTTAAAATTTTAATGATTGAATATTATATTTGCGAAAGGACAAAAATCAGCATATGTTATGAAAAGCATTTTTCATGTAAGTGCTTTATTAGTAGAAAGATTTAGACAAGAATAGGTAAGGATATGCTATATTTGGTGCAGATATTCCACTTCTACTTTCAAGATATTTCTATCTAATAACATAAACTTTAAAATATTATAATATTTACATTTTAAATTAATCTACTGCATAAAATTATTATAATCATTAGGAGAGGTAATTTGATAAGAAACAGGTGCTTCTGTCCCAGGGTTTCCTCAAGTTATCACTACTATTTCAGTCATAACGCAGAACATCCTGAACAATGTGTATTATACCCTAAGAGCATTGTTTAAATTAAAATCAAAGCTTCATTTATAAAATGTAATTCCTGAATCAGTTTTAAAGTCTTATTTACATTTTTACAATTGCTATAAAATCCATCCTTCTACTGTAATTAAGTCTGGCTGCAATCGGCATGGAAGAAACCCTGAGCATCTATACTTACGCTTCCAATAGAATATAAATCCAAACTATACTGCATTGGTCAACTTTTGTAAGGTTTTTTTTTTCCCTTGATATTAATAGAATAGAAGAAATGAAGCTTGAAAGTACTGACATTCTTGTTCCCACATTCAAGTTTTTTCTCTCTTGGTAACAGGTTACAGATGCACTAGCTAGCAGAACTATTATAGTCTTCTGCTTTTCAGAGAAAGATAAATTAGTAGTAATGAGAAATTCTTTAAGTGAAAAAATAATGACCATATCTATATAATTATAATTTGTAGAAAAATTAGAAATTGAAAGACATTGATTTTCTTGAGTAGTCAGTAGCATATGATTTATTACTTTATTAAATCCTTTATGTAGTTTTGCATATAGTTGATGGTAATCTATAACCATCTTATTTGATTAGAACATTCTCATTTTGTTTACCACACATCAACACAATTTTTGTAGAGACAGTGAATATGCCCTTCAGTTTTGATAATAACAAACTCTGTCTTTTTAAGGAAAGGGGACTGTTTAAATTGCTACACTCAAATTCTTATTTCTAGAATGCTTACCAATAAAAGCAAATGTAAATATAGTAATTGCCTGTGATATTCACTAAATCCAATTAAGCTTCCCAGGAAATAAATCTCATCTTAGGTTATATTACAGTTGCTCACTGTTGAAATGATCGATTTTAAGCATTAGCCTTTAACTCTTTTATACTATATGAGAGCATGCATTTAAGAACCTGAAATTATTGTGTTCCAGAGATGCAGAGATATATGCTTATACATTTTTTTAAATTAGAAGAGTTAATATCCTGATTTTGGCTGACATTATTACCAGTTTGCATTTTGGTATATTTAAAAATTAAGTCCTACATGTTCTCTATGAACTAAAATAAAATGAACACATAATCTAATTGCACCTGCTTTTTTGAAACAAAGTCAAAATCAAGCATTCCAAAGGATTAGGTTTATATCCATAAATGTGTATTAATTCAAAAATTATAAAGGCTTCCAAATAAGCATTTTATGATTAATTTTTGTTCAACTTACTGCAATGAGGTATCCAAACCTTCAATTATGCTGCTTAATTTACATTTTAAAAACTGTTCTACTTATCTTTCTGTTTTATTCAATAATGTCTATAAAGCTATTCAAGGTATGAGTGGGAAACCCTACCCGTACAATCTTCAAACTTGTATCCCCAAAACTAGAATATCTATCTTGTATTATCATAGTGAAAGTAGTAGGTAACGAAGTTCTAAAATTGGGTAATGTGGGGAGAAGACCAATGGTAGATGTATTATTAGGTTATAATATATGGAATTGTATGAGAACAGAATTCAAGCCATCAAAGTAACCCACAGGTTATCTTCCTCACTTGTCTGTCTCCTTCTCCCCTGTCCCCTTACAATCCATTCTCCACATAACGACCAGCAGGGTATGTTCATGTTAATAAGTCAGATCATGGGCGGGGTCCTCAGCTCCAAATATGCCAATGGTTTTTATTTCCTTTAGAGTGAGAGCAAAGTCTTTACTAGACGTTAAAAGATCTTACTTACAAGGCCCATGGCATCTCCCTGACACCTTTCTCCCCTCCCTTCCACCATTCTAGCCAGGCTGGTTCCTTTCACATTTGCCAAGTGTGCTTATAATCTGTCACTCTCTTTCCCTTCTTTGTTTTTCTTCAAGGCATTTATTACTGCCTGTCCCAAGTGTATTTATTTCTTGAGTTGTCCTTTTAGACTGTGAAGTCCATTTCAGCAGGAAAAAAATTTTAATTCACATCTATACCTCCAGGGCCAGAACATACCTGGTACATGTGTTGTATATAGTGCATTGCTGTGCTGTGTTTAGCCACTTGGTCGTGTCTGACTCTTTGCAACCCCATGGACTGTTGCCCACCAGGCTCCTCTGTCCATGGGATTCTCCAGGCAGGAATACTGGAGTGGGTTGCCATGTCCTCCTCCAGGGGATCTTCCCAACCTAGGGATCGAGCCCAGGTCTCCCATATTGTAGGTGGATTCTTTACTGTCTAGACAATCAACACAAGGTTGTTGAATTGAATGAATGCATAAATGAAGGACTGTGATTAACAGAAATAAGAAAATAGAGAGGGAGCTAGTCTGGGCATTCATATATACATTTCAAGACCCTCACTGTCTGCTGGATGATTATAACCCTTCACATGTGTCAACCCAAAACTGTGCCTGACTATCTTAACTGATTTCTACCTCTCTTGTTTCTTCCATCCTTTATTAATGTACAGCTACTTGCTGAGCATTTTTCTATATTCCAAGAACTATCCTAGGCACTGGGGATACAATATTGAAAATACAGGTACAGGTTCTCACCTCACAGGACTGCCCTAACAGAGTCTAACAGAGAAGAGAGATATTAAACAAATCACTACAATAAAAGGAGGATGATAAGTATATTATAGGGAGAAAGAGTAGGAAATGGCTACCCACTCCCATGTCCTCGCCTGGAAAATCCCCAATAAACAGAGGAGCCTGGTGGGCTGCAGTCCATGGGATCGCAAAGAGTCGGCACAACTGAGTGACTAACACTTTCACTTTCACTTTAGGAGAAAGGAGTTCATCCTGAATACTCTTCCCCCGTGATATGCTTTTGAAATATGGCTCTGAACATCTCACTCACAGATTGACAATTCTTCAGTGTTTACTAGTTTCCTGCTAAGTTAAGTTCCCCGGGAAGCATCAGCTGGCAGACCCGCCACATTCTTTTCTTGTTTCAGAACCTCCCTGTACTTATCCAGGCCCACACTGGGCTTTCCTAGTGATTCAGATGGTAAAAAAAATCTGCCTGCAGTGCAGGATACCCAGATTCAAACCCTGGATTGGGAAGATCCTCTGGAGAAAGGCATGGCAGCCCAACCCAATATTCTTGCCTGGAGAATCCCATGGACAGAGGAGACTGGCAGGCTACAGTTCATGGGGTCTCAAAGAGTTGGACACGACTGAAGCTATTTTGCATGCATGCATACAGGGTGACTGTACTTGGCTTCTGCAGGTTTTCTTGACCAAAATACCTTTACTTCATTTTTCCTACCTAAAATCCTGCCCTTTGCGAGGCTTGTATTCACTGATGGTTTTCAGCCTTTCTTCTTCTTCTTTTTTTTTTTTTAGCCTTTCTTCTTTTATGATATATACTTTTAAGGATATAAATTTACCTTGAAGCATGGCTTTAGCTTCATTCTACCAATTTTAATGTTCTATTTCTGTTATAGTTTCCATTTTGTTGTAATTTTTGATCTGTGGATTTCAGAATTATATTTCTTAATATCCAAATATATGAAATATTTCTGGTTGGTGTGTGTGTGTGTGTGTTTGACTTCTAGATTAATTTCATTGTGGTTGAAGAACATTCTTGGTATGATTTCAGCTCTAATATTTGTTGAGATTTACTTTATGGACTAAAGCAATTTTGAAGTTTTTATAAGTGATCCATATGTATTTGAAAAGAATATGTATTCTGCAGTTTGGGAGTACAGTGTTCTATCTATTAGGTCAAGTTTGATAAGTTAATTTTCAATTCTTGGTTATACTTAACTGATATTTAAGAGAAATAAATAAAAGCTCCTTCAGAGAAATGCATGGCAATCCACTCCAGTATTCTTGCCTGGAGAATTCCATGGACAGAGGGGCCTGGTGGGCTACAGTCCATGGGGTTACAAAAGAGTCAGACACAACTGAGCAACTAAAGAACAACAAAAATTAGGTGCATACAATTTTAGAATTGTTATATGTTTTTGATAAATTAAACCTTACATTATTATAGAATGTTACACTTTACCCCAAATAATTCTTTTTTTTTTACTTGAAGTTTGTTTTGACTTTGTTTCAAGTTTTTGTTTGTATAGTATTTATTGTATCCTTTAATTTAAAAATTTTATCTTTATATTGAAAGCATATACATTTTTTATTGCAGCATATGTTTTCTATCACAATTAAAAGACGACCCATGTCTTTTAATTGAAGTATTTATTCCACTTACCTATAACATAATTACTGATATTTGGGGGTTTATATCTAACATGTTGCTGTTTAATTTCTGTGTGTTCCATCTAGCCTATATTCTGTATTCTCTTTTTTTGTCTTCTCTTGGATTTATTGTGTATATTATTTTTTTTTCTTCCTCTCAATTATCTTGATAGTTACATGTTCTTTTGGGGCTTCCCTGGTGACTCAGAGGGTAAAGAATCTTCCTGCAGTGCAGGAGACCTATGTTCAGTCCCTGGGTTGGAAAGATACCTTGGAGAAGGAATGGCTACCCACTATAGTATTCTTCTTGCCTGGAAAATACCATGGACAGAGGAACCTGGTGGGCTGTAGTCCATGGGGTCACAAAGAGTTGGACATGACTGAGCAACTAACATACATTATTTTACTATTATTTTAGTGGTTGTTCTAGAGATTATGTATGTTTTCTTGATTTATCAACATCTAATATAAGTTCCACCAGAGTGGAAACAACTCTCAGGTGTGGATGTATCTGATGGTGAAAGTGAAGTCTGATGTTGTAAAGAGTCTGATGTTGTAAAGATCAATATTGCATAGGAACCTGGATTGTTAGGTCCATGAACCAAGGTAAATTGGATGTGGTCAAGCAGGAGATGACAAGAGTGAACATCTATATTTTAGGAATCAGTGAACTGAAATGATCCGGAATGGGAGAATTTAACTCAGATGGCCATTATATCTACTACTGTGGACAAAAATCTCTTAGAAGAAATGGAGTAGCCCTCATGGTCAACAAAAGAGTCCAAAACTCAGTACTTGGGTGTAATCTCAAAATGACAGAATGATTTCTTTTTGTTTCCAAGGCAAACCATTATAGCACAGTAATCCAAGTCTATGCCCCAACCACTACTGCCAAAGAAGCACAAGTTGAATGGTTCTGTGAAGACTATTCCTGGAGGAGTGCATGGAAACCCACTCCAGTATTCTTGCCTGGAGAATCCCATGGACAGAGGAGCCTGGAGGGCTATGGTCCACAAGGTCGCAAAGAGTTGGACACGACTGAAACGACTTACCACACATACACACACATGCAGACCTATAAGAACTTCTAGAAAAAACACCAAAAAAAGATGTCCTTTTCATCATAGAGGATTGGAATGCAAAAGTAGGAAAAAAGAGACACTTGGAGTCACAGGCAAGTTTGGCTTTAAAGTAAAAAATAAAGCAGGGCAAAGGCTAAGAGAGTTTTGCCAAGAGAACATACTCATCATAGCAAATACCCTCTTCCAACAACACAGGGGATGACTCTACACATGGACATCACCAAATGGTCAGTACAGAAATCAGACTGATATATTCTTTGCAGCTGAAGATGGAGAAACTCTATACAGTCAGCAAAACAAGATCTGCAGCTGACTGTTGCTCAAATCATGTGCTCCTTACTGCAAAATTCAGGCTTAAATTGAAGAAAGTAGGAAAAACCACTAGACCATTCAGGGTGATTTGATTTGACCTAAATCAAATCCCTTATGATGATATGGTGGAAGTGACAGATAAACTCAAGGGATTAGATCTGGTAGAGTGCCTGAAGAACTATGGACAGAGGTTAGTAGCAATGTACAAGAGGTGGTGACCAAAACCATACCAAAGAAAGAGAAAGTGATTGTTTTGCAAGAAGGCAAAGTGATTGTTTGGAAGAAGCCTTCCAAGTAGCTGAGAAAAGAGTGGCAAAAGGCAAAGGAGAAAGGGAAAGATATACCCAACTGAATGCAGAGTTCCAGAGATTAGCAATGAGAGATAAGAAAGCCTTCTTAAGTGAAAAATGCAAAGAAATAAAGGAAAACAATAGAATGGGAAAGACTAGAGATCTCTTCAAGAAAATTTGAGATACCAAGGGGATATTTTATGCAAAGATAGGCACAATAAAGGACAGAAATGGCAAGGACCTAACAGAAGTGGAAGAGATTAAGATGAATTATAAAAAAAAGGTTTTAATGACCCAGACAACCATGATAATGTGGTCATTCACCTAGAGCCAGATATTCTGGAGTGTGAAGTCAAGTGGGCCTTAGGAAACATTACTACAAACAAAGCCAGTGGAGGTGATGGAATTCCAGCTGAGCTATTTCAAATCCTAGAAGATGATGCTGTGAAAGTGCTGCACTCAATATACCAGCAAATTTGGAAAACTCAGCAGTGGCCACAGGACTGAAAAGGTCAGTTTTCATCCCAATCCCAAAGAAGGGCAATGCCAAAGAATGTTCATACTACTCTACAATTGTGCTCCTTTCACATGCTAGCAAGGTAATGCTCAAAATCCTTCAAACCAGGCTTCAACACTATGTGAACCGAGAACTTCCAGATGTTCAAGCTGGATTTAGAAAAGGCAGAGGAACCAGAGATCAAATTGCCAACATTCACTGGATCACATAAAAAGAAAGGCAGTTCCAGAGAAACATCTACTTCTGCTTCATTGATTACGGTAAAGTCTTTGACTGTGTGGATCACAACAAACTGGAAAATTCTTAAAGAGATGGGAGTACCAGATCACCTTACCTGTTTCCTGAGAAGCCAGTATGCAGGTCAAGAAGCAACAGTTAGAATCTTACGTGGTACAACAAATTGGTTCAAAATTGGGAAGCCTGTAAATTGTCATCCTGCTTATTTGACTTATATGCAGAGTACATCATGCAAAATGCTGGGCTGGATGAATCACAGCCTGGAATTAAGATTGCTGGGAGAAATATCAAAAACCTCAGATATGTAGATGATACCACTCTAATGGCAGAAAGTGAAGAGTCCATTTGCCCATAAGAGTAAAAGATAGGATCAAATTCAATACAGTTGTAGGAGATGGGAGGACTTTTCCTGTTTATATAATTTATAAGAAGTGGGTCAGACAAGCAGAAACTTCTCTGAATAGGAAGAGTGAGAACTAAATTCCTAAATTTGAGATTATCTTACCTGTTTTACTCATAGGAAATACATTTAGAAAAATGTTTGTGTGTGTGGTGTGTGTGTTTGTGAGACGTAAGTCTCATATGATTATACTTACAAGTCATAAAATATTTATGTGATTTACTGGGATGCCATATTTCATTATTCCAAGGTTAAATGTTTATATATATATATATATACACACACACACACACATATATATATATATATATATATATATATACACACACACATACATACATATACACACACGGTCTTCTGCATTGCAAGAGATTCTTTACCTTCTGAGCCACTGCTCAGTGGCTCAGATGATGACTCTGCCTGCCAAAGCAGGAAATGAAGCTTCAGTCCCTGGGTCAGGAAGATCCCTAGGAGGAGGAAATGGCAACCCACTCCAGTATTCTTGCCTGGGAAATCCCCTGGACAGAGGAGCCTGGTGGGCTACAGTTCATGGGGTCACAAAAGAGTTGGACATGACTGAGCAACTAAACAACAACCCTATATCATAGAAGTCCAAATAATTGAGTAATCATTGTCCTAACACATCAGTGTCACATGCTACTGTAGTGATAACTGCCTGTATTAGTTATCTATTGTTGAGTAACAATATACCAGAAACTTAGCATCTTAAAGATTGAAGTGTGGTTAATTGACAGAGTCATATTAGTTTCAAGTATACAGCAAAGTGATTCAGTTATACATATATGCTTTATATATTATATATATATATATATATGTATGTATGTATGTATGTACTGGGGGCTTCCCTCATAGCTCAGTCAGTAAAGAATCTGCAACCCACTCCAGTATTCTTGCCTAGAAAATCCCATGGACAGAGGCTGGTGGGCCACAGTCCATGGGGTCACAAGAGTTGGACATGACTTAGTGACTAAGCCACAGAAGCCACACACCCACACACACATATATTTATATATATATATTCTCTTTCAGATTCTTTTCCATTATAGGTTAGTACAAGATACTGAGTATAGTTCCCTATGCTATAAATTAGGTCCTTGTTTACCTATGTTATATGTAGTAATGTGTATATGTTAATCCCAATCTCCTAATTTGTCCTTCCCACTCCTCCCCACTATCCACTTTGGTAGTCATAATCACTATGAGTAATAGTGATAATCCCATTCTCTTGAGGCTGGTTCTTGGAATTGTGCTAGCCATAGATTCAGTACTGCTCAAGATGGACGGGCTTCTGTCATGGCTACGGTCTGTTCATCGTGCAGTTAGCATGAAAAACCCTTTGTTGGCAGTTAGAGTGTTTGTGAAACAACTCAGATATTTGCATCACATGCAGCAAGATTGTGTGACTCTCTTGTCCTCGTGAATAGCAGCTTGAACCTGCTCTTTTGTGACTCAGGGGAGTGCTGGGAGACTTGGCTTCTCTAAAAACAAGAGACAGAGGACATGAGGGGGCCTTTGTACCTGGGAAGGCTCCACAGAGTTCTGCTTGGTTTCATATTCAATACTTAAACATATAAGCTGCATGAGGAGAAGGACTGTCCCATCTTTTCACCCAGGTATACTCAGAACCTGGAATATCGCTCAACATAGACAGGTCAAACTCAAAAAATACTGTTAAATGAATTAATGATTAAAGCTAATGACATAAGCCTAAGTTCCCCAAACACTTTAAATGAAATGTTGCTATATGATAATGCTGCAAGGAGATCAAACCGGTCAATCGTAAAGGAAATCAACCCTAAATATTCATTGGAAGGACTGATGCTGAAGCTGAAACTCTAATACTTTGGCCACCTGATGCGAAGAGCTGACTATTGGAAAAGACCCTGATGCTGGGAAAGTTAGAAGGCAGGAGGAGAAGGGGATGACAGAGGACAAGATGGTTGGATGGCATTGTCGACTCAGTGGACTTGAGTTTGAGCCGACTCTGGGAGATGGTGAAAGACAGGGAAGCCTGGCGTGCTGCAGTCCATGGGGTCACAAAGAGTGGGACAAGATTGGGCAACTGAACAACAATGCTGAATGAAAAGTCTTATTTTTTCAATCCTCAAGTATATTTTGAAATGAAATGCCTACATATTTTCTTCATTATGTTAATTTGGCTTTTATGACATGCATCAGAATCTATAGTTTCATTTAGGATCTTTAACATACTATAAATACTTTGAGCAAAGAATAATTAGATATTTTCTTGTATTCACATGAATGTGTACAGTGTCTTAGTGTTTTACCCCATGAACTCCAAAGGAATTGCAATTTCTTGATGCTATTGACCTATATGTTTTAGTTCACAGCTGTTTCCTGGTATAGTGTCTGAGCTCTGGAATAAAACAGGGATCAGGATGCCTTCTCATTTGTGCCATATTTTTGTTTATTTTTCTTCTGAAGTATGGTTAACTAATAAAGTCAACCGTGAGGTTACCTTGTACTTTAGGACCAAGATCTTTCAGTTCTAGGCCTTAAAGGGCTAGTCAGTTCAGTTCAGTCTCTCAGTTGTGTCTGACTCTTTGTGACCCCATGGACTGCAGCATGCCAGGCCTTCCTGTCCATCACCAACTCCTGGAGTTTATGCAAACTCCTGTCCATTGAGTTGGTGATGCCATCCAACCATCTCATCCTCTGTCATCCCCTTCTCCTCCTGCCCTCAATCTTTCCCCCCATTAGGGTCTTTTCAAATGAGTCAGCTCTTTGCATAAGGTGGCCAATGTATCGGAATTTCAGCTTCAACATCAGTCCTTCTAATGAACACTCAGGACTGATCTCCAACCCCCTAGTTATTGATGATTTCCCAATTAAGTGCTAAGTGGTAAAGAATCTGCCTGCAGTTCAGGAGATGCCAGAGACATGAGGACGATTCTTGAGTCAGGAAGATCCCCTGGAGCAGGAAATGCAACCCACTCCAGTATTCTTGCCTGGAGAATCCCATGGACAGAGGAGCCTGGCAGGTTACGGTCCATAAGGTCACAGAGTTGGATGCGACTGAAATGACTTAGCATGCATTAGTACAAACTCCTTTTTGTCTTTGGAAAATATATGGACTTTTAACTGTTAAAATTGGGTTTGAAATTAGTGTCTGTGTGTGCTCAGTCATTCAGTCATGTCCAACTCTTTGCAACTCCATGAGTTGTAGCCCTCGGGGCTCCTCTGTTCAAGGAATTCTCAAGGTAAGGCTATGCAGTGGGTTGCCACTTCCTAATCTATGGTCTTCCGACCCAGGGGTAAAACCTATGTCTCTTGTGTCTCCTGTAGCTCGTAAAAATTCATCAGATTTATGAGTTCATTCTGTGTGCCAGTTCAGTGCTAGGCACTTTCTGTATATTTTTTTATGATCTCATAAAAGTTCTTTGAGTAATTATTGTTTCTACTACTTTTTCCCTGTGAGAAAAATTATGCCCAGAGAATTTGATTGTTGTTTTAGGATCAAACACTGACAGAGCTGTGATTTGAACTTTAGGCTTTGAAAGTTAAATCTATTCTTTCCACCGTAGTAGTGATTCTGAGACCAGCAGTATCAGCATCGCCTGGGACCTTTCTAGAAATGAGTTCTTAGGTCTGGCCCCAGATCTAGGTTGTGACTAGCGCAGCAATCTTCGTATATCCTCCAGATAGTGCAAACCAAAGTCTGAGAACTATTGTATGAACACAAAAATGTGCACAATTTGTTCTAGCTAGGTGGATGACTGCGTGACTTTCATTTAGGGAAATTAAATGACTTTCATTTTAGGGAAATATGTAATGTTTATCAACTTTTCAGTCACAGTTTTTTCTCAAAACATAAAACTCTATTGTGTCTATTTTTATAGTCCTTTATTTTAATTTTTAAATCAAATTTAATTTTGACTCTCATAACCATATCCCCTTTTTCAAGCAGCCAACATTATTTCAATCTATTTCTGAAATTTATTTATTGCTATGGCTTTACTTATCTTTATTTGAAATCTGATAATGTTAAAATTTTCTCTTTATTAGTTTTTTATTAGTCTTCATGCTTTGGGGTTGGGTTTTAATGACTGTAACCTTGTTCGAAATGCAACTAGTTGTATTCTTTCTGCCACCTTGGTAAATGCAAATAAATGCCTCACTTTGTTCTTATCCCTCAGGAATCATAGGGCTAAATCATCTTGTTTTATTAATTTAACAGATATTTATAAAACAAATAGCATGAACCAGGAAGCGTTAAGTGCTTATCATTAATAATAATTTGTTGGTTATTTTTTAAGAAGACTGTAAATAGTTAGCATCTATAAATAATCTGTAGCAGAATACTTATCTTTGTAACTATTGTATCATTTCTTATAATTTCTGTATTTTGTATTCTTCTATAGAGACCTTAGTTAATTTTCAAAGGCTATTCACCTAGAATTCCTGACTCATTTTCCGTGTCTCTTTAAAGCAATACCAAGATTTATTAAATGCTTACCATATCCTGGCCTGAGGTATGGTAGCTGTTGCTGCTGCACCTACCATATCTCAGGCCAGGACTCTACTTTCCATTTATTACCATATGAATTTAGGTATTAAGATTATCCCCAATTTAAAAATCAGGTGACTGAGAGACAGGGTGGAACAAGATCAAAGAACTAGTAAGAGGGAGAGTCAGGATCTGAAACAGACTAATAGTGCATCACCTTTTAAAACATCCATAACTGCTATTACATCTTAAAGCCCTGCTTAAATCATTCTTTTTCATATGTTCCATTAAAGCAAAGTTTTCACACATCTTCCTTTGACTGTTGTTCTTTGTCATTTCAAATCAAAAATTTAAAAAAAATCCTCTGATATGTAAAGTTCTATAAACCAAGCACTAGAGCCTATAGCCTTATAGTGCACATTGCTGGTCATAGAGTAGAGCTTTAATGAGTGATGAATAAATTAAAAGAATAATTTTGGCCAAAACTTTTTATTTAGCATTTTATCATGTTTGTATTAATGACTGCGTAACTAAATATCCACAGTAAGTACTTACTGTAATGTTGAAGATGTCAACATTTGACAGTGTTTGTGTGCATGCATGCACACGCGTGTGTGAGTGCGCATGTGCACATGTACTCAGTTGTGTTAGACTCTGCGACCCCATGGGATGATGCCCACTAGACTTCTCTGTCCCTGGAATTTTTCAGGCAAGAATACTGGGGTGGGTTGCCATTTCCTTCTCCAGGGATCTTCGCATCCCAGGGATTGAACCTAGGTCCCTTGAGTTTCCTGCATTGGCAGGCAGATTCTTTACCACTGAGCCTTCTGGGAAGTCCCACATTTGACAGTAATTTTTTCAAATTATGAAACTTAAGGAAAAACTGACATTATGACATATGAAAAATATTTACTTTATTGTCTTACTTTTTCAGTTTCAGCTTCTAAACTTGCCTTTCCTTCATTCGTTCCTTCCTTCTTTCTATTCTTTTATTCTTTCTATCAAAAGAGAGACCTCTATTTAGATATATCCAAAGGAAATCACTTCCCACAATAGAATTGTTCCCTGGGAGAACTGCCCTGTGGTTAGGACATAGGATTTGAGTCAAATTTACTATCTGGGTCTTCAACTACGCTCCACTCCTAGAGCGCTATTAACCACAGAGACACATTGACATAAAAGGTGGTAAGCCTGCCGAGAGGCCAGAAGTGAAACAGGTCAAACAAAATAATTTTTGGATACTTTCCTCTTCCAAAAATCTGTTATGAAATTCAGAACTGACCTTCAGTGCATTTTACTTGTCAGTTGACCCAGAGAACCAGGGTTTCAACTTCATGATATTCATATCCCAAACAAATCATAATCCCAGACTCCTCTCCTTGAGTCTTGTTCTGTTTTTTTAAGAATTTGGCAGGCACTTCCAAACATGGAATCATGAGTGAAAAGTTGAAATTACACTAAGAAATCATATATTTTAGTTGATATTAAATATGTAGTAATTAAGAAAATAAAATGTGTGGTGCTTTAAAAGTGAAAAAAAAGTATAATCTATACCACACCAGACAGCCAAATGTTTAATTCTGTGTTCATTTACTTTCATTAACTGGATCAAATTTTTATTTCTGCTTTCTATTGTTCTAAGAAAACACTAAATAAAAGACTAATGCTTGCCTGAATCATCTTTAAACCATGATGAACAATGAGAAAGGATTAGCATCTAGGAAGATAAATTTTTAAATTAAAGATAATCCTGATAAGGGGAACAAATATTCAGATGCAAGCTAATTCTATTCATTATGAAGATGTGGCAGTTTACTGAGGGAAAACAAGCAAATGTTAAGTTTATAATGAGCTCACTTGGTAAGGTAAATTCTGGGTCATCAAAGGGATAAAAGACTTGATGCTCTTGGAAAGACCTAATTTTAGAACCCAAGTTGCTCCTGTTCCCTTCAGCATACTCCCACATGTGCATAGTTATAGAACTATCCAGTTCTATATAACTATCCAGTTAGACTATCCATCTGCCTTAACACTGGTTCTATTCTGAGTAGAATCCAACTTTGAACTCAGAATGTCAAAACCTGAGGACTACTGTGAACTGGCTTAGAACTTAGGTTTTCAAGCTTTGTTGCTTAGAGCCTCTGGATTCAGAGACGCTGGGGGAGACTAACAAGCATTTCTACTCCTCTACTTTATCAAGAGTAGCTACATTTTATATGTTGAGCTCCTGTAAAGGGAGTGCAGTGTAATGCCTAAGAAATGCTTAACAAGGTAGATACTATGGTCAAATGCTTCAGTCTAAATGCTTGCTAAACATTATTTACATGATCTTTGACAAGTAACTTACCTCTGTCTCTCAGTTTCTCAGGTCTGTTTAATGATCATAATAGCTGATATTAAATATGAATTTACCCATATGGTTAGGTTAGTGCTGGGAGCATGATGGACACTTAGTAAATAGCTAACTGAACAAAGAGTTCTGCTAAAATGAAACAAACAAGAAAGTAAACACTTGGAGCCATTATTTTAAGATAGTTATAAAAACTAAGGGTTAAGGGGAACAAGGACACCTGTCCTACCTCTGTTATTTTTTTTTTAAACTATTCTACACCATACTCTTTAATATCATATGAAGGAAACCCCTAAAATAATCCAACCAGTCCATCCTAAAGGAGATCAGTCCTGGGTGTTCATTGGAAGGACTGATGCGGAAGCTGAAACTCCAATACTTTGGCCACCTGATGCGAAGAGCTGACTCATTGGAAAAGACCCTGATGCTGGGAAAGATTGAGGGCAGGAGGAGAAGGGGACAACAGAGGATGAGATGGCTGGATGTCATCACCGACTCAATGGACACGAGTTTGGATAAACTCTAGGAGTTGGTGATGGACAGGGAGGCCTGGTATGCTGCATGGGGTGGCAAAGAGTCGGACATGACTGAGTGCCTGAACTGAACTGAACTGAAAATAATGCATGTTGATTTTATTTTATAATCCTTGTTTTGCTAAAGATTCATAAAACATGTAGTACATTGTGTTTGTGTGTTAATGTTTTTGAATGATTTAGGTCAGAAAGTAGGGCAGACACTCTCTTAATTTGCTTTTTATAAAATCTGTCACTGATATACAGGTGGGTCAAGGTTTGGCAGAGGCTTTTAAGGATAACAATGATAATACTATTGATAATAATCTCTGTAAGTAATGCTCTGAGGATCTAGGATTATATGGAATAAGAAAAGAGAGTAGTGATCTAATATTGAACATATATTTAAGGACATACATACAAAGAATATGGTAAATAGTTTTTACTTTTCTCAAATTCAGAATACATACAGGAATAAACAAGCATTCTGTTAAACCACGTTCAACAAATGTCTATCACTTCCAGCTATGCCAGTAGGTACCATGAGATAAAACGTTAGTCTCAAAGGAATATGTAGTCTGTCAAATGAAATACTCAGTTTTGGTAGAGTAGAGCAACTTCAAAATGATTACTTAAACAGAAATATAGATCAGTGGAACAGAATAGAAAGCCCAGAGATAAATCCACGAACCTATGGTCACCTTATCTTCGACAAAGGAGGCAAGGATATACAATGGAAAAAAGACAACCTCTTTAACAAGTGGTGCTGGGAAAACTGGTCAACCACCTGTAAAAGAATGAAACTAGAACACTTTCTAACACCATACACAAAAAATAAACTCAAAATGGATTAAAGATCTAAATGTAAGACCAGAAACTATCAAACTCCTAGAGGAGAACATAGGCAAAACACTCTCTGACATAAATCACAGCAGGATCCTCTATGACCCACATCCCAGAATTTTAGAAACAAAAGCAAAAATAAACAAATGGGACCTAATGAAACTGAAAAGCTTTTGCACAACAAAGGAAACTATAAGCAAGGTGAAAAGACAGCCCTCAGATTGAGAGAAAATAATAGCAAACGAAGCAACAGACAAAGGATTAATCTCAAAAATATACAAGCAACTCCTGCAGCTCAACTACAGAAAAATAAATGACCCAATCAAAAAATGGGCCAAAGAACTAAACAGACATTTCTCCAAGGAAGACATACAGATGGCTAACAAACACATGAAAAGATGCTCAACATCACTCATTATCAGAGAAATGCAAATCAAAACCACAATGAGGTACCATTACACGCCAGTCAGGATGGCTGCTATCCAAAAGTCTACAAGCAATAAATGCTGGAGAGGGTGTGGAGAAAAGGGAACCCTCTTACACTGTTGGTGGGAATGCAAATTAGTACAGCCACTATGGAAAACAGTGTGGAGATTTCTTAAAAAGCTGGAAATAGAACTGCCATATGACCCAGCAATCCCACTTCTGGGCATACACAGCGAGGAAACCAGATCTGAAAGAGACACGTGCACCCCAATGTTCATCACAGCACTGCTTATAATAGCCAGGACATGGAAGCAACCTAGATGCCCATCAGCAGACGAATGGATAAGGAAGCTGTGGTACATATACACCATGGAATATTACTCAGCCATTAAAAAGAATTCATTTGAATCAGTTCTAATGAGATGGATGAAACTGGAGCCCATTATACAGAGCGAAGTAAGCCAGAAAGATAAAGACCATTACAGTATACTAACACATATATATGGAATTTAGAAAGATGGTAATGATAACCCTATATGCAAAACAGAAAAAGAGACTCAGATGTATAGAACAGACTTGTGGACTCTGGGAGAAGGCGAGGGTGGGATGTTGTGAGAGAACAGCATCGAAACATGTATATTATCTAGGGTGAAACAGATCACCAGCCCAGGTTGGATGCATGAGACAAGTGCTCGGGCCTGGTGCATTGGGAAGACCCAGAGGGATCGGGTGGAGAGGGAGGTGGGAGGGGGGACCGGGATGGGGAATACATGTAAATCCATGGCTAATTCATTTCAATGTATGACAAAAACCATTGCAATGATGTAAAGTAATTAGCCTCCAACTAATAAAAATAAATGGAAAAAAAAAGTTGATTAGTGTCAGAAAATAAAGAATTGCCTTAAAAATAAAATGGAGGAATGCCGAAAGGGCACAGGAGACAAGCTGAAAAAGCTTTCAGTGGCCAAAGTTGGAAAAACCTGAAAGAGAATAAATCTAAGCCAAAGAATAAATATTCATGAGTTTATACTTACACACATACATACCTCAGTAAGTAATTGAATGAGGATGTTGGGGGAACAACTCTTCCTGATAAGAGAATACCAATTATAAATGTAGAAGGAATGAAAGAAATTGAAAATTGACTTTAGAACAGCATAACAGTAACTGCTACAGGCAGGATCCATCAACAGAGGCTAAAGTCAGTGGGTAAAATTTTAAGGTAAAATAGTATATTTCCAAATAAGTTTTAAGAGCGTAAATATTTAAACAATTATTACTTAGAAGGGATAATGTATTTATTTTACAGTGAAGAATTACTTGGCAGATAGCATCTTAACCAAATGATCAAAATTAATGACATTAGTTGTAAGATGAATGTCATGTACTTGCTGAAATGATTGGAAGAGACAAACTTCCACAGTATTCCTCCTCCTAAACCCTTTACCTCAGTCTAATCATGAGAAAAACATAAGACAAACCTAAATTGAAGGATATTTTACTGATTAGTTTTACTTTAAATGTCAGGGTCTTAAAAGGACATATTGTTGTTCAGTCACTTAGTTGTGTCCAACTCTTTGAGAACCGAGAAATGTAGCATGCCTGCCTTCCCTGTCCATCACCATCTCCTGGAGTTTGCTCAGACTCATGTCCGTTGACCTGATGATGCCATTCAAATACCTCATCCTCTGTTGTCCCCTTCTCCTCCTGCCTTCAATCTTTCCCGGCATCAGGGACTTTTCCAGTGAGTCAGCTCTTCACATCAGGTGGTCAAAGTATTGGAGCTTCAGCTTCAGCATCAGTCCTTCCACTGAATATTCGGGGTTGATTTCATTTAGGACTGACCGGTTTGATTTCTTTATAGTCCAGGGGACTCTCAAGAGTCTTCTCCAACACCACAGTTCAGTTCAGTCGCTTAGTTGTGTCTGACACTTTGCGACCCCATGGTCTGCAGCATGCCAGGCTTCCCTGTTCATCACCAACTCCTGGAGCCTACTCAAACTCATGTCCATTGAGTTAGTGATGCCATCCAACCATCTCATCCTCTGTGGTCCCCTTCTCTTCCTGCCCTCAATCTTTCCCAGCATCAGGGTCTTTTCCAATGAGTCAGTGCTTTGCATCAGGTGGCCAAAGTGATTGGAGTTTCAGCTTCAGCATCAGTCCTTCCAGTGAATATTCAGGACTGATTTCCTTTAGGATGGACTGGTTGGGTCTCCTTGCTGTCCAAGGCACTCTCAGGGGTCTTCTCCAACACCACAGTTCAAAAGCATTGATTCTTCTGCTCTGCTTTCTTTATAGCCCAACGCTCATATCCATACATGACTACTGGGAAAACCATAGCTTTAACTAGAAGGATATTTTGTTGGCAAAGTAATGTCTCTGTTTTTTAATATCATTTAGTTGGTCATGACTTTTCTTCCAAGGAGCAAGCGTCTTTTAATTTCATGGCTGCAGTCACCATCTGCAGTGATTTTGGAACCCCCCAAAATAAAGTCTCTCACTGTTTTCATTGTTTCCCCATCTATTTGCCATGAAGTGATGGGACCAGATGCCATGATCTTGGTTTTCTGAATGTTGAACTTTAAGCCAACTTTTACTCTCTCCACTTTCATCAAGAGGCTCTTCAGTTCTTCTTTGCTTTCTGCCATAAGGGTGGTGTCATCTGCATATCTGAGGTTATTGATATTTCTCCCAGCAATCTTGATTCCAGCTTGTGCTTTATCCAGTCTGGCATTTCTCATGATGTACTCTGCATGTAAGTTAAATAAGCAGGGTGACAATATAAAGCCTTGATGTACTCCTTTTCTGATTTTTAACCAGTCTGTTGTTACATGTCCAGTTCTAACTGTTGCTTTGTGACCTGCATGCAGATTTCTCAGGAGGCAGGTCAGATGGTCTGGTATTCTCATTTCTTTCAGAATTTTCCACAGTTTATTGTAATCCACACAGTCAAAGGCTTTAGCAGAGTCAATAAAGCAGAAATAGATGATTTTCTGGAACTCTCTTGCTTTTTTGATGATCCAATGGATGTTGACAATT